>NC_089744.1:16915000-17070000 GCF_040412425.1 Macrobrachium rosenbergii
TTTCTTGGGCCGCGGCTCATACAGCATTATACCGAGACTACCGAAAGATGAATCTGTTTTAGGTAGAATTGATTATACGCTGTAGCGGCTGTACAGAAAACTCGATTGTGCCGATGAAACTTGGGCGCATTTTTTACTTGTTTAACTTGGTAACAATGGAGAGCGTGAAGCACTCAAACAATAATATGTCTTGTTATGGATCCTTATGTTGCTAACTCAGCTATGTAATGACTATCACAATTCGCAGTTAATGAAAGTGGTTACTAAATAGACAACATAAAGAGTAGTCGGGTCAGTGCTAAAAACGAACAGCAAATATCAAATCACTGGTTTGTTTCCGACATTGCATACCTTGTCGCAAAGGTCAGTCTGCATTTATGCATGATTTAGCATCTCGTCACTCCGTCACAGATGACCTCATTTAGTATGCTCAGGATTTTATATGAGGTAGCAATTTCTAATCAGAGAATGGATTATTCTGTAAATTCATTTACCCAAATGACAGTGTCAAGCTTTTCGTTGAAAAATTTAAATGTAAAGCTAAGAATTGCTCAAAATATGAAATAAGAGTCCGAAATTGACTGAATTACCCTGTAATCTTCTGCTTTCAGGTTCAGTCATCAGTTTTCAGTTACTGATCAGTTTTACACTCGTAATTATATATACTTTACTTGAAATATACATCATTACAATAAAAAAATATACATAGAAATTAATAATCAAGGCTATTTACAATTTTTTGCCATAAATTTTTCCCACTAAAACAAGGCTTCAACGACAATGTCATTATCATTCATGGTCACTGACCGGTTCTTCTACCGAAGATGGGTATGTTCTAGATTATGCTGCATGAATGGGCCATTGTGTACAGCCGACGTCGTAAAATCAGCTCTTTTTTCGTGTTGTTCTGTAGGTTGCATATAGCATCCAGATACATTCTTACTTAATTTCCCCCTTTGGACAAAATTAATATGCCAAGTATATAAGCAATTCTACAGGAATATATATACTGTGTGTGTATATATATATATATATATATATATATATATATATATATATATATATATATATATATATATTAATATATATATGTATGTATACACATTACGTTCCAGGATGTGGAAACAATACGGCTAGCATAAGCGAGGCCCTGAGCAGTAGTTTGAAGACCTGGCAGAGAGAGAGAAAGGGAGAGACACACTCGAGCACGAGAATTAATTTCATGTGTATGATAGTCCCCTCACCACAGCTAGGTTGTCCATTTATTTTTTCTACGCGTAAGTGTATAACATCGATATGACCACTGACCCCGATCTAAATATCAGTATGAAAGATGCTCGGTCTGAGCTTTGGGACAGCATGTAACGTCCATAGATTGAGAATTGCCGTCGTCCAACCCGGATCCAACCTCTGTCACCACTGGGCAGTAAATATGTCAGCAGAATAATGGTACGTTTGCCCAGGCTTCGGAGTGGTAAGTAACATTCCTGGAGTCGGGACCGTCTCGATCACTTAATTTTGGAACTGAACTGCATATTTCCTTGCAGGGTTTTTGAACGGATTTATCATGATGAAACTCAGTTCTACTATGTCAAATGTTTGGTGATAAGTATACGTCATACCTTCCCTTGATAACTGTACTTAACACGGTCAGATTGTTATTACAGTCTCATACACTCCTGTTCTGCAAAAGACAACGAAAGTAACTTATTTTTTTCATTATGGCTCGAGTTGAGTTCCAGTGCGCCTAGTTCAAGAGAATTCCACTTGCTTAGTAGTTTAATCATTATCCATTTATACATACAAGAGGGTGAGAAATACAGTCCTATCGAAACCTGAGTGGATCTCTATACAAAATATTTTTTTTCAAGGCTTTCATTTTTAAGTACTTGTATGTTCTCGGGTTTTTTTTTTTTTTTTATCTAAGTTCCGTGGGATATCTAAGGAAACCCATGAGGATTCCTTGTAAAATTCTTTGCCAAAAACTTGATGGCGCAATCTATTCCGTAAAATTAAAAAAAAGTAACCATCAATTTATTATTCTCTGTTAGAAAAGGAATAAGGAAGAACTTTAGGGCTGAAACGAAGATCAATTGTTTGATGATTTGAAAGTTGCTGGATATACATATGGCAAAGATATAATGATTTAATAACAGTTTTTTTTTCATGTGATAAAAGGGTGGATCATATCAGTGCACAATAATTTTCTAAATCTGCTGTAATTTCGAGATGAAATGTTCGCTGATTTAAAGAAAAAAAATCAATTTCCCGTATAAATTATAGATAACGGAGACCACTATGCGGCAGCCTGAATGATGTTTGTCCCAAATTCAAACCTCAGCAACTATTCAGGAGTAGCACCAGAGCATTGTGAAAGTTTTCCTTCAACAAATCTCGTACATTTACCGTTTCTACGTACAAACTACCCTTTTCCGTTAAGTAGGTCATTACAGTTATTCGCTGTCTAAGTACTACGATACCTTCATACTAATAGGGTTGATCTGCGGTTTATGAATATCGTTGGGAAAATTTTGTATGATTCCTTAACAGCACTGGATAATGATAAAAGAAATAATCCGTTGCAACACGATTTCTGGTAGAAGTATCTCCTATTATGCAAGGATTTTACCGAGGCAAAAGACCGTGAGAGAGTGTGCAGCATATGGAACTAATGTCTCTGACAGTAATAAAGGAGGAAGAGATTCTTTTCCGCCGAATCCACAGTTCGATACGGAAGTCTTAGCCCTAATACTGTTATTTAGCTTTCAAAGATGAATTACCTTACAACCCATTGCTTCAGTTTAATTTACCGAACAGGGAAGTCAGACATTCCTGTATAAAACATTCTAGTCGCTGCTGTAATATTGGAAAGTTTCCTCAAAGTCGTAAATTATATTTGATATCTGTCGAGTTTGCTGTACTGGTCGAATTCTGTGTAATATCATTCGTCCGCCAACCCTGTCGTTGAGGAGAGATCTCGTACGTAAGCATTTGAGAGTGGATTTGTGTTCGAGTCGTACATCTGAGAGATGAGGCGGAGGGTGATTACCACAGTCACGCAACTACGTGCTGGGTAGGCGTGTGAAAATCCGTGTACGTTACGCTGATGGACCTGAGAAATGAAAAGGCCCCTGACGAGCTAAGCTCACTGGCTAACAATGGCTTTCAGTGCAGTTTAAATTTAACTTGATTTTGCGCAAGGCAAGGATACAAGAGTCGGTTACTCAGTTAATCCTTGCACGGCAGCGTGTCAGCGGACAAATTTTGCTTTATTCCTTGTTCCCCCTGGACCCTTTCAGTTGAATGTATGATTTATTGCTATGATGTTGGTACCTTGCACTACTTTGCAATAAGAAATTCATATTTTTTTCTATTCACAAGAATTTCATGGAGGTATTTGCATGATTATTATTGTACCCAATCTCTCTCTCTCTCTCTCTCTCTCTCTCTCTCTCTCTCTCTCTCTCTCTTCTGGCCTTTCAATCCCTTACATTTAGAAGTAGAGATGATAAAGAAAAACTTCTTTTCCGTAAGTCAAATGATCATGAACAGAGTTATTTACTGACAAGGAAACATTTGTTACAAAATTTTTAATATGCATTTTTGTGACTTACTCTAAATGTTATTACTTCAGCCAGTGCTAAATTTACCTTTTTCCCTTCTCTTAACAATTGTCTTAGTAAAATTATCAGAACACAACACTTGAATTTTCAATGATTTACTGAACTTGAATACCGAAAGGGATATTGAAAATTTCAGCGTGCTTTTAAGTTTTAAGTTCTTGCATCATAAACAGTTTTGTTTTCCCTTTAAGCTCAATGCTAATTTTTCATTATTTTACAGATTGAATACCATCATCGGGAGAGATCACAGCTAGTGATCTGAGGTATTTACTCAATAAATAAACGATTGAGATGAATTCAACGGAAGACGAGTTCGAGGGCGATTCTTCAATCTCTTTCACAGTCAAGAAGACCTTCCTTCGCCAGTTGTCAAAAAGAGAGATTTGTTCGTGTACCCCTCCCACTACAGTAAGTACCTTTTGATAATCGTTGTGGTTTCTTCAGGCGAAGTTATGTTCATTGTGTGACAGACTTGTGTCAGTCATGAACTAGTAATTTCTTATATAACCCATTTTGGAATTGGCTGTAAACACGTTAATGATAACTGCATTCTGAAAGAATTGGAACATTCTCTGAACGTGGTCCTGACAATGGAGTAGGAAAACTTATTTATTTCACAGATTGTAATTAAGTTTGCGTGAAAACTAAAAATCACGGCAAATTATAATAGTAGTATGGGGTGAGAATTACAGGAAGATGGTTATAAAGTTTTTTTTCTGATTTGAAAATTACTTTATCGTTCATGTTTATTCATTTACAGTTTAAAAGAGGTTTTATTTCTGAGGATCTTAATTTTTCTCTTTACAGAAGGCAGCAACAAGAGGAGAGCACCTGCTCCTCCAGATCAAACTGGAACGACTGAAGTGAATTCTTATTTAATTAATATCAATAATCTCGGTCCCGTTTTGAAGAAGTATGCTACACTTCCTCGGAAACCTACTGATACTGCCAGGGTTATTTTAACCACACAGAAGTCCAAGCTGAAAGCTTCTTCCAGCACCTCGGGGTTGCGCTCGATGTTGAAGTCGAATGTATCGTTTCCGACAAAAATGGACCAAAGAATGTTTAAAAGTGGCCCATGCAGAAAAAATAAGCCCGCTATGGAACATTACTTGGACAATGATGTCTTAACTTATGAAACAGACAACCTCCATCCTTGCTCGCGAGTTAATGAACATTTGGGAAACATTCCACATATTCGTGATTTCAGTAAAACCCAAACTGAAAAAAATAAAGGCAAAGGAGATGATAATTGTGGTAACCCTAAAGGAGAAGGTAATTTGAATCTCAGTAATCAAGGTGCGCTATCTTCACTTGACGCCAATAGTGACCCTCCAGTTGGTAAGGAATTGTCGGTGCAGGCAGATAATCAGGCATTTGAAAATTCAGTCCACGCAAACTGTGATTTCCCAAAGACGAGCTATACTCCTCCCACTCTTAGAAATCCTACTTCACTAAACACTCCGTCCTCTAAGAGCGCACTCCCTCCTAAAAGTGTTAGCCCCTCTCGACAGCATAGTCCTACAAGTGGTCTAGGGAGTCGTGTAAACATGAAAGAAGGTGCCAGTCGAGCAATTATGGCTACTCTCTCACATGAGACACATTCCAATGACTGTCACACTGTCAACAACTTGACGCAAGGTTGCGATAACATTCCAGATCAAAAATGCTCTTTGAATATGAATGGATATTTATGTGATAGTGGTACAGAGAACAAGCCTGCTGACTTCAAGCGTCAATCTCAGAGGGAGAAAACTGTCTCCTTGTTCCAGTCACTGTCATCAAGCCCTGAGTCACAACAGGGAATTTTGACAAAAATACTGGTCACCTTGGTAATTTTATACCAGCTTCCATTCAGGATACATCTGAGAAACCAGATGGCGTAAGAGAAATGAAGTGCAGTGGAAAAGAATTCCCTCCATATTATGTAAAGCAGAGTCCCATTTATGAGGAGGTAGATATGACCCTATCACTAGTTCAACGTATAGGTCATTCAAAGTTCCCCAGTTATCAGCCATCATCTAATGCACATCCTACTTGTCATGATGACAGCATAGACATACCTCCAGCACCTGCTAACAGTCCTGTCATTTTAAATAAAGTATGCCCTCGAAAGAAGAAAACTCCACCTCCAAAGCCGCCACCTGTTTTGAGCACAGAAATCGTCCGGAAGAAGAAAACTCCACCTCCTAAGCCACCTCGTAAAAGGAGAAGTTTAATTCCTGAAACAGGGACCGAAAATGTATCGGCTCTTAGAAGTTTGGAAAATCATGCAAAGACTTCAATTAATGACAGGAATGATATCCAACTTGGAGGGGATGATATGAAGTTTGAAACAGGACATATAGCCCAAGATGTAACTCAGAAATTAGAACAGTACTATTTCGGAGGAAGTTTAGAAAGGAGTTCACCAAAGAAGCCTCATATTAGTTCTTTCACTCCAAGTCAGCATGCGAGTACTCCCAGTGTACCTTCCGTGGTCATAGGACCTCCCGGAAGCCATCCCCATAAAATGAAGAAGCCGAAAAAATCAAAGAGTAAGGCCCACTCATTATCCAAGTCTTTCAAGTATTTACTAGTAACAAAGTTTGGCAATTTCAAGTTGACAGGAACTACCTATTTTTCAAAATGCAATGAAGCACCTTCGAGGCATAGCCGGTGCAGTAAAAGAGCCTCATTCTTGTCACTTAGAGAGAAAATGCGTCCACGGTCTCCAACCCCAAAGAGAGCTAACAGTATTCGTATTCCTCGTGTTGTTATTGACTGCGAACAGTCAGGGTGGGAAGATGATGTCCATTTAGCTAATGTGTGCATTAATTCAGTAAATGAAAAAAAGGACACACACCATTCTCCGGCAACATCATGTGTTACCCCAAATGCCAAGGCGGAAACAGATTACTGTTCTGTGGAGGAGGAATGCCACGAAAAATTTTCCTCGCTCTGTACTTCTCTCAGTCTCCAGGAAAAGTATAACAAGGATGGAGAGGAGTATGATGGTTTACTATCCAAGTCATATCAAAATCCATGCTGTAAAATTTGTTCACAGTCCCCTGAGAAGAAAACACGTCTTTGCTAAAAGCGTAGCATCATTTTTTGTATGGTAATTCTATTCTCGGATTTGCTGATGAAATGGAATGAAAGTGCTTCTCTGGGACTGATAGCATACCTCAAGAGAATTTTTGTGATAACTAGAAATATTAATTGTAGAAAAATTGTCTGTTTCCAAGGAAAGAAAATACTATAAAATGAACTGTACACATTTGTTACTCAGACTTCGTGATAGTTCTTGGTGAATGCAAAATATTTTAGTGCAGTCTTTTTAATCATTTCCAGTATATTGACATTGCAACAACAGTAGTTACCAAAATTTAGGGAAAATTTGTTGAAATATTTTAAAGTATAAAAATAATAATAAAAAAATTTCGGAAATGTTTATATATTACACAAGTATTCTTACTTATAAAATGTGCCTTAATACAATGAACCCTTTTAGGTTTATACAAGTTTTGTGTGAAGATAAAAAGCACGGCCGTATCAGAGCCTATATTACTGTATAGTACTTTGGTACTCAAGTAACCGGCTGATTAGAGAATTTGAAAGGAAAAAACTTCATGCTCTCGTTAGCTGAGGGTGCATTCACACTACAGTAAAACATTTACATACACACTCGGTAACCTATAGCACAGACTTTGCAAACAAGTCGAATAGAAGTTATTGACTTACCAGTTGTTCTCAACAGTGCTGCATGCGGTTGACCAGTATTGGCCAAAAGTTCGTTCTCAAACTATAGTCCTCGAGTTATTTTCTAGCTTCAAGTTGACAACGCGTTTGTGTCAGTTTGACTGAAAGGTGGGCACGCCCTAGTGAATACCTCAATTTCCCTGCCCGTACTTTGTAAGATTTTCTCTAAGTTTTCAGTGACAGGTCAGGTGAGGGATTGGCACATGAAATTTGTATATAAGATTTCAGTACAAACCATTGCCTTACAAGAGCTAAATATCTACTCTGGATACTGGTATAGTACCAGAACATACCACCATGCTAGCTTTGACTGTTTTTCTGCAGGCTTTCTTAATAGATCATATAGAGGGTTGCATAGAAGCTTTGTTTTGAGAGAAATTTCCTGTGGAAGGACCTACGAGAAGGTATAACTTCACTGACGGCAGAAACTGCATATCCTTACAGGAAGACTGGACAAATAGAGCACACATTCCTGTGGCGACTCAAGGAGAGAAAAAAATAGGCTCATTTATCTAGGGTACATGGATTGAAGGTATGCTGTGTGGCTAGGCATTTCACGTCCTTAAGTGGAACTTAGACTGGACACCATGTGAATGACAGGTTGAGAGTTGTAGTTTTAAATAAAATAAACTAGCATGAAGTTAACAAAGAGGGCTGCACTAAAGCAGGAGTTTCCTTGAGATGCTGTATGTAACTTCTGTGTGTGCTGCTTTCGATACGTTAAGTTCAAGTGTTGAGACCCAGAAATGTGTAAAAACAGCTGGGCAACTAATTGCTATAATGCCACAAACCCCTCATTCTATAAGGGATCTCATAGGTGCAAAAATTCCATTTGCAAAATTTTAGATGTAGGGCTGAAAAAGTACCAGCAATAATTATACCCCTTAAAGAGCTTTAAAAAGATTGGATCTCTTATTACAAAGTATATAAGTAATTTCCTGAATCTGGAACAAAAGAGGCTCTGTAGTGTAATGTTTCATTGAACTTTGGTAGGAGTTCTATTTGGGTCCTTTAAGCACGTTTACCTTTGTTATGCTTTTTGAGTCTCCAATCCACGCCACAAGAGTCAGAAGTAAATCTAAGGTGGAATTTATAAGACGGCACCTTGCTGGATAAGAGTTTTGTAGCCCCAAAACAATAGAACCATAACACTCTTCATGGGGTGTGTGTGTGTGTGTGTGTGTGAGGGGATGAGATCTAGAGTGACTAATGCATTTATGTAGTAATGTCTGTTGGGAAGAGTTTAGAGAAGTTATATGTACCTCCAAAACTAACCAACTTGGAACTAGTTTTATGAGCAACTAAAGGATGTTCTAGCAGCGTGTTATTCCTTGACTGATGAATTTTTCCAAGGGACAGCAACAGTTGGCCATCCTCATCAAGCAGGACCATACACGTTAAATTCTGTAGAAACGGGTATTATATTCAATAATAATGACTTTAGTGAAGGCCCTTCCCAAAAATAATAATAATGATCATAAAAAACATAGCGCCTGAGCTAAAGTGTGAGATTTTAAACTTCAGAAAGATGTTATATAATAATCCTGCTGTTTTTACGATATTTCAAGTATATGCCTTGTGTTTTTAGGCATAATGTGAAATTCTTGGTGCATGACTCAGTGTATGAAATTTTAAGATCTAAAAAATTATTTTTTTTATATTAAAATCTATTATATTATATATATATTGTACTTATAAAAGTTTATGTATATATATGTGTTTTTGAGATAGATATAAATATAAATATATATATATATATATATATATATATATATATATATATATATATATATATATATATATATATATATATATATATATATATAAGGTATGTATATATAGTATATATACCATATATATATATGTATGTATATATATGTATGTATATATATATATATATATATATATATATATATATATATATGTATATATATATATATATATATATATAAATTGGCGGCTCCATTGTCATATCGCGACTTTTGCACTTTCGATCGCTCTTATCTTAATTCATGCGCGCTTAACGAAAAGAGATGAAAGCATTTAGGCAATATCACATCATATGCTATTATTAGTGTCATAAACATAGCCATCACGTTAGCATCAATCTGGAAGACACCCAATCCCAGGGCGTCCAAGCGGGCTGAAACGTATGTTTGAAAAGTGTTCAACCATGAGGACACAAGCTGCTTACAATTATCAATGTTAATGGCTATTTTGATTTACTCAAAGCCTAAAATAAGACGGGGGTGGGGGTTGGGGGCTGGTGGGTGATCTGTCCCTCTCGCTTGCTTGTGGTTATAAGCCTGAATACAAAAAAAAAAAAAAAATAATGCTAAAAACTATGATGCATTTTCTCTGCTGGTAGACAAGAAATTAAATTTACTTCAGTTAGGCATCGCATTTCATATCAACTGCCAAAGAAAACTATTCAACATAAACTAAAGTACACGAAAAATTTGACACTGATGTTAATACAAATTCCAATTACTAATGTTATTACGAGGACTTGTAATTCTGCTCTAGATTTCAGATATAAGGGTAATCCTACAGTTAGGGGTCCAAATTCACTGCTCCCTTGTGCGTGTTTGTTTAAGCTTTCTTTCCTATTTTCCATTTCTTCTTTCGACAGACCTACAAACAGAAGTACATTTGCTAAAAAATGAGTAGTTTATCTTCTTACAGAAGGAGAGATTGTCAAAAAGCAAAGGGAATAAAGCCCTGCATCTCACGCGAATAATGTAGTGTGCCTGCATCTGTGTTTGTTGAGTGAGCGCTTAGGAACCAGGAACCAGGTAGGAACCTGGCAAGGCTCTTGCTCTTCAGCAGCCACTTTTTGATAAATCTGAAAAAATGAGCAGTTTATCCGCTTACAGAAGCAGAGGTTTTTCTCAAATTCTGTGGGACCATATCCCCTAAGACATGTTTTGTTTATTTACGTTACCCCTTTATTCCATCCCCCTTTTTTTACAATCTCTGCTTCTGTAAGCAGAAAAACTGCTAATTTTTTCATTGTTTTCCATGATTCAATAAATATTTGATAAATTTGTGTGCTGATCTTGACTTTACGTAATTGCAGTGAATTTGGACCCCTATACTGTAGGATTACTGACATAAGATAGAGAGGAATAAAAAGAGCAACAAAGGAAAGGAAAACGGGACGAATTTAGACATTACACATCATATGAGCTAATTTTACGGATTTTGTTGGGGAATCACTAGAGTTATTGGAGAAAAATGGTGGACAGCATTGTAATCATGAAAGAAGTATCTTAGGGATAATTACTAGAAGTAAATAAGAGAAAACTATTTTGTTGTAAAGCAAAGGAATAAACTTGGGTTAAAAAAAGAAACATGAGAAAATTATATAAAGAAAATTGGCCAACATCAGACTTCTGGTAGAAATGAAGGAGTGTTGTGGGAAATTGAATAATAAGTAGCAAAGTAATATATAATTTAAACTAAAATTTACTCCCAAGAACGTCGGGGAAAAAAACAGCGAAGAATGTAAGCAATAACAAGTAAACAATGCGCCGCAATCGAGTTTCTTTCTAATCAGCGCAATCGAGTTTCGATATGCTATATGAGCCGCAGCCTGTGAAACTTTAACCACGGGCCGGTGGTGACCTATCTTATATCGTCGCCAGAAGCACGATTATGGCTAACTTTAACTTTAAATCAAATAAAAACTACTGAGGCTAGAGGGCTGCAATTTGCTATGTTTGATGATTGGAGGGTGGATGATCAACATACCAATTTGCAGCCGTCTGGCCTTAGTAGTTTTTAAGATCTGACGGCGGACAGAAAAAGTGCTGACGGACAAACAAAGCCACACAATAGGTTTTTTTCCAGAAAACTAAAGGTGGGAAGTTACACAAGATTTGTAGTCTACATTTTTTTAACATACTATAATTAGGCCCTGCTAAGGAGAGATATTTTGGGAGACTTGCTCTATTTTCTATCCTCTTTGGGATGATTATAGAAGCTTTAGCAGAATCAAGAATGGTTTAGGCACATGATTTAATATTGGAGCAACACGAAGCACAGCGTAAGTTATAAAACCTTCAGGAAAACGTGGGAGCATATTATACAAAATCAAGAATAGCGTTTGGAAAGTTACCACATGTGAACTCCTTATTGTGACCAAAAAAATATTTATTTTTTTTTATATTTGCAAAAAGGAAAAATGGTAAACGATAGGCAGCACAAATAGGAGAGAATAGAAGCAATGCTAAGGACAGAAGTAAGAGTAAAGGCAAGAAACAGAGAGGAAATTCAAGAGAGCCAACATTATAAGAAGCTGGACAGGAAAATATAAAGACAAAGGAACAAAATATCAGGGGTAATGTTTAGAACCAGACCTCTCAAATGAATATAAAGATCATACATATGTGTAGAAGGAAGTATTCTAGGGATGGGGGAAATTCCTTGTCGAAATAAGGGAAAAGTTACTTTACTTTCCTATTTTTCTGCCCAAAGAAATACCAGATATTTGTATCATATCATGGTAGACTTCAGTTTTAGAGATGGATTTCCAAAATTGGTGTTTGCCTCTTTTTTTTATTTTTCAGACAAACTCGTTTCGAACAAATGCTACCCACTGTAAATTAGGACTAGGAAAATGGGAACATTTTCAATATTACTTAACCAACTGAACCAGAGACTGACGAAGCTTTAGTAAAACTTGACTGCAGGAACGGGCTGGTTTCATAAATCGCCTCTGCCATTTAATGATAACACTGGATAATGAAAGTTCATGGGAATTCATTGTATAATTACAGCTCAGTCGAATTCATAAAAGCAATCAGAATACTGATAGTAAATACTTGATTATAATTATGATTTCTGTTAATGTTAGACTTCAGAAAACACTTTCAAACAAACAACCACATTACGTAGAAAAGCATAATGAAAAGGTTTATCTAATCCTACAGTGATGTACTCCTACCTGAAATATTGACATTCATCAGCTTTGTTATTACAAAATTGATCTGAATCAGTGGTGCACATTGTAATGTAAGTCTCACGAGTAAGTGCAGATATCTGGCGTAATTTCTCTGCGCAAGAGATCTTGCGTAATGCCTTCGCGCGGGAAATCTCTTATCGTAAGTAAGTATAATTTTTAGTTTTACCAGACCACTGCAGATGATTAACAGGTTTAGGGCTGGCCCGAAGTTTAACTTTTTTACGTGGCTAAGAACCAATTGGTTACTTAGCAATAGAATAAGACAACTTTATTGTGGAATCCGAACCACAGTTTTTATATTGTACCGAAATGAATTCTATCGTGTGAAATAAATTCCCGGCCGCGGGAATTGAACTCCGGCCCATCGAATGACAATCTGAAGCTCAACCGACACAGCCAAAGAAGGGCTAGCTCTTATCGTGAACATGTTAATTTCTAAGTATTGCCTTGCGTAGTATTGCACTGTTGTTCTCACGTTTAGCAGTGAATCCTGTTTAAACTACCTCACAGAGTAAGATTCTGTTAGTCCTACCTCACGCAATAGAATAAGACTCTTTACTGTATGCTAAACTCAGATGCTCATAGTTTTGTATTGTATCGCTTATATGCGTTCGTGTGTTTGTATCCCCCTCTCTTCTTGCTTCCTACAGTGTCGGCTTACCAATAAACATATATAGGAAGATAATTTTTAATTACCGACCTGCATCCAAGACATTTCGGCGACGACGATGTCGTGTGAAGTAACGAAGCATCTCATTATTTTCAGATGTATAGATACTCGTATCAGAAGCAGTAGAAATAGAAACATATAGCTGGCATCAATACATTTCAGATCACAGACAAAAAATGATGAAACCATAAAAGCCGGGTAGTCCAAAGCCCAAGCCTACAAGAAACAGATTATAGGTCAGGGGATACAAAGGAAAAGACGTCCTATTTTACTCACAACCTGATAAATTACCAGATGAAACCGAAAAGTAGATCCTTCGTATCTTTTCTCAGTCTGTATCGTGGTGAGTGCCATTATCATTTGCGTGACAGTCTGTTTTTGCTAGCCATACCTGAAGAGATAGGCAATGGCACTTTTCAGTACAACGCTATCTTTGTGGGTAACTTTTTTTTCCTTCTTTTTTTTTGTCGTCGAGAATAATGTGGGCGAACTCATTCCGATTGTTGCTGTTGAGGGAGACAATGTTCAACAAAAATCTGGGCCGGGTCAGTGTTGATAAAGGTACTGGAATCACCCGCTCTTGCATATTTTACATTAATCAGCCGTGGTTCGTCCAAAGTGAGCAGCCTATTGAATATGCGTATATTATGATGGTACCCGCTCTCTATACTGACTTTGAGAAACATTGTTGCGTAAATAATGGCACCCCTTCCAGAGACTGATTGAGAAAAACTATTTCTACTTTTCCTTCCATCATACTTTACCAGGTTGCGGAGTAAACCCCTACGCCCTGCCCCTTCCTTCGTATCCCCTGACCTCCAAATCTGTCACTCGTGGCTGGGCTTTACTGCCCCTTCCGTGATTTATTCACTTTTTGCCAAAATAGGGGTTTTTTCAGTCTGTTTTTGCAATGGCAACGCCCTATTGATCGATGAACGATGTGGTAACAAAGGGATGGGGTTATCAATTCATAGGCCAAACATAGTTTTCTTAGTATATATATATATATATATATATATCATTAAAACATCTCTTATATAAAGGTATATATATATATAAATATATATATATATATACTTGGATCCCATATTTGCACTACTAAAACAAGTGGGTCCTTTGCCAAGTCTCTTCAGAGTTCTAAAATCGGTCTTGGCTGCTATCAGCTGAGCCACTGTTATGCTGGGATTTCATTAAAAACATTTCTTACGCAAGGTGTGGCAGCCTGCAAGGTAAACTCCTAGGTACTATCAAGTACTTGGATCCTCGTATGTGTGTGTGTGTGTGTGTGTGTGTGTATACATGTATATAGAATATTTCATTATATATCTTATGACAAAATATCGACGCGAATTAAGTTATTTTATCAAAATGATGAAAAGAAATATGCGACAGGCTTATGCTACAAATTATTTCGTGAGCCCTAAAAAGAATTTTGAATTGCGTTCAGGAAAATCTATTCATCATGTGCTGTATTTTAAAATTCCATGAAAGACAAGCAGAAGAAGGGAGTAGGAAACAAAAATAATACTTGCAAAATTAGCGGTTTCAAGGATATCCATAGATCGCATTCGGTCATGTTCCAAGAAGAAAGACACTGCTAAGACTTTAGAGTCCTTGGCAAATGACAACTTCGTTTTGGGTTCTGCCATTTGAACGTTCGGACCTTCGGCTGTAACATCGTTCTGATCGGTACTCGTTAGACATACTGTATAACAGGGGTTTGCTAATGAATCGTTTTTTCATCAGGAATGGCGTACTTAATTCCTCTTTAATTTATCGTAGCGTAATTGGTCCTGCTGTGAAGTTTTTACGAAAAAACCGTTTATCACGCGACTAGACTACAGCTGGCCCTTGAAGTTTCCATCGATTGTTGCCGCTTCGTTGGTCAAGTTATAATAAACCCCGGGCTTCTTCAAGGTAACGCTGAAACTTTTACTATATTATTGCTGCTATTGTATATTTGCTCTGGGTATTTTCAAATCTTTGGCAGTGATAACTATTTCTGTGGGCGTTTACCCATAATCTGAAGTGAGTCAACGTCCAAAATTTACAAGCTTTAGCGTAAGTTACCCACAGTTGTAAAGCTTTGTCTTTTTCAGGATGTTTTTGGTAAGAGTTTGACCTTGAGTTCCTGTTCTAACGATAAAGCTTCACGCGCGATAAAGCTGCTCTCTTTAGCAATAGGTATGTAGGAGTTTAGTTTTAAGTTATATTTTAAATTTTTTTTTAATTTTACATAAATTCACTTTCATAATTTTTGTAATTTAATTTTGTAATTTGTGATGAATTTACTTTAAAAATTCTGGAAAATTTAAAATTAATTTTTAAATATTTTTAAATTTAATTTGTTAAATTTTTATTTTAAATTTAATTTTTATTAATAATTTTAAATTTTTTAATTTTTTTATAATTTCATTTTTTTTTATTTTTGTAATTTCCTTTTTAATTTGTCATATATTTACTGTTAATTTTTGTAATAAATTTCCTTGTTTAATTTTTGTAATGTACTTTAATTTGTTATAAATTTACATTATTAAATTTTGTAATATATTTACTTTTTTTTAATTTGTAAATACTATTCTTATCCTCCACCCCTTTAGGGGCGGCGCCCCTGGAGGGTGGGGAGTTTCATGTTCTCCATAGTAGGTCGTATGACCTACTATGCAGGTTCTGGGTGGTTTTAAATTATCCTCCACCCTTTTAGGGCGGCGCTCCTGGAGGAGTGGGGAGCCCTCTGGGGTGTATGGGAGGTTCTTGGGTGGTTTTAAATTATCCTCCACCCCTTTAGGGGCGGCGCTCCTGGCGGAGTGGGGGAGCCCCCATGTTCTGCATAGTAGGTCGTATGACCTATGACCTACTATGCAGGTTCTTGGGTGGTTTTGCGTAAGTAATCAAACTTTCTTTCAGGTGTATAGACTTAATCTATTGCCTAGGTTTCTTGTAAGTTCAGATAGGTGTTTAAACGCGCTTGCCTACCTCCCACTCAGTTAAGTTTGCAGAAGCTCCCCAAGGTTTGAGGAAATTAAGAATGCATTTTCCACCAAACGGCAATATTCAGCATTAAAACAAATTAAATTCATGTACAGGTCTGGCGTCTTGATATGTCTTGCTTTGGAATTTTAGCTTCCTGAAATTGGATTGTTATACAGCCTTAATGCATAATTATGGTATAATATGTACGAGATTATCTTACTCTAAATGGTTACAAGTTTCCAGTGGCTGATAACCTTTTTTGAGCATTGATTGGAGAAACGTAACTTATGGTTTTTGTAAGCTAATTATCCTTAAGGTAAAAGATATCTTGCCTATTTCAAGAAATAGTTGACGACAACTTGCTGGAGGAACCAGAATTCAAGAAAATGTGCAGACACGGGTGCGAAATTGATGTTTGTGTTAGATTGATATTTCTAGGGATCCAAGATAGATGTAGCTTTCTATTCATTTAATTTCTAAATTTTCCATACTGCGCTTTTCATTAAAATCCTGATAGGTTGTATGTTAGATTCCTTTGATGATCTGCATTTGTAAACCTACCATTTGCCTCTATATTTTTTTTTAAATAAATAATTATTTTTTTAAATAAATAATTGGTATTTAGTTTTCAGTTTTTGACTACTTCCTCGGTATTTTTTATAGGGAACAACAAATTGTGGTCTGGTTTATCATCCATATAATTACAGATGTTGAAGGTAAAAACTACTTAATTTAGAAATAGTCAGACTATTTAACCGTATTCACGTGAGTTGATACACACGTGAAAAGCCCACATCAAATTTTTAACGTAGGCAAGTTAATGTAAGCCACCCTCATGGAATTGTTGAAAATTCCATTTGTTCAACACTAACAGTGAAAATGTGTTTGGGTATTGGTTGTGACGACTCAAGTGCCCTTAGCTAATTTGTGGGACGAGGGTCTGAAATCTGACTCTATACTAATGAATTATGAAAATTACGTAACTTTATTACTTTAGAACAATGTTTAATTAGAAGGTAAAACTAAATATCAAATTGTTTCATGGAGCTAGCACAAAAATCATTAACATTCACTGGTATGAAAATTTAATAATGTGATGGGCAGCTACTCTTCTATGGACAAAGGTCTTAAGTTACATGGCTAAATATAGGATTTAACAAAGGTGAAAATTTTATACACAAAAAAAATCTGAAATATTGAAGTTAAGGTACATGGTTAAATATAGGATTTAACGCAGGTGAAAAGAATTTTAAGTTATAGATTATAAAAATTCAGAAAAATTCTCAAATATTGAAGCTAAAATCTTGTTAAAGAATTGCGCGACGTTTTTAATGGGGAGAGGCGGTGGGGGGAGAGGAAGTCGTTTGGGAAACAAACCTGGCTGACTATATAAAGCTTTGGGATGCAAAGTTTAAGAAAAACATTTAATTTGTTTCGACGATTTCCGTTTGTTACATCACTTCGATTCTGAATAACCTCATAGGTCCCAGCGCTTTGCTTTTTGCTTAAATTTCATATATTCCATTCAATTAAATACGTCACTAGTATAGGGTAATTGCCATTCATTTTCACAACGATGCATGAAATTCATGAAGCCGCCGTAGGGTGGTAGCGCCGTCATCGCACCCGTGCTGAGGCAGGATGTCGAATGCACTTTCACGCTGAAGGACAGGAAGTCGAACCTATGATACCGAATGGACACAAAGCCGAAATGGACAAAAATAAAAAAACTTAGTTTAATGACCAATTCACCAATCTGGCAATGAAGATTTAATGAGATAGTTCTTGACAAACTATCAGTTCACCTTTAGTTACTGAGAGGCATTTCTCAAACTAATAATTTTGAAATATATATACGAGAAACAGGGCGTGGTGGCAAAAAGCTCCTTCCTATTAGATACACACGTTGTTGATTAAGTTTAGTAAACCACATACTAGAGGTGTGAGAAACGAAGTGTGTGCAGTGCAAGAATCAGAATTATATGAGATACCGAGTAGGAAATGCTTCAAATCATTCACATCCTCCGGATGGTACTCAAAATAGTTTTAAAAATTTGGATATTATGAAAACTAGAGCCGAACAGACAGAAGGGGTGACAAGCAGTCTTAAGCAGTGGATTAACAATGTCATGGCAACCCTGTCAACACTAGCGGGCACTGCTCGACGGGGCAAACACTGTTCCCATAACCCGTTCCACTATACTGACCGACCGAGTATGGAGCCAGAACGATGCGATTGTCTGATAACACTGCTTCAGAAGCGAGAGAAAATATAAACAGCTGGAAGTGCCCGTCGGGCATGCCCGCTAGTGTAGACAGGCCATAAGCACTGCTGGTTCTCTGCTTCAGAGAGAAACGCTTGGACGATTGGTAAGGCGAACAATCATTGTTAGCGAGGTTGAAGACTTGAACATAACACGTGGAGAAAACTTTCGGCTCTATGAAACATTTTACCGCTGTTATCATTTTCTGAACAGAGAAGAATTTGAAATGACTATCTAGTAAACAGACATGGTTTGGCGATGGCACATTTGACTCTGACCCTCTCGGAAAACAGCTGTATACTATATATGCCATTATTTCAGAAACCTTGCCATTAGTGTATTGCATTGCAAGCAACAAAGAGGAGAAAACGTATGGCGAAATGTTTACATTTAAAAAAAAAAAAAGTGTTCAGGATCCAGATTCAATAACAATGGACTTCGAACGAGAAACAATAAATAGCATTAAAAAAAAAAACTTTCCTAATACCTCAATAAGAGGTCGTATCTTTCATTTTGGCCAGTGGTTATGGGGAAATATCCAGTCTTGTGGACTGTAACAATAATATGTTGAACCCGTCAATGTCCTTTTCATTAATCAGTTACAAGCACTTGCCTTTGCCCCGCCCAGAGATGTGCATGAATTATTTGACCAATTAGTGAACTCCATAACTGACGAAACTGATGATTTAAGGGATTTTCTAGTATATTTTGAAAGTTGGGAGTAACCTAGAGGGGGCGTCGAAGGAGACCAATTTTTTATGTTTATTCATGATCTGTCTACACTCGAGTTTGTGATAGTATGCCGAGAGCTAACAATTCTCTGGAAGGTTGACATCAGGCAAAAAGCAAAGCGCTGGGACCTATGAGGTTATTTAGAATCGAAGTGACCTATCAAACGGAAATCGTTAAAACAAATTATTGTTTTTCTTAAAAGAAACTTTGCATCTCTAACTCTTCCTGCAATCACCAAACTACTAAAGGTTATTAGAAATGAGCTGGCAGCACCCAATGAAATTCTAATGCAGCAGGCATCTACAGGGATTGACATATCACGGCCTAACAGGAAATACGATACCATTAATGATAGAACAGCAAAAAATGGCAATAAACTACAAAAAAGGTATAAATAAAATAAGGCACAGAGAATGGGGGAAAGAATGCGAGCACCGTATAATCATCATACTAGAAAGGTTTAACGATTATTCAGTATGTGCTTCTCTTAGTGGTAAACTTTAAGACTGCTCGAAAATTTCCGATCCAACGCAAACACAGGGTTAGGAGCGTTTTCTTTGGACAACAAACTACATTTAACAACACAATACAGTTAGGGAGTGTCATGCTCCACCTTCAGTGTGGTGACATTAAAACCCAACTATTCTTTTGGATATATTTGTTATCCAATTCGTGATTTTTTTTAAGGTTTCAAAAGTCGATAACGCTCTGCTATCAACACTGCGATAGTCCTCTGTCAGTCAAATTGTCCAGTTAAAAGAAAGCCCTGCCCTCAGGGCCATTGTCCGGTTCTCCAGATGGCCATTGGCCAGTCTGCCCCTGCGTGCAAGGCGGTTTCAGCTTTGCCGAATTTTGTCTCGTTGGGAAAAAAAATCAGTGGTTGCAATCCCGAATACACATTTCTTTGAATAAGCAGCGATCGGTTTCGTTTCCCGTCGATCGAAAACAAAATTACTTTAGTTAGTCATCGAAATCAGGTCAGCTTCCAAAGAAAACTTACGTTCAGCATAGCCTAAATTAGATTTTAACAAAAGCTCAGCTGGCGAATATTTTCATTCAAGAGACAGGGCTTATGGAATTTATAGTTTGTTCAGTTGTGTAGTTGTTTTTATGCTTTTATCGTTTACATAATTGGAAATCAAATAAAGTGGAATGAAATCAAGTTCGTATATGGTAATTATGACCATGATGTTACCCTTTGTAGCCTATTTTTGTTTTTAATGGTTACAGTAAGATATTTAAACTAGCAGCATTCAACCAAGAGAACGTTGTTCATCCGCTTCCAGGTCATATTTAATGGAGCTGATGAATCGGAAGTTTTTCTTTCTTTCTTTCTTCCTGTGACGAAGGAAATTGCAAATCCTGGTACTTGATTCTGGTAAGAAATCGATAGTTGGATAAGTTACGTCATACAGTAGGCTATACGAAACTGAATAAGTTTTTCATCAGGAAATAAGGTTTGGAAGGAATAAAATCCTTCTGAAAACTTTGGACAGCCTTCAAAATTATATTTTCCTTACCTACAGGAGTTTACTAATAAAGTTCATCTCTTGCACTTAAAAAAAGAAAATAAGAATCATTCTAACACTTGTTCATTTGTCCTTTGCCCCAATACTTCTTTCTGCGGACCAAGGAGCCTTCAAAAATTCCAAGTGGAAATAAAACAAGAAAAAAAGGAGCACTGACAATAACGTGAATCGCTGCTGCAGATGTTATCTGATATTCTCTAATAAAACAGTATTTGTTGGGAATCAACTTTCAGAAGAACTGAACCTTCGAAAACACTAATCTGTTGGAAGCAAACCAGTTCCGCTTAGATGCAGTGCAGATATTAGTCTCGCTACTGAAATAACTGTCTGAAATATAGCAGCGATTTGTCCTCTTAAGATCACTATTTTTATTCTGGGATCCTTCTTGTGATCCCCTGATAAATTCGTTATTTTTATGCTCGGCGTATTACTGTCGGCTAGAGTTACTAGTGATCACCAAAAGAATGTGAGAACTTTTCGAATGGGAAAACGCCTAAAAAGGTCAGTGACATTTCAAACAAACATCTAGAGAAGGGAACAAACATCTAGAGAAGGGGATACGCATACATAAACAACAAACAAAGAACATATAAAAGTGATTCGCATCCACCCCCGTCCCTCCCCCCTCGAAAAAATGCATACTAGAACAAGAAGAAGACTGAGAATGGCTAGAATAGGAACACTGGAAGAATGGTTGTAAAGGAAGTTCTAAACAAATTCATATCTTGACAACTTAAAAAGAGAGAGTCTCGTGGTTAACAAGATCACATTAACCATCTCCAAAAGCAAGGACTTGGCTTTTCCCAACGAGGGACTTCGGAAATATCGAGCAACTCCTAAACTCATCATGCATATAGCAGAAGTTTCTAAGGTTCCTCATTGGACGGGTGGGTACCGTTCTCAGCTAGCACTCTGCTGGCCCCGCGTTCGATTCTCCGACCGGCCAGTGAAGAATTAGAGGAATTTATTTCTGGTGATAGAAATTCATTTCTCGCTATAATGTGGTCCGGATACCACAATAAGCTGCAGGACCCGTGCCTAGGTGACCAATTGGTTCTTAGCCACGTAAAATAAATCTAATCCTTCGGGCTCACCCCTAGGAGAGCTGTTAATCAGCTCAGTGGTCTGGTTAAACTAAGGTGTACTTTTTATTCCCTGGAAAGTTATGGTCACTTCCACCCTTTGCTTTCTAATCATTTTTCACACAATAATGTTTATTGTAGTAGGCAATACCTCTACAAGGAGAGGAAACCGCATGGATTATTCTATAGTAAGCTAAGAATAACTTCAAAAGTTTTTTAACAAAATTGGAGAGATACCTAGAGAAAAATATAATGATTTTGCAGTTAGAGTGACACTCACAATTAGTATATCATTGTCACAGATGATGTTTTATTCGTATTAGAGCTATTTCTATCTGATCAAAATAAGTCAAAGCCAGACAGAAAAATGCACTTCTCAATCAAGATGGTTTAGATAACGCAAAATAAAAATATCTTATTTGAACATAGCATTCGCAATAGTTTGGACTCGTATTGGCAAAATTCTATCAACGATTGCCACAACAGATTTTACATTGCTCCACAATTTAGAAGGTTGCTGTTTATGGACGTGAGGTTTCAGGCACAACACACATTTATGATAAACCCTTCCTTAGTATCTTATATTCACTTGAGAGAATCGAATTGAAAAGAACACTAGTTCATTGGCACTAAAATGAGTTCTATCTCCGAAGGGCAAGTCTTAAGTTCTTGATGGTATTCGTCTTCCACAGTCAGTCCAAGACTCATCCAATCCTTAAGGCTAATTCCAGTTTCAGAAACTGGACCGTTTCAGAATAGTTTTAGAATTTGCGATCAAATGGGAAAAACTGGGAATCTGCAATTGTGAAATATATATATATATATATATATATATATATATATATATATATATATATATATATATATATATATATATATATATATATATATACACACATATACATACTGTATATATCATTGCCAATAGCATGTTGCTAAATAATGTTTACTGGGTTAGATTCGTAGATGACACTTTTACAGTCTGGAGAGTAAACCACGACATTGATAAATTTCTATCTGATCTTAATTCCTTAGTACCATCAATAAAATTCACCATGGAGAAAGAAACAATTAACTCTATAAACTTCTTAGACACTAATGTAGTAAGAACAGACAATGGCCTGAAATCCAAAATTCTCAGAAAAACTACAAATAATAATGGTCAGAAATTCAAAATTCACAGAAAAGCTACAAATAGTATCAATCAAAATCGACTCATACACGTAATGTTAAGTACAAGGCTTTGAGATCTCATTTTCTGAAAGCACTTAGACTAGTTAGCCCCGAGTATTAGGACGAAGAGTTTAGTGATATCACCAGAATTGGCATAAAAAAAACACATTTCAACCAGGGAAATAGAAGAATGTTTATTCCTAGGTAAACAAACATATTATAAAACAAGCACCAAAAAGGAATATGATATGAGTAATACTTTGGTTCTCCCTTTCCACCCTTCATTCAGTGTATTGTCTATCCTTTAAGAATATTAAATTTTAAAGTAGTCTTTTCTTACTCCAACACAAAAGAAAAGACAGTCATTTGCAACAGCCCCAAAAAGGAAGAAGGTGTGGTTTACAAAATACCTTGTGAATGTGGCAAATTCTACCCGGGACAAACCGGAAAAGTTATTAATAAAAGAATTTCCCAACATCAATATTGTGTAAGAACAAATTCTTCAACAGCGCTGTTAATTTGCATGTGTAAAACTGTGGCTGTCTATTCTTTGGAACAAAGCAGAAATATTATTCAAAGAAAAAGATATGATGACAAGAAATTTGTTAGAAACGGCTTGCATAAGTTTTAGCAAACAAAAAACTTTAATATTAGTCAGGGCACATATAAATTAAATTTATTCCTTCAAATTGTTTCACAACAGTACAAATTCAGAGAAGGGTTTTAAATGACCTATCACCAAATCGTTGAATAGTTCTCCCTTTTAACTGTTCTGATTCGCCAATTCTTGACCATTCTCTCATTCTCAGCGACGTACCAAAAGCAAGCATCTTCCCTCTCACACAATACTCGCAACCCATTTTCTTATCTCACAAATTCCTCGGATTTAAGCATCACGCCATTCATAAAGACACTACATAACCATGCAGATATAAATAACCATTTTCTCAGACCCACTTTACACCACGCCGGTTATTCTCTAGTCTGATTGTTCTGAAATATGCCTAGTTTTCATCATCAAGAACTTTAATTACTTTCAACAAATTAACATTAACAGCATGCGTTTTTAACCCTCCGCAATGTATCAATATCTGCTCTGTCATCAAGTTTTTCTAGGTCCAAGTATGCCACGTGAAACGTGTCTCTTTTGCTCCTAAATGGCTCACATAACTGTCATAAGAAACAGTTGATTTCCACATCTCCTGCCCCTTTTTAAACCCACAGTATTCTTCCCCTATGTATTCATCAGTCCTCTGCCTTACTGTTACAAATGAACTCTTAGCCTATGACTAACTAGTACACTAAGTATTTTTATGCCCCTAAGATTCTTCCACACTCCACTATCAGTCTTACTCTTGCACGAAAGAACAATTTTTCCTTACCCATTTCTTTGGCATCTTATCCTTATACAGATTTGCATTACAAACGCTGCTCATCCACTTAATCCTATTTTCACCATTTTAATACAACATCTTACTTGCAATCGCAACCAACAATTCCATCAGCACCTTTCAATCTGACTTCCATATGTTCATTAACCTCTTGCTCTGCATTTACTTTCCTATTGGACAGCTTCTTCTCCTAAAAGTTCTCGCTCAAATCTATCCCTAAATTTTCATAATTTACTTTCTCTATTCCCTTTCCCTTTCTTCCCGACCTTTTATCCATACTCTTGAATACATGTACAGTACATCATCTCATCTGCTATATAACCACCTCCAGTTGCGTTAGGTTATCATATCCTACAACTTACTGTTCATAGACCCACTTCCTATCTTCTTATGATAATTCTATGGCCCCATCATTGAATCTTTATATATTTATATATATATATATATATATATATATATATATATATATATATATATATATATATATATATATATATATATATATATATATATATATGAAGATAAAAAGGCCCATAAAAACACTATTTACACGTTGCAAACATATATTTCGGACACTTCTTCTTCTGTGTCCCTGTTCACTGCTAAACACACAGACACACACACATACGTATATATATATATATATATATATATATATATATATATATATATATATATATATATATATATATATAATTATATATAGATTGGTAGTTAGATATAATATCAATAAAGGTTTGAGTCAGTGATCAGGGTGTGCTTATGTATTGAGGAGTTTAGGAAAAGTGCATAAAAACGGCAGCTTAAAGAGTGAGATGAGGAAAGGTGTTAAGAGATGGAATTTTTTTTTTTTTTTTTTTTTGCATCTTCGTGAAAGAGGATGAATATGGACATTAAAGAGGCGATAGGAAAAAAGAAGGCAATTAAAAGAGACAATGTACGATGAATCTGAGGAAGTGTGTATAAGATATACAGCATATTGCTGTGTATGATCCGCATTCGAAGCACACCTATATTGTTATTTAGAAACCTAAAATACTAGGGATTCGTAAAATAAGGCATTGTTGTTTTTATGGTTACGCTCTGAAGGAGAAGTTAACGTCAAATCGCACTGACTTCGTCTTTTTCTCCAGATGACAATATTTTGCAAACAGTCATCAACTTACGACAAACTTTCCCATAACGTTCTCACCCAAATTTATACTCTTGGGTATGGACACGAGAAGAAGGAAGAGAGAGAGAGAGAGAGAGAGAGAGAGAGAGAGAGAGAGAGAGAGAGAGAGAGAGAGAGAGAGAGAGTTTAATCATACGCCCGCCATCACCACAACCGGAATCTTGAGCCAACCTTGAATTGGCTGACCTAAAGCTGCTGAATCGGTAATAAGCGGCGACCGTGGCCAACTTTATTTTTATTCAATTGCTTCACTTATCGTTGCAAGAGAGAGAAAAATAGTTACTGTAGATGGCGTTTGCGTGTTTGTGTGGACGTGTGTGCGTATAATGATAAAAACACAAGAAGATATTTAACTTTTTCATTTGTAATCTGACAAACGATATGAATGTGGGAAAGAAAATATGCTGATAAAACATTTCTGGCAAAAATTTATTTGAAAGGTGGGTTGACTTCGGATCTCAAGAAAGTGGAATGTTTTCATTCGCTGATGTTTGGCTCACTTTGAGAATATCAAAATCAATAATAAAATCATGGTTTCTGTCACTGCTGAGAACGATAACCTATGCAATTTGTTCAGTAATCACCTTGTAATACGCCTGTAACCATAGCCAGACCAATTCGGAACTAACGTACTTGACTCTGATAACCACTACGTTTTCTCATTTAAAAACAAAACAACGTTGCTCTACTAAAAGAACTTCTATTTTTCCTCTTTTTTTTTTTTTATATTTTTGGATATTATACAACGGCTTAACTGAAACATTCCGATAAACAGTGAGAGCTTCTGTTTATAGATCAACTTCAAAACTGACTATTTATAGTACCGGAAACGGCTGAAAAGGATCCCGTACGGGCTTTTACTCATATTATATACAGCTTATTTCCGTATTTTGTCCTAATATCATTAGTAGTCTCATGCCTTCTTCCTCAACACACCCTGCACACAAGGCGTTTTTTGTTCTATGCTCTGTTACTCATTATACAAGCCTGAGGAAACCAACCAGTCTTAGTGGGGTAATATTGCTTTCCCATGGCTATTTCCGGAGCTGTTCTATTTTCTTAACCCCCGTAGGAGGGTAGTGCTGTCAGTGCACCTCATGTTGTGCAATGTAGGCATTACTTAGGGGGTCTTTGCAGCTTCGGCCCCTAGCTGCGACTGCTTTCACTCCTTTTACTGTACCTCCTTTCGTATTCTCTTTCTTCCATCTTACTGTCCACCCTCTCCTAACAATTGTTTCATAGTGCAACTGCGAGGTTTTCCTCCTGTTACACCTTTCAAACTTTTACTGTTAATTTCCGTTTCAATGCTGAATGGCCTTAGTTGCCCCAGTGCTTGGCATGTATGCCTAAAACCTATAAATCTATAAATCAATCCTTTTTCTTATCATCATTATTATTATATCATAATAGCTATTTCTATCAGAATTATTTCTGCCGTTGGGGCAATGGGCTAAGCAAATGTTGAGGTTATCACGGTATCATTTCTGTACCTTACAGGTATCAGTTTACTTTGTCCCTGCTTACTGAATAAACGTACCGCTGTTTCTCTTCTCTATATCATTAACCTCCTTTAAGCGTTATCAGGAATTACTAAGCACTTCTTTCTTATCAGTACTGTTAAATATAAGTAATATGTATATCTTAAAAGTTCCTTGATTTTTAGAGACACTGAGAATGACTGATCATTCAATAGCATATGAGAATCACTTTGTACCATGTTCGTGTCTTCATATCTGTGTTGTTCAGCTTTTAAATTCTAGTAATTCATTATGTTTAGACAACCGCCCTAAGTTCCCTGGAGGTCATATAACAGAAATCTAGAGTGCAGAATATTGGTGTTTGCGGTAACTTTTATTTCTATTGAAATCCGCCCCGGGCTCCGATTCCTTTTCTCAAACATTCGCCGTGAAAGATGAATATAATGAATATTCCCTTTGACGAATTTCTAAATTATAATGAAGTACGATCATTATAACGATAAGCCATCCCTAGCACCCGAGGGATGCGTCGGACCTCCAATAATTCGTAACAGATGTCCATTTCATGTGCCGTCTATGAGACAGGATCATTGTTCTAATACCGGTTTCAGTAGGTCACTATATGCTCATTGCCACGGAGCTTTAGACTGCGTACATTATGCTCTCAACAACGACCTCTTCTCAAATTATGCTGCATCAGTCTCCAACTTCGCAGTCTACAGAAATTGTCATAAATCATGGACGCACACTTCACTTCTTCAAAGGATTTTTTTCTTCACTCTGTACCAATTCCAGTCACGTAAGAATAGTTTGCATCTGCGCGTTACTTAATGTTGTTGTTGCCACTCCACACAATTGGAAGGAAAAGTTCAAATTTGAGGAGTTTAAAACGAATGTTTTGCTAGATTATGTTTATGGTGACGTATTTGCTCATACAGCAAATCTTGTAAAGGGAAGGAAAGCAAAACTTAATTGAGAGAAGATGTGCCTGTCTAAAACAGTTTTGATTTCAAGTATTCATGTGTGTGTGTGTATTATATATATTATATATATATATATATATATATATATATATATATATATATATATATATATATATATATATATATATATAAATATATATATATTGTATGTATGTATGTACAATTATGTATTACATGTATTTATTTATATATATATATATATATAGAATACTGTTGTCCTGACTAAAAAACATAAATATATACGTATTTTATGTATGGTAAACTCCGCTATACACACATACTCCCACATGAAGACAAAAGAAACTTATAAATTCCACCAAAGCAACTTTTAATGAAAAATTTCTAAGAAAAAAACTAAGTCATATATATATACTGTACATGTATATATATATATATATATATATATATATATATATATATATATATATATATATATATATATATATATACAAAAATATATATATATATATATATATATATATATATATATATATATATATATATATATATATACACACATTATATATATATATAGGGAGTTGACAACCTACATAATAATATATTATCTAGGTCATAGAAAAACTGCATCTCTAGAAAAACGTTTCTTTGAAGCCCGAAATATCACTTCACATCCATAAAAAAAATTCTATTTACGCCGAAGGTCTCTTTGGCTAAATAAAGATCTGTCTGTTAAAAACACATCAACGCAGAACAAAAAACTACGCAAAACAAAAAACTACGCAAAACAAAAAAACTACGCAAAACTTCAAGAAAGAAACAGTCAACTTGCTCTCTTCGGCTACATGCACGCGAGTTTAGGAAAGCAACATGAGATGGGGAGGAGGTGGATGATGAGGAGTGGGGTGGGGAGTGTTTGCTAGGGTCCCTATGGTTGGGAGGAGGGGGTGCGGCTAGATTTTGGTGGGGAGGGGGCGCAGCTCTTTAAGCTGAGAAGCGGATGGTGGTTGTTTACGTAGTGGGAATATGCGGGAGGAAGGAAAATACATTCACGGATGAGATCAAGATTATAAAGATGAAGTTCGCAATGAACCCGGGAAGGTGTTGGGATTCATGATAGAGGTGTGAAGGAACGAGGCAGAAAGAGAGGAGCGAAAAATGATTAAATCTTTTAAGATTCTAGAATATCAAAGGTCGCGTAAGTCTCGAAAATGATAAACTCATATTCCTTATAAATAGACATTGATCCAACTGAGTATATAAAAAAGAAAGACGCTTATTAGATTTCCGTCCAGGTTAAAACCTGAAACTCAGTTAACGGTGTTTCATGTCATCCGAGAGATTAGGCTAATGAAAATGGCGACAGTCATATGAAAAAACTGCTTTTGCACCGACGCCGTTTCGTTATGATTAACCTCATCTAAAGTTTGGCTTCTTACCTCACCTCCTCTCGTTCCTTACCGTCATAGTTTCCGCGTGGTCGGAATTCTCCCGCGGAGTTCCTCAAGATTTTCTTTCAAAATGCAGACTCATGAAAGTCTTTCACCGTCTAAGTAAACATGTAGGATTTACGACGTGCTCAATTACTCATGAGGAGAGAGAGAGAGAGAGAGAGAGAGAGAGAGAGAGAGAGAGAGAATTGAAATAAATTACTTTGGCGATGCTGAAATTCCTTGCTAAAAACTAACAAGTCATAAAGTAGTCGGAAGCTTTTTCCAAATCGTACGCCAAGGTGTTAACAAACAAAAACAACAAAAAACAAAATAAATAAATAAATAAAAAAAAGTATCAGAAGGGGGAAGGAAAAGGCTTTAAAAACAGGCTCAAGATCAAAGTACACTTCGTACTTCTCCCCTCATTTTTCCTCTCTCTCTCTCTCTCTCTCTCTCTCTCTCTCTCTCTCTCTCTCTCTCTCACACACCTCAAGCACCCTCACCCCTCTTTCCCTCCGCACCCATTCTCATCCCTAAACTCTAATATCAAAGTAAATACTCACAGAATTTTTCAGTAAACATTGATGAAATACAGTAATTTACCCTTAATTTTTGTTCAGTGAGGTAGTTGCTTTTATTATATGACATCATAGTCACATTATTGAAGTTTCGCTGGTGAAAACAAAGTGTCTATCGAGTTGCTTTTAGGAGTAAAGACTTCTCTTGTAAAAATGTTATGTTAATTTATACTCATTGAAAACCCCAAGCTAACTCGACATCAAACATAAGGAGCAGAATACTTGGTTACTCAATGAAAATATTATAAAGGCAAATTTGAAACTGCATAGCGAAACTATATCGGGCTCTTTACGGAGACGAGGCTTTTGAAACTAAACATCATTGATACACTGGAATATATAAATTAAGGTATGACATTACTTACAGAATGGCAAATCGAGAGTAAATAAATATTAACTGTGTAAAGTTCATCATATACTGATAGTAGGTCACCGAAGCTAGAACGCCCCGCACTCGAAAAATGTCAAGAAAAAGTGAAATGATATTTCTTGTCCTCGTTGTATCCCAATCCATCAATATCCACACGGTACGATTGACAGTTCATCCCTCTCAAAATAGAGTTGCATAAAAAATGCACAACGGCACTGAAATGTCGCAAATAAAAAAAAAAAAAAAAAAAAAAAAAAGCCTTTTAAATCTAAGGTTGCCAAGTTTTGAGATGATCAGAGCCATCAGGATGTGGTTAAGTAAAGGAGGCGGTGAAGCTAGCCGTGAAGAAGGCAATGGTGTAGGAGGAGGTAATAGTAGAAGCAGTAGTGGTGGTGAGGGAAGGAGGAGTGGGGAGGAGGAGGAGGAAGAGGAGGAGGAGGAGGAGGGGAGGAGGGATGGATGGTTCACTGTTTACGGCAAGTAAGAGAGGGGACGACTGTAGGGGCTGGGAGGGGGAACGAGATGGTAGGCGATGGGTCGGGGGTGTCTGCGGGATATAGGTGTCCATGAGAGAGTCAAGGATGGAGGTGTGGGGGGGAGGGGAAGCGAGGGGGGTTGTTCAGGCAGAGTTTTTGGGGATGAGGGAGGTAACGGCCGCAGAGGGGGACTGTAGTTGCCTCAAGGGGGCGAGAGCTCCCCTAGCGGCCCTCTCGTTCCCTGTGGATCAATAGGGGCCCCTCCGAGACATTAGACCAAAGTGCAGGATGACTTCAAGAATATATAGTGTAAACAAACAGGCTCATCTCAAAGATCCCGCCGACTTTCCCACATCCCCAGCCGCTCTTGGCCTCTCGGAGTCAACTGGCGCAGCCCGGGCAATGCTGCCGAAAGTAAACAAATGATGGGAATCTTATTGTTAAAGAAAATTGTCTTAAGCAGGCATCCAGAGCCAAGACTCCCTCAGAGACCCACGACCAATCACCAAGCTGGTCCGTCCAAGGGCGACACCCCCGTTACCGACACCTTCCGTGGCCGCCGACCCCGATTCAGCGACTCCGCGACGTCTTGGACACTTGGCAGACCATCGATTCGAGGTTATGACAAGAATTCAGGAAGGCAATGGAAAGAGCCAAGGTGGTGGTGGTGGTGGTGATAGTAGTGGTGAGTCTAGGAGTCAATCCCACCCTGCTGCTCCTGCTGCTGCTTGTCTCTTCTTCAAAAATCATTTATCCCAGAAACAATGAAACTCTTCCTTACTTCCTTCATATGGAAATAAATAAACAAAATAAAATAAAATTCAGTTCAATGGATTTCTGTAGAAAACTGCGTAATTGTATCAAAAGCATCCAATAAGACGAGTGGTCTTTTCTTTTTGAGTGTGCATAACATGTGAAAACACTTTTCAAGAATAAGTTTGCTGTCCCTCCTTTGGAGCTATGCACACACTGAGGAACCTTTGCGTGAATATTCTTCTAAAAGTTTTCTTGATCCGCATTCGCAAGAGGCAGCCAGCGAAGCAACAGGTAATTTTCAAAACATGCTATTATTCATTGTTGGAAATGACCGTCTGTTACGAAATTTACGAGAGGAGTAGATACCGTGATAAAAGGGGGGGACACGGACAACTGCATCTGAGCGCTGCAATTTCTTTCAGTCACGTCAGAGCTCCGTTAATATACGAGGAAAAGAAAAATTGATTCTAAATGACTATACGCGTGGAACCCCCCAACAACAGTATTTAGGTTCCAGGGACCAGACGTATGCCGGGGCCTAAAGATGTAATGCTTTAAATCCTATTTTAAGCCACCACGTGCAATGGACCCTCCTCGAATCCCTTTGTCCGCATACTCGGACTGTTGCTGTCGACATTAAAATTGGGTCTCTCGTTTGCTTCGACAAACACTAACGGGAGTCAAAGTTTATTCAGTATTTCAGTTAGTAATTATAGTAATCATTACAATTTCTTTTAGATTTCACGTCATTAATCAGTCTGAAAAGCTTTGTAGTTTTTTTTATGATGTTTGTGAAAATGGATGCAAACACATGCATTTGGACGCGCGAGCACGCGCGTGAAAGGGATTCAAGTGACCGAGTGCATGCCGGGTTTGCATGTAAGAGGTGCATAGGTGCATACACTATAACAGAAACTACTGCAAAGTGGAGAAATGTATGCAAGGTCGTCGAAGGAAGAGTTTGAGGTTATAACTTCAACCGTTTGGAGGAGAGGCTTGGATACAACACTTCTGACTCTTCGAGGAACAGCAAGTTTAATGAAAAGTAGCCAAGTTATAACTGCAAAATTAAATTTAGGAATAATATATAAATTAAGTGTCCTATATATCCAAGATTTGTTTTCTCAGAAGACCAAAGAAGAGGTGAGATTCTTGTAAAGGCTGCGAGAATGGGATTCACTCTACTCTCGAGAAAAAAAAAAAAAATCGGTTCGAAGTGGTCGAGGGGAGGCACTAGCATGGATGTTACAGCTGGGACGGAATTGGATGGTTTTTATGTTCACAGAGGCTGGTACACAACATACAATCCCATTTAGGATTGTAAGTGAAGACATGGGCAGAGAGAGAGAGAGAGAGAGAGAGAGAGAGAGAGAGAGAGAGAGAGAGAGAGAGAGAGAGAAGGATCAGATGATGTATCTGATGAAGAGTTTCACCACGCCAGAATGAAAATTAACTCGTCGAGGCCATTCTGATTTTCAAATGTGGTAGCACACATTTTGAAGGACTACGTTTCCTCTCTCTTGCTTTCCCCTACCTGTGACCTACAGCAGTTGATCAACAACCAAGAACCTAATTTACTGCTTGAATCAACAGACCCTTATTAGGTTTTTTCAATGAGCAGGTTTAGAAAAAAAAAAAGTGAAATTGTAGATTCCAAAACAATCCTTCAGGTAAAAGAGCTACTATTATACAGTCACCACCCAAGTCTGTAAAATACAAAAAAGAAATAAGGTATTCTTCAAATTTTTTTCTAAGTCTAGGCACATCACGGTATTCAAGCATATAATGAAATATTTTCAATGCTTAGTGGAGACAGGAAGAAAAAAAGAGGAAAATGCCTCAAGTTATCAAATGCATGAATGACTATAAAGGTACTTCATCGTGATAACTGAGAACAACTCTCATAAAAATGAGAAATGAGATACGTGAATTCCTTCAGTTTGAGTAACTACGCTTATGTGCGACTGTACTGACTTAGGATTAACACTATTATTTTTTTTTTATGATCATGCGCCTTTAGAGAGGGCGAAGACAGAACGGTAGAGTTATCACTCTCTCAATAAACCCTCAGTGGTGAGATTGCTAACCCCATGCCCTTCTCTTGACTCGGCTTACAATGGTACCCATTTGCGGCTGGCTCGACTGGTGGGCGGCAGAATGGGACTGAAGCACTTGCCTTGCTTTACCACTGACCTACGCCTTGATTATTATTATTATTATTATTATTATTATTATTATTATTATTATTATTATTATTATTATTATTATTATTATTATTAAAAGGACAATTATCTTGGTAAACAAATGGAAGTTTGGCAGCATACAGTCAAACGAACAAGAAAGGTAGCAGGGTGGCCCAAAAGACTAGCAAGAGACTTTGATTGTCTATAAGGACTTGATGGTTAGAATATGTAAAACGGGATTGTTGAGCCAAATCTCCTTTATGGAAATGGAAAGTGGATGTTAAGTGTGACTGAAAGGAAAGAGGTGGAACTAGTTTAGATAAACCTTTTGCATAGCATATGCGATGTAAGAACTGAGTAAAAATATAGAAACGGGTACAGGGTGTAAAAAATGTTAAAGTAAGTAACAGGAAGGACCAGAATGTTTTGAAATGGTTTGGCCATGTGGAAAGACTAGAGAATGATAAGTTGATGGAAAAATGAGCAATTCAGAGGCGTCAGAGGAACTCAAGAAGAGACGAATAGGTGGAATGAAAGAGGAGATGGAATATCCAATAGACGCCAGAGTAAATACATGATAGAAGTGAATATTGGGGTACATTTAGGGTACATGTAGGGGATTAGACATCCTGCTGATGAACCTTCTTTGTATGTGTATCAGTGATTCAACCATCTGTGTAAGTTTATCAATAATTCAGAAATTTAAGTGTGAATGTGCAAGTGACAGTTAAGTTGGTTTCCTTTGCAGCCACATGATGTGTATTTGTGTGTGTGTGTGTGTATTTGTGTGTGTGTGTGCGGCAGAAAGACGCTGAAGGCATGTTGAGCGATCATGTATAATAAAGTGAAGAGATAAAGTTGCTGGCAGAAGCAATACAACGTCCTTACGGGTGAATCTTTACTTTTCTAACCTTATCCTGCTGAAGGCTTCTTTTTCTGGCCTGCGTTGATGCTTGATAACTTGTTAAACGTGCGAGACCTGAAATTACAGCGTGAATTCGCCGTACGAACTTCATGCTGAGCTGTAGAGAACTTGAATGTAAAGTGTTCTGGCTTCCGTGAAACGTGTATTTGTGTGCGTTAAGGATTCGGCTTGCTTTGAGGGCTGTTTTGTTTGATGTCACATACCTCTCTTCATTATTATTATTGTTCGAGTGGATAATTAAATCTTAAGGATAAATGGGAAACTTTCGGTTTTGCACATTCTTTATGTTTTGTTTAATTCAGAATATCCAGATATGTCTTTAAATAATGTTACAGCATGTGACATTATTCGTTAATGTTCAGCTCTTTATCACTGATCTGATTTCCAAACCATCTGAAAAGAATTTCCCATGAAATTATCATGAATCATAATTTTCTGGCACAAAAAAGAAATTTATAAAAAAAAAAAAACCCTGCTTGTTCTGCCATATAAGAATAATTTCGAAGATATTCCCCATTTACCTAAGAGTTTTGGGGTTACTGTAGCATGAAACATGTAGTTATAGACAACCCAACAGGAAGTGTATACCAAACTACATGTAAATCTTGTGATAACTTTTATATTGGTCAAACTGAGAAAACACTGGCAAAAGAGGATAGAACACCATAAAAGGTGTGTAAGAAATGCACAGGTGAATAATGACATTTTTGCACATGCTAATAAAAACACTCATACAATCAATTGGGCAGCAGCAAAAAGATAGTTTAATCTAATAAGACTGTAAGAACATGAATATCAGTCAAGGAATGTATAAACTTGATCCATTAATTTCTAAAGAGATATGTAAGAAGTTTAAATTTTAAGGAAGATAGTTGAAAGGCTGGAAAAGTGAACTGGGGCTCCTGCAAGATAATCGGATTTGTAACAGTTTACCTGTCATTTCTTCCCTGTGGTGTTTGATAAGTAAATCATGTCAGAGTGATTATAATTACAAATATGTACGATTGTTGTCATTAGCATGTACAAAAATGCCATTATTCACCGATGGATTTCTTACACACCTTTTATGGTGTTCTATCCTTTTTCCTGGTGTTTTCTCAGTTTGACCAATATACATACATATCATATATATATATATATATATATATATATATATATATATATATATATATATATATATATATATACTAACTTTATCACATATACAATTGTTCTGTGCATTAGCAGAATTACTAAAAGGGCCTCATTCAAACTGGTTGGTATATCCGTACTTGATAATGTGGACTGTTTGTCCAAGAAAGCTTGTAACTTTTTCTGAATAAATACTCCATTAGATACCATCCAGTTTGAATGAGGTCCTTTTAGTATATATATATATATATATATATATATATATATATATATATATATATATATATATATATATATATATATATATATATATATACATACATACATACATACATACATACATACATACATACATACATACATACATACACATATATATATGCACTGCAACATGATTATCAGGAGTGGAACTACTTTGCCCACTGGTGATTTTATCACCATACGGGCAATGCTATTTTGTTTTTCTATATTGTACAAGAATGAGAAGACGGCCATTGTTTTAGCCTAACCTCAAAGGATGAGGACCTTGGGCTATAAATGGGGCATTATCTCCTACAGTGGGGTCACAACTGTTCACTAAGCAATCCCTTTACCTTGAAGCTTGGCGCATTAATATCCTAAGCTTGAAGAAGTTTTGGAAGGAGTTAGGCAGAGGACAATATAAATAAGATTTTGTTTGATAAGAGTGATAACCCAATGGATTTTGAATGGTGGCTGATATTGCAAATGATGGGGTGTTGGTTGGTTTGTCATGAAGACCAGTACCAGAAGCTGGCGAATCAGTCGGAGAGTATTAGAAGGAGGATAAAGCTGAAAACGAACATTAATAAGGATAAGGTTATGAGGGTTGAAGAAAGCTAGAAAGATAGGAAAGCGGAAGTTATTACGGATGGTGAAAACTTTGAAAAGGATGATTCATATAGGTAATGCAATAGATGATGGTGGGACGAGAGAAGCACTGAATCACGGGATAGGAAGGTAGCACGATCCCTGCAAAGGGTTCGGAAGAGATATAGTCTACAGAAGAAGGGGTTGTTGTGTACGAAGTGACTACTGGGCTAACTGTCCTTTACGAAGTGAACTTGGAGTGTTGGAATCAGATGTGAGACAAACTGTTAGTAAACTGTATATTTATTACTAGGGGGTGAAAGGCTGAGTTGTGCAGTGATATAATTGTGGTACAAAGATTAACATATGCAAAAATAAGGATTATTATTATAACTGTCAACAATACCATCATTAGAAATGAGTAAACATTAATTAGAAATAGTCCATAAAACATTAATTCACAAGAGAGATAAGAGGAGAGTAAGTGAAGAAGAACAAAGAGAAAAGAGAGAAAGAAATAACAAAGAAATAAATATATATATATATATATATATATATATATATATATATATATATATATATATATATATATAATATAACAAATAAAAACAAGCATGCATGAAAACAATATAGATCCGATGAGTTAAGGTAATAGGGCATGCATCTTTAAACTGTAATAACAGCCTCTTCTATGTTATAAACATTAGTAGCATCAATAATACTGCCAGTAATTACCATTGTTGAGAAAAAAAGTTCCCTCACATTCTGAAAGGAAAACAATATTTCCATAATGATGGTGCAGAAAACCTGAAGTAAGTAGCATTAATTAGATATGGGAAGAAGAACAGGCAATATTTAGGTTTCTGGCAATGTTAATGTAAGTTTTTACTGATGTGGAAGAGAAAACTTAGAGCTAAAAGTTTTATCAAATATTGTCAGGTATCCAAAATCAACAAGTACTGTGATTTCAATATAAAACAAATCATAGGGTGGGAGGACTGGGCAAGATTTCTTAATCAATAAAATCTTACTTATGCTGGCAATTGGCCTCATACCACAATGACGCCACTTATTGATACATTCCAGATCTATATCAAGGCTAAATGCCATCTCCTTTTACATTGTGGGGGTAGTTTGCATATTTTACTAACTTATTCATGGCTAAAATCGTCAGAGAATCCCCAAACTGTTGAAGTAAAATACCAAACAAGTCAGATCAAGTGTACACTAAAACACTATCAGAAGATAAACCCCCTATTCACTACTGCTGATTACTGCTTAAAATTGAGCAAGTTATAGTACAAGGCCTCTTACACTAAGTTTACAGTTTTTATACGAATAGAGCCCTATGACTGGTTAAGGTAAAGGCTGGGAGAAGTATGTATGATTTGGAAATTTTGGGAGAATGAAAGAGAGGAAAACCAAGACAGCACTTACTTAATGGAGTGGAGATGGTAAACTACTGCATGTTTCAGTAGTAGTTGAAATCAGTCTGCAACTGCATTTCGCTACTGTTAAAAAAAGTTTTGGTTAAGTTCCTATGTTAGCAGAGAGAAAAAAACAAAACATGATAGTTCCGTCATGAGATTGAGGCCAGGATTTCATTAGGAAATTAACTGAGACTCTATAGGATGTTAGCACATTCCATCCAAAGAAAAACTAATCAGATCAAGAGCAGTGATTGATCTTGGTTTGTTAATTTATGTAAAAGGCATGCCTTGATAGATTATGTCAACAAGCAGAAGCAATCACATCTGATTCAACTACCAATCTTTGTTTAAAGCCATCATAAAGCAAACAGATGATGGATTTACTGGTAAAAAATATGAACACAACTGAAAAAATATATATAATTAATACCTCTGTCTCATTTATGGTGATCCGAGTTTAAATCCTCTATCCCTGAGTCTAGTATTGCTACTATTCTTCCCTTAATAGATAAGGATGGGATACTGGTGCTCAGTATTAAGGTCAAAGAAGAGCTACTTCATAGGGTCTTGGAGGTGAACAGTCCTAGGTCAGAGTTAGAATAAAACCCATGTAAGTTTCCCCATTATCTTTCAAGCTGATTTTTTGGATTTTTTCACATAAACTCTTAATATCTCATAATTTTTATTTCTAAATAGTACTTTTCCTTTTTAAACTAGTAGCAATTTTACAAAACTGTGCCTGTTCCACGGGGTTTATAAATGCTCACACCAATAGTTATGTAATCTTCCTCATTCCAGTGTCCTCCAAAGTACCTGAAAACTTTACCTGACTTCTCTATGTGTTTTTGAATTTAGCCACTTACTTCCCAACAGATAGTCTGCCTACAGGTAACAAATAGTTGCTTGTGATGGCCGTTTAAATTTGACCAGTTACATACAAAAAACCTTTCTCAACAGATAAGATTTCAGGCTTGCACATATGGAACTTAGTGTTCCCTTGACTTGATTAACCATAAAACCATAGTATATAAACTCTGTGACTAATATATTAAAGCTACATACTTGGTCTCATTCCCAGTGTTTAAGTTACTGGCAACGAAGTTATTGCTAATGGTGTTTGTTGTGAGCCTACAGGCATCTAGAATGGTGTTCCTCTCTATTGGATTTTTCGTTTGTAGTCTACCAGTGATATGAATATTGTTCTGCAGAACAAGATATAAAATTATGTAACTTATTTCTCTCTTGATGCACTGATTTGGTGCCAACCATCAAACTCCACCCCCCTCCTCCCCATCACACACAGTCACACCAGTCTAAGATAATGAAGTTGCTATTAACCTTAGCAGAGACCTAAAAAAGATCTGGAAGTGGTGTAGCCAATGTGACATGAGGATGGGGTACACTAAAAAGGAAGATTTTATTGATTTGTCAGTTCACATCATTCTCATATGATTCATGATAATATTTTACTCATGGGTCTCAGTAATTAGCAGTGTTTGTATACCAGAATGCTTAAGAAATGCATGCAGTTTTGTCTGAAAACTGGGTATGGTTTACATGGCTTCCATGTATGAAGAAGTGATGGTGTTGAAGCTACACACTTCAAAGATTTTGTTCTTCCTTTGCTGGAGTGCTGCCTTCCAGCCTTGATGTCAGCAGCTTCCAAGGACCTTTCTCTTTTAGATAATATTTCTGATGCAGTGGTTGCCGTAAACTCCATTTGATAAGGTCACTTGTATTAGCATCTTTAGTTTCTGCAATTCTAGAACAAGTGCATGCTAGTAACTTTGTAGAGCATCATTCTGTTAAGGAGTGAGGTTGTCACATTTCTCAGTACCGAAAGCTTTCCTTTCTAAGTGCTGTAAAACTGTAAAGTGATCTTCCTGTCAAGCTTATTGATGATGATGCTCATAAGTTCAAGAGATACTGTAATACTACTTAAAGCTTCATGGGTCATTGCCTTAGTTCTGTTGAATAGTGTTGTTGTTTTCATTTACCAAAGTACAACCAGAAAATTCAGTTGAAGCTTACACAAGGGAAATTACTTTTCACTGCGTTGCCAAGTTTTCCATTGATCATCAGAGGAACTGTGACTGTGAAAAGTGTCCTGTTAAAATTTCAAAATTTTTTATTTTAATGGCCAGGGTTTCTGGATTTTCTGTGAGAAATTTCAATAATCCGACAACAAAATCACAAGAAACTATGTAGCCTTAACTCTGAATGGATCAAGTTATTATCTTTCTTCTTTTGACTTGGTACATCTAACATTCCCTGAGTCCTGTGACGGGCAACTGCCACTAGTACTATGTACAGAGGTGTGCTGCTTCATTGGGTCAGTGTTCCTTGTTCTGAGCCTCTCCTAACAAAGTTTGAGTTTTGTTGTAGTCTTTTAATCTCAAGTGGTTGCATTATAGGTAATCTTGACAATAGACGCGAGACAAGATTTGTTCAAGTTTATTTCAGTTCTGTCTTTGACTTTCTGAAACTTAAGGCTCCTGTATATACACTCCCTACCTTAGGAGCTGAAAACTTTCTTTGATCATATTTAAGTGATTGACATCAGAAGGTTTTTGTTGGTTGTCTTTTTGTGAATTTAGACCTATCTTATATAGTGTTTCTGAGGGTAATACTAGGTGATAATTCAATACATTATTTAGGTGATGCAGCTCTTGTTGAAATGGTTTGTGTCCCCTGCCCATGCAAACCTGAAATAAAGTTGCTGCTAGCCTCAAATGTCAGTGGGGTTTGTGGCTGTTCTCCAACAAAACTAAGATTTTTCTTTTTTACTTGCTAGAATGTCACTGCTCTGTTTCCATGATCTGCTTTGCATATACAACAGTACCCCTTGTTTTGAACGAGTTTTCTATACCCTTACTCTTCGTAAGAGATAAGAATTCCTTTGCCTGCTATTAAAAAATTTGAGCTGCTGAACCAAAACGTTTCCCTACTTAGAGTGGTAAATCATTAGCAATGGATCTCTCAATAGGGAGTATGTTATCATAAAATTTAAATGGGAGGTGACGAACAATTGATAGGCAAGTTTTTACTTTTTCAATTGTCATTAATTTTGGTCAGAGTTCTCTGGTTCTAAAGTTGCTGAAGTAGAATTTAGACAATGGTGATTAGTTTTGTTTACAGAAGAAAGTTCCATTCATGCTGTTGTACAGGAATTTTATTTTGTAAAATGCTCTAAAAACCAACAGAAAACAACAAACCACTATCAATCATATCTTAAAATAAAGGGAAAATTTTAACATCAACATAAGTCGTATTGAAATACGTATTATAATGTTGTGCTCAAACAGCATTAAAACAGAAAAAAAAACATTCAGTAGGAAAATCATACGTTACCAGTATCATGTGGAACATCATGAAGTAAGCAAAGTTCAGACAAAAGTTAGAGTTACTTAAAGTAAGTGTTTTCATACTCACATACTACAAAGATTCAAAGCATTATGCAATACTGAAGATGACTAAGGGTGAAATTGTTGACATTTGCAGGACGTCTTTGAAAGAAACAGAAGTCAGATAAGAAAACTGAAATGAATATACAGTAGAAGATAATAAAGCTATTAAGAGCAAGTATTGTTAACAGTATCCTAACTGATTCTGTCTAAAACATCAGGGAGGTGTCAGTAGCTATGACAGAAAAGTCCCTGTTAAGATACTGAAAGGAATTAGACCATTATTTGCCTTTTCTTTACGAATTCCACACTGATGAATGTAAAAAAACCGATGAGATTCACATTATTTTTTTGGAACAACTTAGTGGAAATATAAGAAATTTAGTTATAAAATCAGTGAGGATACGTTTAGGGTACAGGGATACTAGAATAGTCACTTTCTAGGAGATAGGTATTAACAATATATCTTAAAATAACAAATCCTAATTCACGTGATTTCATCTATAAACAATAGAATAAAATGAATAAAATGAGACCATGTGTCAATTCACGTCCTCACAGACTTTTCTACCTCTCTTGCATACAAATACATGACTGCTCATAGAGTAGGATGGATACTGCAGTGAACTTACGATTTTGCAGACGATTCCGCCATATGTACCGTCAGTAGCTTAACTGCTGCGAGCTGTTAAAAGCCCTCTTGAAATAAATTACATTCTAACATGCCTACAGGGCCAAGTCGGTTAGGAAAGAATGGTTATTAAAAGGAAAGAGGGACTAAATTGCTTTTCACCAGTAACTAATAATAAAATGTGTTCACGGGGCAAATGCCAAATAGAAAATGAATGAGAAATATCGCATAAAATGAGCGAGAAATGCTGTTACACACACTACCGCAAATCTAAGTTTGAGAACCACTTTCCACAGTCCTCTTTTTTTTCCATTTGCATAGTTTTACTGATGATCCACTCCAAAATACTTTATCATCATCTCCCTTCCCTCCTCTAAGCTTTCTTTCTTTGTTTATCATCTCTAGTTGCAAGGCAATTTCTGAATGGGAACCTCAAATTTATCTGCCTTCATAGAATGAGTAATCATTTTTTCTGCCCATATATGTCTATTTGGAATATCATTCTTACTTCTGTGCAGCACCCGTCAATATCATTTTGGTATTTTTTTTTTTTATAAAATGATGAAATGCCCTTCTTCCTTTGAGCTTCATGTATGACATCCACCGAGCCACTACCTCTTATGACTAATCTTTGTAATTCATTCTACCTCCAAAGTTGTTATGCTCTTCTTTGGTTAAGCTTTCCATCATTCCTAACATACCATCTTTTAAGATATTGCTCTGTCATCTCTTTTAAAGTTAAATTCAGTGTCTTCCACCACCCTTTACCTTTATTGATTTTCTTAATGTTTAAAAATCTAGCGTATTGATTTAAATCTGTCAAAGAAGCGATTAGGTATTGGTGATGTCTTTACGATTCTAGATAATTAAACATCAAACAACCTTAACATTAATCTAAAAAAACTCAGTATTACATATTTGCTTTGGTTGATTTTACTATTGATTTTACTAAGCGTAACGTTTATTGTGACGCCAGAAAACTCCCAATAATTGAGCTATAGACCTTCTTTCACGTTTTTTGTATTCTTCATATGCAATTAGTGACAGACAGCTGTTGATGGGGCTGTAATTGAGTCAGGACATATCAGGTCTACTGTTTAACTCCGCAGTGTTTTTAGCTCTTTGTTGATTCAGTGTTAAGTATTAACATGACTGTTGGAACTGAAAATGCAGATGATGCAACTCTTATTGAAGAAATTTACTTCTTCTAATGGGAAATGATTTGGCTGATTACGTTAACAAGATTCCGGAATGGATCAATAAGTGGTGCATGTGATCAGTGAATCATGCAGTATGATAAAGAAAAGTTGCTATGCTAATTGTAAGAATGAATACAAACTTCAAAGGTTGAATTAGTATGAATACAGATATCATTCCTTGCATATCTACGGCAATAAAAAAAGTTTTGTAATCTGAAAAACGCCTAAGATGAAATGCGGACAGAATAAATGCAGTAAAGTAATGAACGTTCGGTGCAACGTATGGAAGTCAGGCAAGAAAAAACGACAGTTCTTGATGGAAGGCATTGAAGGTATGAAGAGTATAATGGTATTAACTTGCCGTAATTATAATATTAGTGTTAAGAAACAGGTATGAGAATGCTCTTTTGAATCGATGGTGAAACAGTAACAAAAAATGATTGTTATTATCTTCAACTATCAAATAAATACGAGTGACAGATCATTTGAAATACTTGTTACGCATATCTTCTTCTTCTTCTTCTTCTTCTTCTTCTTCTTCTCTAGTTATTGTTCTTTCTCACTTACGCCGTAACAGAGATGTTGATGAAATCTGGGTGATGATCAAAAGAAGCACTCTGATAGAAGCGTTTATGAAAGTGATGCAACTTACAGTGTTACTTTATACCTTCTATTCGTTTACTCGTATTTATTCATTTCGGAAGTGCTTTATCAATACAGAGAGAGAGAGAGAGAGAGAGAGAGAGAGAGAGAGAGAGAGAGAGAGAGAGAGAGAGAGAGAGAGCGTTGCTAAAACAGAGGCTTCGAAATTCTTACAGAGTAAGAAACATGTCACACGTCACGGCTGGCTAAATTTTTCACAAATTTTGATGAAACCGGAGCATAATTTAGAATTGTTTTTCCCATCTAGGAACTACATAGACCTGGAACTGTATGACGTTCCACACGAATTACATTATTTGAACGCAGACTTGCTACAAATTGACAGGAAAGAAAAAATGCAAATAGAACGAAATCAATCTACATAAAAAATGGATCAGTATTTCACTAATTCCCTGACTGCCACGCGTATGTGAGCAAACGGGGATCAACCTAGCAACTGGACGGTGTAAATAACGAGCAGATCTACTTTTTACATTTCGTCGACACGATTGACTTGAATGCTTTCATACACACCCAAAAGCCTTCGCACTTCTGTCCTCTTGATTACCTTTGAATAAAACCGCGTCATTCGCATCTATCTGCATATGCAATGCGAAAGAACAATTATCATGCACAGTTTCATACAACTGCCCTTTTACCTTTGAAATGATTTTGCATTGCTCGTAGGGAAAGGTCGTGTGAGTGGGTGTGCATGTGTGTGTGTTTGCGTGTATGTCCCAGAAAACTGTCTGAAGATCTCTCTGTGGTGCTGTTGAAACTGAGCCTCTGGGGAGGCCGTGATTCCCGAGTAAATAACACGTCACCTTTAACATGAGGTCGCTCGGGGGATACCGTATTAATTCTATTATTACCTATAGGAAATCCTCCTTACATTGTCTTGCCGGGAGGAATGGGGAGCGGGAGATTGAAAAGAAATCTGTGAATAGAGGGACTTTTCGTCGCAACTTGTGTCCTGTGTGTTGGTGCATTAAAAGTTATCAAGAGGAGGAGGAGGAGGGGGGAAGGCGGGATGGGAGGGGGGCGAGTTCGGCCGAGAACGGCCAGCAGCAGCAGCAGCAGAGGACGGGATTAAACTTAACGAAGCTACGGGTCTCCAGGGAGCCCGCAGAGCGCTACTCCCTCGAGCATATTCTCTCTCCCAGCGGGGGAAAACGCTCGGTGCCAATACTGACCATTTGAGATTTTTCTTTTCTTCTGCAGACTTCCTCACTGGGTGCGAAAATCTCCCTCAGCCCCTCGTGATCTTAGAAATGGATTTTGCGAGTATCGAACATCGACGCGTCTCGAGAGATTCTTTGTCTTGCTTAGTTTCAATTTGTGTTAGGCAACCATGAAAGGTCCCAGGTGAACATGTCGGCTCCCAGAAGATCAATATGAGTGGTCCTCGGGAGAGCGGATGGACCAATCAGAGCGCACGTTACTGGCCGATAAGGACGTCCCCAGGGACTAGCCCGGCCCAATGGTGCCGCAGTTGACGCACGTCGCTAGCTTACCAATTACCCAAGTATCTAAACTTTCGTCAAGTTCAAAGCTTCGGCGTTTTAAGCAAGCAGCAAGAATTATGGCCTTCGTCGGCGACGCCATCGGCGCCTGGGAGTTTTCTGCTCAAATAACGGGAGAATTGGCCATGTAGAGGGCCATAACGAGTGAGACAAGGAGCGTCACCAGCCATAGCAGCCCCGTCGTGTAAAGTCTCAGCTCGGCTCCCTGGGGTGCCAGGCCACTGGGACAGAGTTACCACCACCACCACCACCACCACCAAAATCCTCCTCCCGCTCCCTCCTACCCTCTTCCCCCCCCCCCCCCACCAAACCCACCTCTGTCTCTTTCCCCAAACCGATATCTCACCAACTTTTTTTTTTTCTTTCTTCATACCTTTAACACGTTTTTTTTTTTTAGCCTATTTTTTTCTATGGCTTTAACAAATACAAAATATTATTGGCGTGATTATCGTGTCTAACTGATTTTGCGTTCAGATCAGTCGAATGTGAGCGCAAACAAACGCACACACCCATGTATGTGTGTATGTATTATATATATATATATATATATATATATATATATATATATATATATATATATATATATATATATATATATATATATATATATATATATATATGAAACTTCTCCGGTACACATGAACACATTACATCTCTCTCTCTCTCTCTCTCTCTCTCTCTCTCTCTCTCTCTCTCTCTCTCTCTCTCTCTTCCACGAGCGCACACACAACGCATACTATGCTTCTGGAACGAGATCATACTAATCATTAGAGTCATTCTACTATGGCGAACATAAGAACTGGAAAAAGTGCAAAACACGTTATCGTAAATGACATCACGAAATCCATATAGTCGACTTACAGGATGATTCTCAGCGGGAGTGATAGGCCTTTGAGCGTTACTCGCTGAATATATTCTTGCAACAAAGGGCTTCAGAGTGAAGCGTTGCTTCGTACCGCCCCCATCCAACGAGTTACCTAATAACTTACGTTGAACGGAACTCCCGTTCAGTTTTATGTGCTATATTCAATCAGTAGGATCAACCGCCACTCCAAAACTTTTAACATTATTACATAACAGTCAGGCGTTTTCCATAAAGTTGATATACTTCTTTTACGATCTTCTTGATCTTCCTCTTCTTAGCTTAATTCCTGGTCGGGGTCGCTGTTTTTAATGGGCCTTCTCCAGTTGTTTATATCGAGTGACCTCCGTTTATCTATTCCTTTGTTTCTCGTGTCTTCTCGAATGCAGTCTCTCCATCTTTTCTTAGACCTTCCCATCCTTCGTATCTTAGGCACTTTTTCTTCTTCTTCTTCTTCTCCTTCTTCTTCTTCTCAGCTTAATCTTTATTCGGGATCGCTGTTTTTGATATTTCTTTTTACGGTAATATCCCATTTCCTGAATCTTGAAAACAAGACAACTTTTATTTCCTTAAAAAAACACTACATGTGATGGAATCTGATTAAATATGATGAAATTTTGTTTATTATCACTACTGCAGTTGTTGCCTTAATACTACTGTGTCATTTGCATATCAGCATTAAAGCATACTTGCATTCAAGCTACTCACTTGACTCATTTTCTGTTTTCAGAAAGATAGCAAGGAGAGAGAAGAAAATAAATGAGTACGAATAAAAATACTTGTGTAGTATGCAACAGGAAAAGCTTAGGTTCTGTAACACATGGTGCATCCCATGGAATAATAGCAATAGGAATATATTTAAATGCTGTAACCCGAAAAATGTGTCAAAAGGACTTTATACAGATATATTAAGAACGTAGATATAACCTGCAGCAGCGAAAATTCACAAAAAAAAAGAAAAAAAAGACACTCACCGCTATTGGATGGATCAACGTTGAGATATTTGAATAAACACTGGGAGATAGATATTCTTGATTGGCAAGTTAAAACTGACTTTAAGTATTAAAATTTTATATCTATTGTTGATCTTCAAGATTTACAAAATGTATACCTTTGTCCCCGCGTCACGATGAATTCATTGTTGGAATACAACTCTGAAAGTAGATTATGATCAAAATTATAAAATATAAAGTCTCTTGGATAATTAGATTCGTCAAATGACACATTTTCCTTGAAGAAAAGATAAACTGATGGAAAGCCGCCGCCCCTAGCCGCCCCGCCCCCCCTAGCCCAAAAGGCAAATAAGGACCTGTATGTAATGAAAGCAAGGTTAATATTAAATTAGGTAGCACCGCATACTAAGTAATTTCCACCTCATGTACAATTTATTGCCCACCATCATCTGAAAGGATTAGGGTTTCGTTGTTCTTAACGACTGTCTTGGAAAAAAGTTGCTGCCTCTCTCTCTCTCTCTCTCTCTCTCTCTCTCTCTCTCTCTCTCTCTCTCTCTCTCAATGTGCAAGGGTTTTGACATTTCAAGCAAGCAAAAAAAGAAAAAGAAACTCACAGGTTACTTAAGCAACTACCAAAGATTTCCTTCCTAAATAATAATAATAATAATAATAATAATAATAATAATAATAATAATAATAATAATAATAATAATAATAATATACGTTATTTCAGCTTATGGCCATATACAATTGACCAAACACAAAGTACAATTATAAAACAATTAAACGGTTAAGCATCACTTACAGTAACAATCAGCTAACGTTATTGTACAATATTCCTAGTAAGTCAGAAATAAAGAGCACTAATGATCACAGCCTGTGCAGGGGAAACGAACTACGAAAATGTACTACTAAATACTACTACTACTACTACTACTACTACTACTAACTACTAATAATAATAATAATAATAATAATAATAATAATTACAGTGGTGATAACAGTAAATTCAACAGGCAATACCAGTACAGCAGAAAATATAATTAATATCAGGCCATTAGAATACCACAGCATTTTGTAGAGCAGGAAAAATGTATATCCAGCAGTCACCCACAGTTAAAAAAAAAAAAAAAAAAAAAAAGCACCGGCGAGTCTCGTTACGAAGCTTCAGCGGCCTCTATTTCCACATCTTTCCCATAGTTTTAATCATCTCGCTTCGCTGTTTTGAAAGCATTGCCGTGGCCAGGAAAGGGACTGGGAAACCGGAAGTATTTTGGATGGCGTGTTACTTTTAATTACTAATTTTACTCATATTCTTTCCTGCAATCTCTGCGTCAACGTGAATTTTTAGAGCTGATAGCTTTACGGTTTGGATGGAGAGAGAGAGAGAGAGAGAGAGAGAGAGAGAGAGAGAGAGAGAGAGAGAGAGAGAATAAAGGGAACAGAACCGGAAACAGGTTTAAAATATTAACAGTCATTAGAATAACACTAACTCTTTGTGAACATAAGTACACAGTGTCCAGGAATCAAACTGTGAATAGCGTTTTTTAAACCATCTTAGATAAACAGAAAAAAAAAATCGTCGTCACTCTTTTCCAAAAGAAAGATCGACTGTATAATGAAAACTGTAGATCAGTCAACGCAAACACTTCACATTCTCTTTCTATATTACACCCATAAACTGTCACCCGTTTTGAAACTTTTCTTTCTCCTTATGAATTTTCTCTTTAGTTCAGTTATTGATACATTTTATCTCTGTCCACAAGACAGAGATAAAATATATGGAAGAATTCAGTGATGAAAATCCAAATACTAACGTGGGCAAGAAGTGGGCTCCTTTTCTTGATTTACTATGCAGATAAATACAAAGAGGTTGTTCATCTGTGTACAGGGCTGCGACCATACATCCATACATATCTATCTATCTATCTATCTATATATATATATATATATATATATATATATATATATATATATATATATATATATATATCTTCTTCTTCTTCTTCTTTTGGCCTTATTAGTCCCATATAGCAGGGTCGGCCTCTCGAGTCAACTTTCTCCATCTATTTCTATTCCTTGCATCATCTTCCCCCAGTCCCACCTCACCCATGTCCCTCCTCAGCCACATCAATCCATCTGATCCGTTGACGCCCCACACTCCTCCTCCTCCTCCCCATCACTGGCATGTTCTTAGCTCTCTTGATTGGTTCCACCTCCTCTCTTCTTATTACCTGGTCATAGTATCTCAAACGAGCTTCCCTCCCTAGCCTTCTCCTTTACATTACATATACCACAATTTCTTCTTATATGTTGACTCTCCCTCCTTTCCAGTAGTGATATTCCAGCAATCCATCTCACCATCCTCATCTCGATTCTTTCCAACAGTCGCTCCTCTTTCCTCTTAAGTGCCCAGGTTTCTGCCCCATATAATAGTACGGGCCTGATAACTCTTATAAATCTTCATTTTGAGCTTTAATGCCATTTTCTTTTCTAAAACAACTCCAGTTACTTCTCTCCATTTTCGTCGTGCTTCTTCCACTCTCTGTTTTACTGCTTTCTCATTACCTCCCTCTTCTGTTATTATTGATCCCAAATAGTTAAACTCATTGTACTGCTTCAGCACTGTACCATCTTCCACTTGAATGGTTACTTCTTCATGTCCTTCTCTACTGCTAGTCATTAGCCCTCTTTCCAGTGTTCACTTTAAATCCTTTCCTTTCCAGGGCTCCTTTCCATGCTAAAAACCTTTCTTGCAGTTCTTCTTCTGTGTCTCCTATAATCAAATCATCAGCAAACAACAGATCCCACCGCTCATCGTTGTTCCTCAATTCTGATGTCAGTCTGTCTATAACGACGAGGAATAAGAATGGACTCAGCTGATCCCTGATGAAGGCCCACCTCCACAGGGAATGTCTCAGTCTCCCCATATTTTGTTTGTACAGTAGTTCTTGCACCCTCATACATCATCTTTACTAACCCTACCAACTTCTCTGGTACTCCTCTCTTTCTCAGACACCAATAGACTATTCTTCTTGGTAACCCTGTCATACTCCTTTTCAAGATCCACAAAACACAAGTGAACTTTCCTGTTTCCTTCAAGATACTTCTCTTGGACTTGTCTTACTGTAAAAACAGCATCCACTGTGCTCTTTCCTTGCATAAACCCAAACAGCTGCTCGTGTATATCCATCAGCTCTCTCAACCTTCCTTCTACTATTCTTTCTAGTATCTTGAATACATGCTCCAAAAGCTTTATTCCTCTGTAGTTCCCCCAGCTTAGCACGTCTCCTTTTTGTTTATACATTTCAATCATCCACACACACACATATATATATATACTGTATATATATATATGTGTGTATATATATATATATATATATATATATATATATATATATATATATATATATATATATATATATATATATATATATATATATATTATAGATAGAGAGAGAGAAGAGAAATTATCAATATGAGAGAGAGAGAGAGAGAGAGAGAGAGAGATGTAGAGAAAGGAAGCAAACAATCAATGTGTTATTCTTAAACTAAAAAAATTTGTCTAGGAAAGCATCTGACTCTAATATTATTTTATATATAGGATTATTCTTAAACTGAGAAAAATTTGACATATGTTTCATTATCATACATATATATATATATATATATATATATATATATATATATATATATATATATATATATATATATATATATATACACACCTGTAATGCTATACGGAGGGGATTCATGGTATGATAATGAAATTATATCTAATTTTCTATTTCAGTTTATGAATAAAGCTTTACTGGGAATATAAGGAGTCAGCTGCTTTCCCACACATACTAATTTTACTTACCAAACGTACTGATGATTTGCTGTTTCTCTCATCCTAAAAAGCGAGAGAGATATTTACTCTTAGATATCTGCTATATGAGTCAGTCGTTCTCAGTCTTTAAACATGTATGATAACGTGCAATGCTCCATCTTCCTGTTCCTATTTACCCTCATTATCGTATTCTTGCTAACGTATACATTCAGCTATTTTTTCTTGCAAACGCTCTCCAAGTCTCTTCTCAGTTTTTGAAACTTCTCTTCACTATTCATAATTAACGCTGCGCCATCTGCAACATACTGTAGGCTTACTTGTAATCTTCTCTTATTTATGCTAAATTCATTACTTGGTCTTCTGGCTTCCTTTAGCAGGTTTAAACTTACTTTAAATTTTCTCTCCTTACAGACTTTTTAAACTTCTACCAGTCTCTACTATTTCTCTTTACTATCACCATCTGACAGTTCAGTTGTAACACTTTCTCTCATCCCAGAAACTGACGCATTCATTTCGTCCTCTCTCTCTCTCTCTCTCTCTCTCTCTCTCTCTCTCTCTCTCTCTCTCTCTACACCATTTTTCATCAGTTCAAACACAATAACACAGTTCATTCACTTTTATGCCAAATCAGTCAATCTGTTATCTCCAGTTTTTACAACAGGCTCCAGTTCCACCATGGATTCTTAAAATAGTAGCCCCATTTGTTAACTCTCTTCTACATCAAGGTTTCCTAAACTAGGACCCAAGAAGCTTCCTGAATTTGCAAAGGGGTTTCAAAAGGGGTTCTTTGTGCAATGATTTCAATATGTTCTTGTGCTGTGTCATAAAGTACACAGAGATGAACTGGACGTATTGAATTCAATTATGATGCCAACTTCTGATTTTATCCATTGTTATATAATTTTACACTAAATTAATCTTATTTTACAACCATTCTATATTTACTGTAGAGTCAAAGTTCCTCTGTATCCTCCGTATATCTTATCTACAGGTTATAATACAGTATATGCTTTATCCTGAATTTCACACTTCCTAAAGTTCCATTTCCAATCAAAATTCTTATACAAACTGTAACTAAGTCACTGTTGATCTGCATTAAACATCCAGTTTTCTTTTTCTTTCTCTCTCTTAGTCGACCTCTTGCCTAATTTTTGTTAGGTATGGTAAGCAATATCACGGTCATCCAAATCTTAAATTTTCACTAATTCCCTTTTGTCTTATTTTCTCCTTTTTTAGGAGTTCTGATCAAGAAAAGTTCCTCTTATAGGTTTGTTAGACGGCGGGCGATTCCTGGTATCTTCAATCCACTGGAAAGTAATCTGCCAGTGATTTTCTTTTCCTACCTCTCAAACTTTTGCACACATATCCAGTCTCTATAACCTCCCTATATAATATCCCCTGCAGTAAAGATAGATCCCACGCGTTTCTTTTTTCTTATTTCTCATACTTTTACTCGGTTTCTCGCTTCCCTTCCATTCTAAGCAAATCTGGTATCGTCATGGCTTCTCGAATATATTTCCATCATCCTTCTCCAAGCTCTCATTTCAAAACTTTCAAGTTATTTGTCCTTGGCTGTGTTAATCATCTACGTTTCTGGTCCATATGCAATGTAGAGATCTTTACTAAATATTCTCTCTCTCTCTCTCTCTCTCTCTCTCTCTCTCTCTCTCTCTCTCTCTCTCTCTCTCTCTCTCCAAGCCCTTCGGTGGCTGAGTCGGTCGAGCTTCGGACTGTCACCCGATGGGCCGGAGTTCAATTCCCCGGCCGGCTGATGAAGAATTAGAGGAATTTATTTCTGGTGATAGAAATTCATTTCTCGCTATAATGTGGTTCGGATTCCACAATAAGCTGTAGGTCCCGTTGCTAAGTAACCAATTGGTTCTTAGCCACGTAAAATAAAGTCTAATCCTTCGGGCCAGCCCTAGGAGAGCTGTTAATCTGCTCAGTGGTCTGGTAAAACTAAGGTATACTTAACTTTTTTTCTCTCTTCCCCCCAAAAATACCTCTTTGCCCCCCTGTAATTCTGTCTTGTATCTATTATGATATCTTTTCCTTGTCAGTGTACTCCATTCGCTCTTGAGTTGCTTGTCTTTTTGCTTTCAAGGAAGCCCCCCTTTTTCCTGAAATCCTCTTCGCCCAGGTCTTTGCTTCATTGTTTCTCATTCCCAAATTTGCTGCTATTCTATCAGTGGGTTTATCATTCTTTTCACGCTCTTTTCTATACTAGCAAAAACTGCTTTATGGACGGGAAGCTTTAGCATAGTTCCCAAACCTCGCCCAGCTGTCAAACGAATAACCATGCTTCATTGCCCCAGCTACTCCAGGTTCTGATTATTCTGCTACTTATACGTAAAACATCTGTCCAGATACTAAATATCTTGATAATCTTCGCTCCATTCAACCCACACTAAGTCATTTATTTATTTTTTAAGAAAAATTTCTTTCTATTGAGAAAAACTCTGTCATAATCCACATGGTGTCTCTGGCTTAGCTCAGTGGTCTGGTAAAACTAAGGTATACTTAACTTAGCTTAGCGTTTAGATTTAAAGGCAACCTGGTACCTTTTGCTTAACATCTAGATTTAAAGGCAAACTGGTTTGTTCCCATGATCACATTTGCTTTTCTCCGCAGTCTCTGTCTCTGATGAGTGTCTTACCAAATTCACGTTTGGTACTCTGAACTACAAAGACTGGGACCTAAAGTCACCAACAACAATTAAAACCTAAGTCCCTCATATAAAGTCTCATACCTGACTATACAGAAAAGGAGGGGAAATGTTTCATAATTATAGGAGTTATTTATCATTCAAAATATACCCAGAAACAATTTTCAAATGTAAAGTCTGTTTACGACAAAAACATCAGAAAAGGAAAAGAAGCAAATTCTGTCATAAAAGTGTTCACAGGAATATCAGATTCGAAAAAGTTTTTTCGGCTTCAGCTGTTCGAATGCTGGCAGAGAGAGAGAGAGAGAGAGAGAGAGAGAGAGAGAGAGAGAGAGAGAGAGAGAGAGAGAGAGAGAGAGAGAATCCTTTCATTTTACTGCAATCGAGGATCTGGCACAGTAGCTTCAGACTTCCCTTTCTTTGATCCAATGGGGATGAATTTTTACAGCAAAATTGCGTAGTAAAACCTAATTTCGTTACAGTTTCCCATATCTTAATAAAATAGATGACATTAAGAAAGACAACAAATCAGTAAAGGCCACAATATACAAAGTTTACGCAATACAAGCAAATTGCATATATCGTGAATTTATATTTACATTCACGGTAAACGTCCCAAAATACTGCTTTATATCCAGTTTGAAAGATAAATCCACTTTGGCCTGGATTCACCCGGCAGGGTGAGGATTACCTCGAAGAGACCCTCCAGTTTTGTTGTTATAGAATTTGACGGAACAAAATTTTTTTCTTTGGCTTTTCTAAGATTCTTTGGGATGCCAGTTATCAATTTTTTCATAATTATGAGCAAACGAATATTTCCCATCTCTGTATATACTTTGGCTTCAGAACTCTAGTTTTCTCTGTCTATTCCCACCAGATTTCAAACATTCTACTGGGATATCCTTTGGCCATGGATTGTTATCTCAGCTTTGTTGTTTTCTTCTTATCATACACTTCTTCGGTATACTCAGTCCACTTCTCATGTAAGTTTTTTGTTAATCCCTTTTGTTAATCCCCTTCCACTTCTGTAATGTTTTTACTGAACTTCTTATCATATTTGCTTTTCTTCACGTGTACTAAATATTAATCTCATCTTCTGTCCTCGCTCTGTTATTCAGCATTAGTCATTCATTTCAGTCTAAGTTGTTTTATCGTGTCAATTCATTATTCAGTGTCAGAGAATCTTTTCTTTATTCTTCCTGGTATTTAGTTTTTTCAATTTTTTTGTGATTTTTTTTCAGTAATCCTTTTACTTACTAAACTGCTTAATCTCAATTTTTCTGCTAATGCTGTGTTTCACCCATACGTCTGCCTCTGTATAACTGTTTAACGTCTAATAAAAGTATCTTGCTGGTAACCTTTCAGCACTTATTATTCAAAGTTCTCCAAACTGAGTAACAATTATATAAAACAAGTGATAAATGCGTCGAAGTTTCTTCCGGTGGTCTCGGCATAATGCTGTATGAGCCGCGGTCCCTGAAACTTTAACCACGGCCAGGTGGTGGCATATCCTGTATAGTTGCCAGAAGCACGAATATGGCTAGTTTTAACCTTAAATGAAATTAAAATTACTAAGGCTAGAAGGATGCAATTTGCTATGTTTGGTGATTGGAGGGTGGATGATCATCATACCAATTTGCAGCCCTCTAGCCTCAGTAGTTTTTAAGATCTGAGGGCGGACAGAAAAAGTGCGGACAGAATAAAGTGCGGACGGACAGAAAAAGCTGGCACAATAGTTGTCTTTTACAGAAAACTAAAAATACAGATAAGTTTCTTTATATTTGTCTTTATCACTATATAGTTATCAGAGTTTGCATCGTCTTCAGGGTACCACTGCATTTTTCACATAATTTCTCTGCTTTTGCTAACCATGACAAGATAATGTGGGTGTCTTTCTCAGTTCCCAAATGCTTTCCTTGTGCATATCCTTATTTTGTGGTCTTCGGATCACGTGTTACTCTCTATTTGTTTCTGCCCTCTACATTCTTCAGTTCTGTTTTCCTCTGTCGATTTTCTGTCCTAACCCATAAAGCCTCATTTCCATTTGTTCTCTTCCCTCACCAGTCGCACTCATCCAGTCTCGTGTCTCTTTCAGAACTGAGATTCCACTTTCATCATTTATCACATATACCTTATCTGTTCCTTCTATGCGGCGGCTTGCAGAGGGATACCCTTGGACGACCAGTGAATCAGGATATCTCCTTGCTATGTGACCCATAAACGTTTTTCTGAAATACAAAGTCTACAATATGTTTTTTGCATTTCTCCTGATACGAGTTCCAGCTACTTTCTCAGCTCCGCCAACACCTGAGTATATCATTCGCATACCTCCATTGGTAAATCCAGCAACTTACTATTAAACTTACAATATTCCTAGTGAATTAATAGCAAGGATCCTTACCTCCAATTGCTGTTTACCAGCTTCCCTTGCCTTTCCATTGCTCTCACATTCGATTTTTCAGTTTTAACTCTGCACGGTTTTCGTTTATTAACAGCTTGTGAAGTCCAACTGCTCCCTATTGTGTTATCGTAAACCACTCTACTGCTGTTGCTTTTGTTACTAACTCCTGAAGTACCTACGAAAACAAAGAGCTCGTTAGTGGCTATATACTGGTCTTTATTTCAAATCCAAGAAACTCCATTACGCGGCTCCCAAGTCTTCACAGTAACTCTAGCTTTACTGACGTTAGGTGTTCAACCATATTTAGGTGACCTGTATGTATATGAGGCAGGACTATTAATTTCGTGAGATACTTTTCAGTAAAGCGATCCTCACTAGCCTCATCCATTTATTTGAAACCTTTCCCTCGTCCAGATTTACCATGTGGTCATTAGTCATTTACACACTGGCTTCTGTTGTTTTTATTTTTTAAGATTCTTGATTGTAATTCTTACATCTTAACCAGTCATTCTGATGTTTACAATGTTAAGTTTCAAAACCTTTCTGTACCAATACAAGTCTACATTGTCTTCAGATAGCCTCTCTCCACATGCATATTTTATAAAAAGAAAAAAGAAAAAAGGTAAAAATGCAAATGCAAATTTAATACCCTTTCTATATTTGCTTCCTTCCAGCTCAACTTCTTTTTTCTCCTTAAAGTTCTTATTCCTATTCACACCAAACATTTTATCTGCTCTCACATGCTCCTTCACTTATTCTTCTTGCATATATTCTACATGATTCTCCTTTTTGTAGTGCAACGGTACTTCATGCAAGCTCACCTTCATGAATGTAAAAAACTCTTCTTTTTTCCCCTCCCTTATTCATCAATACCTGTATGTATCCCTGTTGTCTCATTTACCTCAAAGTTGAGACCTTTGAAATACCATACTACTTATGCTACTCCAACTTCTTTCTTGTCAGACTAATTTATCTGAATCACATTCATGACCTTATTTTAAACTCTTCTGCTCACATTAATGCTTACTTTCTCTTTTAACCAAATTTCCTCGTCATTTTTGCAATTAAAAGTGAATGCTGTATTGCCATCCCATGTGTCAGAATACATTACTTTCAATTATCTGATAAATTTCCAGTTTTGCAGGACAAAGGTTAGCAATGATCTTTCTGATATTCATTAGCAATTTCTTTTTCTGAGGATTGTAGGCACATTCGGGAGTGTTTCAATTTATTTTTAGAAAACATGCAAAGTAAGGTCCAGACACAAAGGGCAATAAAAATATACGGCAGTGAAATCTAATTATGCCTTTGCTCTGTAAATATCTTATAGGTAAAAAGAAAGTGCTCCCGATTGTGTCTGTAACTTCCCTGAGTATCAGACAGTTCATTGTTGATCGTTTTCCCTGGAGAAAAGAGAATTCTGGGACCAACAGAAAAAGTTCACCAGAAGACAGTTCATTGTTGATCGTTTTCCCTGGAGAAAAGAGAATTCTGGGACCAACAGAAAAAGTTCACTATAAGACAGTTCATTGTTGATCGTTTTCCTGGAGAAAAAGAATTCTGGGACCAACAGAAAAAGTTCACTATAAGACAGTTCATTGTTGATCGTTTTCCTGGAGAAAAGAGAATTCTGAGACCAACAGAAAAAGTTCACCATAAGACAGTTCATTGTTGATCGTTTTCCCTGGAGAAAAGAGATTTCTGGGACCAACAGAAAAAGAAGACAGTTCATTGTTGATCGTTTTCCTGGAGAAAAAAATAAGAAGTTCATTGGGACCAACAGAGAAAAAGTTCACTATAAGACTATAAGAGTTCATTGTTGATCGTTTTCCCTGGAGAAAAGAGAATTCTGGGACCAACAGAAAAAGTTCACTATAAGACAGTTCATTGTTGATCGTTTTCCCTGGAGAAAAAAGAATTCTGGGACCAACAGAAAAAGTTCACTATAAGACAGTTCATTGTTGATCGTTTTCCCTGGAGAAAAGAGAATTCTGGGACCAACAGAAAAAGTTCAGAAAAGTTCCTATAAGACAGTTCATTGTTGATCGTTTTCCCTGGAGAAAAGAGAATTCTGGGACCAACAGAAAAAGTTCACCATAAGACAGTTCATTGTTGATCGTTTTCCCTGGAGAAAAGAGAATTCTGGGACCAACAGAAAAAGTTCACCATAAGACAGTTCATTGTTGATCGTTTTCCCTGGAGAAAAGAGATTTCTGGGACCAACAGAAAAAGTTCACCGCAAGAAAGTTCATTGTTTTTCGGTTTCCCTCTAGTGAAAAGAGTTCTGGGACCAACAGAAAAACTTCACTATTCTAAGACAGTTCATTGTTGAACGTTTTCCCTCGAAAAAAAAAAAAAAAAGAGAATTCTGGGACCAACGGATAAAGTTCACCATAAGACGGTTCATTATTGATCGTTTTCCCCGGAGAAAAGAGAATTCTGGGACCAACAGAAGAAGTTCACCATAAGATAAATGCAACTGATGCAGTCATCACTCAAAAAAGAATTTGTCTAAAAAGACAAGAGAACCCGTCCTCAAATATTTTTGTCGTTATTATTCTGCATGTGCCCGCATTCATGTGGAAAAGTTAGGTCATTAAATTGCAGAGGAAGCTTGCACGAAATAGTTCCCAGATTTTAAACAGAAGGAGCGAGGACCAAGGGAAAGAGGAAAAGGGTTGAGCGCAATAAACACAATAGAGCAGCGAAAGTAAACAAACGATGCAAATACACTGCAGCTGTTAGATGAAGAACATAAACTAACAACTGGACAATCTGCTTTCATCTAGTGTCACCAATCTGTCATACTTGAATGATTATGTATATATATATATATATATATATATATATATATATATATATATATATATATATATATATATATATATATATATATACTGTATATATATACATACATAAAATGGAATCAAAGAGAGTTTCCTAGAGAATTCTGATTCCATATAGAATCAGACCCTGGACTTTATTCTCATGAAGCAAACAAACTTCATAACCATACACACACATACATACATATATATAAATAAATATATATATATATATATATATATATATATATATATATATATATATATATATATATATATATATATATATATATATATATATATATATATATATATATATATATATATATATATATATATATATATATATATATATATATATATATATGAGTGGAATCACAGGACTGCATGATGTTTAAAATGCATAGTAATGCAGGAAAAAATGAAATAAAAGGTGCGAATCCTTACCAAATTCATCCTATTTAGACATTCTTAAGTAGACTGATACATAATGATATAAATCCACACATGAGAATGCAATAGTACAATGAGCATACAAAATGCTAGAAATAATTGGTAGCAGTTAAGAAATGGAGAGCTCACCTCTTTTAGGATAAATGGTGTCTGTCAGTGAAAATTTTTTTATTTTTGCATGCAGTAGGGTTCCCACTTTATTTATTCCTGAATTTTAAAAATGAAAGGCGTATCGTCTTGCTGTTCATGGGATCAAACTACCTTCCTTAAAATGCATACATTTTTCATATCTCTTTTCAAACAGTGACCAAGTTTATACATTCCTAAGGTGATGTTCATATTCTTAACAAACGTTTATTTTATAAGACGGGGTTTTAATGTATTTCTTCTTAGAGTAAATCAATTGTTACAGTATGATTGTTTTAACTATTATGGAAGAAAATCCCACTGTTATTCGGAGTTTATTTTGTGAATTTTTGCTGTCTTTTCCATTTATTTTACATTCTGACCATTTCATAAATACTTGTAATTGCATAACGCTGGATCTGACATGCACCTGCTTTTGTATTGTCAAAGAGTATTTTATAAGCACGTCCGTTATTGTATTGCTATTCTTGAATGCCTCATGGACTTTACGTTTTAAGTCCAGATTTAAAACAAAAAATTATTGTAGTTATTACTATACGGCAGCACAAGTAAACTTTTTTAAATTGTATTTTTCCCTGATTTATATCACAAAGTCTAGCTGTCTGTCTAATTGCATCGTCTGATGCAAAATCAGGACATCTGAATTTATTGTCTGCGTTCCTAATTTCCTTATCAATACATTCAATTGATCTTGAAAATATGTATATGAATGCTAATTTTCTTATTTTATTTCTGTGGCAAGAATAAACGATCCCAGAGGCAAGAGTAATGGGATGCTCTCTGTATATGCAAAATTTAATCCCATTATTACTTCCATTTATTCGGCATTCCGAAATGGATAGGCCACAGTCATTTTCCATTTCCATAATAAATTCCATCGATGGAACCAATTTGTTGAATCTACAAAAGAAAGTGTTTACATTTTTGTTTCCCAGCCAAATACATAACATCATCTCGTCAACATTCCTAAAGCATATTTGATGTTACTGTAATTCTTTTATATAACGCTGTAAACTACAAGCGTATGGACAACAGTCATCAACAGAGTAGCAACATAGTTTATAAAGTTCCAGCCATCATGTGGATTATAATTCGTTATTCAAAACAACAAAGCATAATGCTATCTATACACACCTGGGTGGAAGTGGATATTAAACTGATTGGTCCAGTAGCAATGTAATAACAAGAACTAATAACTAATAATACTGCTACCTCTAAACACCTTTTAAACTCTACGTCAATAAAACTTATCAATGAAAACAGTACTAATTCAAGTCCATGTCCATTTAGTACAACATATTCGAATGTCATTGAAAAGAATCTAAATTACATCCCTAATTATTTTTAAGGTCTTTCGTCCATCCATTGGCTTATACTCAGGTTAATCCTCTGGTGAATACCAACTTCGAACGCAGGGACTTTAAATGCTTAAATCAGAAGAGACCCTTTTATTTTAGTTGCTTTTCGGTAAAACCGAGTCTTTTCAGTAATATTTTTCTTTCAGTTGTATGCAGTCTTCTTGAGAATGGCTTGAAATTAAGGTGACAGATATTGAACTTCACTGTTTTACTCTTCATGGTCATATATTCAGTTTATATACTGCATAAATATATATATATATATATATATATATATATATATATATATATATATATATATATATATATATATATATATATATATATATATATATATATATATATATATATATATATATATATATATATATATATATATATATATATATATATATATATATATATATATATATATATATATATATATATATATATATATATATATATATATATATATATATATATATATATATATATATATATATATATATATATATATATATATGAAAGAATATGGTCCTGACTGGTCTCTTCTGTTCAGACATTCTCAAAAGGATTGGTACACAGTGGACGAAATGCACTTCATCATAAGCTAGGATCAATATTAAGAAATGCGAACGGATAAACAAAAAATGAAGAAGACAGGTGCTTCTCAGACAGTGAGCATTTGTCATATTCAGAAATCGTGTTTTGCAAGACACTTGACCCTGATTATTTCTTAGTGGATGATAACAAACATACAAACATATCATTTTGTTGTCATTTGGACCACGCTTCACTACATTCCAACATATCTGTTTAATTTTTTATATTTCTTTTGAAATAAATAGTTCAGGTTTATACACTTAGAGGCCAATATTCATATTCTCATAAAACTTTCGTTTATAAATCTAGATTCGAACTTAATTTTATTTCTAAACATATTTTTGGAAATCCGACTTGCCAGTTTCACCAACATGGGATTTGTCACATGTATTAAAGTAGATATTCAGAATCATCTTTTTGTATAGCCACGAGAGTTCCTCATAAATACTATTTTCATTGTAAAATTATTCTTACAGGCTTCAGTAATATATAGAGGTGTTAAGCAGATGGCGAGTATTTTCCAAGCTTTTGCTTCATAGCAACTCAAGAAGATATTGTGCTTTTCGTTTTGCTGTTGCCATAAAAAAGCTTTTTTGAGGTTCTTAGTACACTACCTGATTGAAAATCAAGATATTCTAATTTCTCGCCTATACCTCTAAGTATATATTTCATAATAAATGTAATTTCTGCTACCAAAACCACAATGCTTTTAAAAACATTGATGTGACTACTGATTCTTAATTTTATTGTTGTGGCCCGAATAAAAATGCACGTATGCGAATATATATAGATGGGGTCTTTATTTACTTTAAAATTAACTCATTATTACTTCTACGTACTCTGCAATCCAAAACGGTAAACTATATCATTTTCCACCCCCATTGTACATTTTATATGATTGCTCTAATTGCTTGAATCTAAAAGAAAGTGTTGACAGTTTCGTTACCCGGCCAAATCTGCTTTCAAAAATTTCGATGCATGAGTTACCTAGTGCAGGGGGTATGGGATGTCCCACAATTTTGAGAGTCACTTTCCCTTTTAAATTTGAAATTTAAATTGTTTACCCAAGATTTTCACCGTACTATTAGAAGGTGGTATATCCCAGTTTCTGCTGTCCATTTTTCAGATGAAAATTCGAACAAATCCGCAATGGAACTATGCTGAAACTCAAAAGCTGGCACTGCGTAACTCTGGTTTTTGTTCATTTTAGAGATTATAAACATACGGTTAAACTGACAAGCGCTTAAAACTATAACAAGTAAAAAATGCGCCAAAGTTTCTTCAGCGCAATCGAGTTTTCTGTACGGCGTATAATCAAGACCACCGAAAATAGATCTGTCTTTCGGTGGTCTCGGTATAATGCTGTATGAGCCGCGGCCCATGAATCTTTATCCATGGCCTGGTGGTGGCCTGTCCCATATCGTTTCCAGATGCAAGATTTTGGCTAACTTTCACCTTAAATAAAATAAAAACTACTGAGGCTAGAGGGCTGCAATTTGTTATGTTTGATGATTAAAGGGTGGATGATCAACTTAACAAGTTGCAGTCCTCTAGCCTCGGTAGTTTTTAAGATTTGAGGGCGGACGAACAGACAAAGCCGGCACAACAGTTTTCTTTTACAGAAAACTAAAAATTGATATATTGTAACTGTATATCGGATATAACCATGATCAAGTCTAGCTTTATATTGGAAAGTTTTAATAGGAATATGAACAAGACTAGGAATGTATAGGAGCGATTCACTTATTTCGAGAGAATTATATCAAACATACAGAATTTAAGGAGTGCATTTAAGCTGGATCCAAATAACAAAATGATAATCCTGGCCCAGGTGTCCTGCGGAGACATAACTAATGAATACCACAATCCTCACTAAATGCTAACGCCTGTTTTTTCAGGTGTCAACGTCCTTGCTAAAAAAAATTATCTTTTAAAGATAATTCATGGTTTTCCTAAATATAAAAAGTAAACATTTTACATGGGATTAATTACCGAACTTCCATCTTAATATTTATAGTGTAAGTTTCATTTACCGTATACAAGTCGTTTTGAAAATTTTTGACCATTTTGTTTTAGATGTTTTGTATAAGCGCATATATAAAATATATATATATATATATATATATATATATATATATATATATATATATATATATATATATATATATACATACATATATATATATATATATATATATATATATATATATATATATATATATATATACATATATATATATACATATATATATATATATATATATATATATATATATATATATATATATATAAATATAAATGACTGAATAGTTTTATGTAAAATTCCAAGAATTAAAGGTAAATACACCTAATGCTCTTACCTTGTAAGATCATTCTTGAATTGTTTATTCCGTTTTTCTCGTGAATTTTCCAAGAAAACAAATTGTGAATAAATGCCCTTGACTTTCGTCTCCTCGTGATGACAGCTCATTTTGACGAGCGATTATTAACAGTGCCGACATCAAAGCACCGGGAATTAAAATCCAAACCGCCTCATAAACAACCAGTTATTAATTCTTGCTTTTATAGACTCAGACTGATTGGTGGCAAACATCAATCAAAAAGTGCGTGCCGAGCAGCGTCAATAGACGAGAGAGAGAGAGAGAGAGAGAGAGAGAGAGAGAGAGAGAGAGAGAGAGAGAGAGAGAGAGAGATCGTCAATATATAATTGGATAGGCAAGGTTAATGTCATTTGTGATGAGACCGAGCACAAAGACCTGGAACATTAAGGGCCAATGTGTAATAGGGATGAAGGATCAGGAAATTTCAGACCGAATGTCTCGCGTTGAATTGCTTTGATTCCACTTGATTTGATGTTAAAGACTGGCATCACATAGAGAGAGAGAGAGAGAGAGAGAGAGAGAGAGCAACACAATAATAATCCCCACATTCCATTACGTGGTCCTCGATTATTCTGTAACCGATATAGAACGTGTATTCTTTGTCAAATATAAGAGACTGTGAAGGATCAGGAAATTTCAGACCGAGTGTCTTGCGTTGAATTGCTTTGATTCCACTTGATTTGATGTTAAAGACTGACATCACATAGAGAGAGAGAGAGAGAGCAACACAATAATAATCCCCACATTCCATTACGTGGTCCTCGATTATTCTGTAACCGATATAGAACGTGTATTCTTTGTCAAATATAAGAGACTGTGAAGGATCAGGAAATTTCAGACCGAGTGTCTTGCGTTGAATTGCTTTGATTCCACTTGATTTGATGTTAAAGACTGGCATCACATAGAGAGAGAGAGAGAGAGAGAGAGAGAGAGAGAGAGAGAGAGAGAGAGAGAGAGAGCAACACAATAATAATCCCCACATTCCATTACGTGGTCCTCGATTATTCTGTAACCGATATAGAACGTGTATTCTTTGTCAAATATAAGAGACTGTGAAGGATCAGGAAATTTCAGACCGAGTGTCTTGCGTTGAATTGCTTTGATTCCACTTGATTTGATGTTAAAGACTGGCATCACATAGAGAGAGAGAGAGAGAGCAACACAATAATAATCCCCACATTCCATTACGTGGTCCTCGATTATTCTGTAACCGATATAGAACGTGTATTCTTTGTCAAATATAAGAGACTGTGAAGGATCAGGAAATTTCAGACTGAGTGTCTTGCGTTGAATTGCTTTGATTCCACTTGATTTGATGTTAAAGACTGACATCACATAGAGAGAGAGAGAGAGAGCAACACAATAATAATCCCCACATTCCATTACGTGGTCCTCGATTATTCTGTAACCGATATAGAACGTGTATTCTTTGTCAAATATAAGAGACTGTGAAGGATCAGGAAATTTCAGACCGAGTGTCTTTGCGTTGAATTGCTTTGATTCCACTTGATTTGATGTTAAAGACTGGCATCACATAGAGAGAGAGAGAGAGAGAGAGAGAGAGAGAGAGAGAGAGAGAGCAACACAATAATAATCCCCACATTCCATTACGTGGTCCTCGATTATTCTGTAACCGATATAGAACGTGTATTCTTTGTCAAATATAAGAGACTGTGAAGGATCAGGAAATTTCAGACCGAGTGTCTTGCGTTGAATTGCTTTGATTCCACTTGATTTGATGTTAAAGACTGGCATCACATAGAGAGAGAGAGAGAGAGCAACACAATAATAATCCCCACATTCCATTACGTGGTCCTCGATTATTCTGTAACCGATATAGAACGTGTATTCTTTGTCAAATATAAGAGACTGTGAAGGATCAGGAAATTTCAGACCGAGTGTCTTGCGTTGAATTGCTTTGATTCCACTTGATTTGATGTTAAAGACTGGCATCACATAGAGAGAGAGAGAGAGCAACACAATAATAATCCCCACATTCCATTACGTGGTCCTCGATTATTCTGTAACCGATATAGAACGTGTATTCTTTGTCAAATATAAGAGACTGTGAAGGATCAGGAAATTTCAGACCGAGTGTCTTGCGTTGAATTGCTTTGATTCCACTTGATTTGATGTTAAAGACTGGCATCACATAGAGAGAGAGAGAGAGCAACACAATAATAATCCCCACATTCCATTACGTGGTCCTCGATTATTCTGTAACCGATATAGAACGTGTATTCTTTGTCAAATATAAGAGACTGTGAAGGATCAGGAAATTTCAGACCGAGTGTCTTGCGTTGAATTGCTTTGATTCCACTTGATTTGATGTTAAAGACTGGCATTACATAGAGAGAGAGAGAGAGAGAGAGAGAGAGAGAGAGAGAGAGAGAGAGAGAGAGCAACACAATAATAATCCCCACATTCCATTACGTGGTCCTCGATTATTCTGTAACCGATATAGAACGTGTATTCTTTGTCAAATATAAGAGACTGTGAAGGATCAGAAATTTCAGACCGAGTGTCTTGCGTTGAATTGCTTTGATTCCACTTGATTTGATGTTAAAGACTGGCATCACATAGAGAGAGAGAGAGAGAGAGAGAGAGAGAGAGAGAGAGAGAGAGAGAGCAACACAATAATTCCCCACATTCCATTACGTGGTCCTCGATTATTCTGTAACCGATATAGAACGTGTATTCTTTGTCAAATATAAAACAGACTACAACGGCTTGAAGTTCAAATGATCACTGAGTGTAGGATGAAAGTTTGCCAAGTTTTGGAGGAGTTTGTTAACAGGCTGAGGTGTTCTGCAAGTAATTAGTGAAATGCTGGCCATACTCTTAACCCAAAAGACTGATATATCCTTATAATAGTCTTCTTAGTAAGTGGCATCTGCCACCGGGAAACAAAGATGCACATCATTCATTATCCATATAGGTTAGGTTGGTTCATCACTGCAGATTATTTAACAAACACCCAGAATCAAAACTCAATCCAAAATAAGACTAGTTTAAGTTACGGTTTTATCTATACACTTACCGTTAGATTTGACTTGGAGATCCGCCTATACAACATGTCGGTGGTTATAGATAAGGGTGCTCCTTGCCAAACAAATTTCTTGGAACCTGGAACGAAACCATATAGCTTTAAATGCTAAACCTCCAGGCTTGTTCACAGGATCGAAGTCAGCCTTTTAGGAGGCTTAGAAAGCCTATAAGAAAAATTGGTTGAAGGTTTGGGTGCTCTGTCAATACTTCTATCTTAGCAAAACAGTTTTCTTGTTGTGTTGTAGTGAGATCATATTTTCCATTTCTATCGTGTGAGAAACAACATACCTAGATCACTTGCTCTGGCAAAAGGCATCCTCTTTATTTATTCAGTTTACAGTTCTAATAACAGACTTCAGCACAGACTTACCCCTATGTATTATGCTTCTACAGGATGAAAGATACTATCTACTTTAAAAAAAAAAAAAAAATATATATATATATATATACTGTATATATGTATATATATATATATCTATCTATATATATATATATATATATATATATATATATATATATATATATATATATATATATATATATAAGTTACTGAAAAACGTTGTACATAAACATTTTGTCTCACTTCTTGCTGTTGCAATGTGTCTCTTTTCTCCATTGTTTGAATGAGCTCAAGAGGCGAATCCCATCTAATCACAGATGGCCTGATAACACTTATATTCTTTTTCACAATTGCTGTTTACAAATCAGCGATGACAATTTTTTTTTCTCTTGGGGTTTAGGCACAAACCTTTTTTCGTTTTTTTTTACTCATGGTCTTCTGGGCCTTAGTTGGATAAGCGCACTGGACTACCTTTGGCACTGGCCTCTGCGTAGAAATAAAGGCTATATTCCTTTTTTTGGGTCCAGTTTATTAACTAATCTCCAAAGACCTTTTCCCAAGCTACTTAAACTCTATTATAACCAGTTTGAAGAGAGCGATTTATTTTTTCAGAAGAAGAGTAACTGTTTATTGTTTACCAGTTTCTGAAGATATCATGATTACAGGCTAATAATTATGTGTCAATCTGTATTATATCAGTACCTTTGGAGTTGCTGAAGAGTTATATATATATATATATATATATATATATATATATATATATATATATATATATATATATATATATATATATATATATATATATATATATATATAATTAATGAGAGGAACTCATTTAAACTTGATGATGACTAATGGTCATTTTATTAAATAAAAGTTACAGACAGCTACCAGACGATGGGGACAGATGGGTCCTTGGAAGCTTGTAACTTTTGTGTAGAAAATCTCTGTTAGATGTCATTCTGTTTAAATGAAGGTCTCAGTTCTGTTCTTCTTTATATAAATGCACAGAACAATAATTGTGCAAGTGTTCAAGTTTAGTATATATATATATATATATATATATATATATATATATATATATATATACAATATATATATATTTATATATATATAATAACTGTATATATATATATATATATATATATATATATATATATATATATATATATATATATATATATATATATGTATATATATATATATTTATATATATATATATATATATATATATATATATATATATATATATATATATATATATATATACATATATATATATATATTTATATTTATATTTACATATATAAATATATATGAATATATATATATATATATATATATATATATATATATATATATATATATACATACATATATATATATATATATTTAGTTTAGTTTCTTCTCAGTCAGCAAGACAAATATCTCGATGTACCCCACAGTGAAAACGAAGGAAAGAACAGAGAGCAAAAATAATATAAATGAGTGTTTCTCGATAGCCAAAAAACCTTTGTATTCCACTAGTGCAAATAGGAATTTTAATAACAACATACAGTTTGCCATTCATGCCAGCCTTCGATCAAATTATCCACCCACTTAAATTACTAAATGTAACTGTTGCATCTTCCTATCGCAATACGATTGCCAGAACTTTAATAAGAAGGAGCCCCATATGCGATAACGGGGTAGTGTACAAAATTCCTTGTGGTTGCAATCATTTTCATATTGGACAATCAGTTAAAAATGTTGAGAAACGGTTTGCATGAGTATAGTATTGCTACAGATCAGAACAGTGACATTAGTAAACATGTTAGAGAAAGTTTTTATCCAATTCAGTGGTCTAAAGCAAGAATCTTGTTCAGGAACAGTAATTTTATCGAGAGAACTCTAATAGAACGGCATGTATTCAATATAGTGAAAACAATCACTTTAATGGCAGTATAAGGATACTCACCCGCTCATTCTACATATCATGAAAAATCAGTATAAATTATGTAATATATTGACTTAGATGTTAGCTCAATTACCTATTTAGCCTCATTAGACAGTTAACCTTTTCTTTTGTACGAGCTATGTACTAGACAATTTATATTTTATATTATCCTGTAACAGTTGTGAGCACTATTAACCATTTTTACTTGTTTATGCTTATGCAAGTCTTGAAGTTAAATGTAAACATATGTCCTGTATATGTTTATCTTAAACTGGTTAGTCAATGAAGTTCTCCGGAAGAGGCCTGATGGAAGGCGAAACTGCTTGCTGGAACAAATTAAGAACTCGATATCCTTTTTTCCTCTCTGGTTTCTCCTTCGTTTTCATTGTGGAGTAGATCAAGATATATATATATATATATATATATATATATATATATATATATATATATATATATATATATATATATATATATATATATATATATATATATATATATATATATATATATATATATATATATATATGTGTGTGTGTGTGTGTGTGTGTGTGTGTGTTTGTGTGTGAGTATGCATAAATATACATAATATGAATCCTTATCAACTCTCAAGGTTAGCTTGGTTCAATTTCAGCAATATCGAAAGAAAAGCATCACAGAGCCCTCTTTATACTTTAATCAAGACGCCCTTTTTTTGTTTTGGGGGGACTATCAGGACCCTGTGATGTCTTACTTTCGAAGCTCCCGAACTGAAATCAAGTTAATCTTGTCGATTGATAAGGATCCAGACTATTTCAAAATAAGTGCAGTACTCCTTCAATTTAGCCGACAATCAAGCAACTTACATCCTCCTCACATATTTTCAAAGTGGCAGCCATCATGCGTCATATGTTGCAGTTATGTGTTTTACTTTCTGGTGAGGGCTACTTCCCCGAATTTCATGCCTACCGGTAATACTGTACGTAACATATTGCGTTTGATAGTATTTTGCGTTATCTTCATCTTCAAGTCTTCTTTATCATAAAACGTAAAGAAAGGTGGTTGTTGTTTTGTAACTTGTCCAGCAGCTTTGAGTCCGAAGATGTCGATGATGTTGTATCCGTCTCGACTGATCTCAATTTCTGCAATATTGTTTCCTGTGTGGATGTTAATGGCTGCATCAGACCTTCATCCGAAGTGATGGTTTGCTTTTTTGGAACTATGGTACTGAATATTTGGATGGTTTACTGGCTTGTCATCCCGCTAGGGATTGTTTCAGAAGGGAAATCTCTCTCTCTCTCTCTCTCTCTCTCTCTCTCTCTCTCTCTCTCTCTCTCTCTCTCTCTCTCTCTCTCTCTCTCTCTCTCTCTCTCTTCCTTTATACTAAAAATAGCAGATCTAATTAAATTATATATATAAATAAATGTTTTAAGTTACTATGTGAGTACAGTAGTAGGTAAACTGTCTCTAAAATATATAAGCTATTGTTCAGGTATTCCCATTACTAAAGAAAAATTGGAAGAAAATGCACAATGAAAGAGCCCAAGAGATAAAAGTGACAGTGAAGATGAGAAGAATGAATTAAGAATGACTTCGGTTCCAACTGAAAACTGAAGGCGTGATAGAGCGGCAATTTACCAAGTATTCAAACGGCAAGAATATTCGTAAGGGCAAAGAAAACACAAGTAAAAATGCGCCGAAGTTTCTTCGGCGCAATCGAGTTTTCTGTACAGCGTATAATACTGTATGAAACTCTCAGCTACGGCCTATGAAACTCTCAGCCGCGGCCCATGAAACTTTCAGCCACGGCCTATGAAACTCTCAACCGCGGCCCATGAAACTTTCAGTCACGGCCCAGGAAACGTTCAGCCACGGCCCGGTGTTGGCCTGTGTCGTTGGCACCTATAACTGTGTCAGACGTAATGTCATGGCTAACTTTAATCTTAAGTAAAATGAAAACCACTGAGGCTAAAGGGCTGCAATTTGGTATGTTTGATGACTGGAGGGTGGATGATTAACATACCAATTTGCAGCCCTCTGGCCTCAGTAGTTTTCAAGATCTAAGGGCGGACAGCAAAAGTGCGGACAGAAAAAGTGCGGACGGACCGACAAATAGCCATCTCAATAATTTTCTTTTACTGAAGACTAAAAAGAGAATGAAGACAATACCTTAAAATAATATGAATCGAGATGCTGAAGGAATACGGTAGTGTCATGCTACCGGGGTCCCTCCCCCCGACCTCCAATTCCGGAAGGTCCACTTGGGAAATTTGGCGACAACCCCTCCTCGTCTCACTTCATTTTGGCGGGAAATTGGAAAGGTTAGGAAATGAAGTGTCAATCTCTATCGGAGGATCCTTTGAGAATATGGCTGTTACGGAGGTTAATCCTATTTCCTTTTTTTTTTTTCTTTTCAAGTCGTAGACTTTTCTTTGTCGCTCTGCAGTGAGTTGACGTTGTAATACGTTGAATTACGCAAAATACTATCAAACGCAATATGTTATGTACAGTATTACCGGGTGATTTGTAATCTCTCTCTCTCTCTCTCTCTCTCTCTCTCTCTCTCTCTCTCTCTCTCTCTCTCTCTCTCTCTCTCTTTTTTCCTTTATATTAAAAAAAGCAGATCTAACTAAATTATATATATATATATATATATATATATATATATATATATATATATATATATATATATATATATACAGTATATATATATATACTGTATATATATATATATATATATATATATATATATATATATATATATATATATATATATATATATATATATATATATATATATATATATATATATATATATATATATAAATGTTTTAAGTTCCTATGTGAGTATAGTAGTAGATAACAACTGGAATGGTTAAGACTGAATTACAAATCAAATAACTGTCTCTAAAATATATAAGCTATTGTTCAGGTATTCTCATTACTATAGAAAAATTGGAAGAAAATGCACAATGAAAGAGCGCAAGAGATAAAAGTGACAGTGAAGATGAGAAGAATGAATTAAGAATGACTTTGGTTATTCACATCACCCGTCCTTTCTCTTATCCTTACAATGAATCAACGTTAATAACGAAAGTTATCAAAGCCACATTTTATAACACCAGGGTAATTTCATTCTTGGAGTTACAGACATTCTTATTCTGGCCCTAAGAGATGTGAAACAGAGACAGTAACATGAAAGATATTTTTGATGTCAGTACTCTTTACAACTTTTAATTTCATTCTCGTTTTCGTTCATTCATCACTGGCGAGTGACCTGTTAGGTCCCAGTGCTAGGCTTCTAGCCTAGACTTGTCATTTCATCCTAATCCTTCGGGCCAGCCCTATGAGAGCTGATAGTCAGCTCAGTGGTCTGGTTAAACTATTTTAATAATAATAATAAGTGACTGCTAGTCGTGGTTGCCATTTTTAGTTATGATTTATAGTAGCAATCTGGAGGTAAGGCAAGTTTATACACCAGCTCCAGCCTTGCAACACTCTTCATGATATATGTAAAAATAATAGTAGCAGCTACTGGTGGATTTTTAGTCGACAGAGTATAGTAGCATAATTTGACCGGAATCTGGAAAAATAAATATTTTATTTATTTATCTATTATTATTATTATTATTATTATTATTATTATTATTATTATTATTATTATTATTATTATTATTATTATTATTATTAAAGAAATACAACAACTCTCTAACAAATACAACTTCCTGAACAAGTATCGGAATAATAAATGTTTAAAAAATTCAATTTTAATTCTTAACATCTGGAGAAATCTTTTAAAAACTTGTTCACTCTCATTTTAGCTTCAACCTCATCGGGGCTCACTGACGTACATTGAGGGTATACTATGTCTCTCAGTCTTACACGTACTGTTTTGTTTTGCCAGGATTTAAGGTCCATTCTCCTTCAACTCTTGCACCACCCTGTCAATTTGGAAGTTCACATTTTCTTGTCATCCCTTCCTCGCTAAAGTCTTTGATTTGTTTATGCACGGTCATACTATTCTGTATCTTCTCATAGTCTCTATTGCAGGGTTTTTCGAACTACGGTTCCCGACCCCATTAGTGGGTCGCAAAATAAGTAAAATGGGTCACAATAAACGGAAAAAATCCACAAAAAATTAAGCAAGTGAGAGCAACAATCTCATCGTACTCGTTACTCATTTATCCATATAAAAACGAAAGACAGAAGCAGGCTAAACACTACACCAACTATGGAATCAACTACTTATGAAAATAAGCACATCCTCCTCATTAAATGAAAAATTCAAAAATATTGTTCACTGTGCCCTTTTTGCTAGGCTTTTATGCACAATGTATCTCTTCATTTTCTGCATTCCTCCTAAAAATAGAAATGTTCCATGAATTGAATAGGTTCTGTCCATAGCTATGTAATTACCATGAGTCACTCATACATAAAGGAACATAATTCGTACATTGTGTCTGATTTATTACACATAGCCATACTGGGTCGCAGTACGAAATGCAGTTCTTACTGGGGGTCACAGGAGGAAAGGTTTGAAAAACGCTACTCTACAGGATAAAACCATTTCATCACATTCAAGTCTCAGCTTGTCTCTCCACGCACCGTGTTCAAGAGTTTATGCTTTTTTTCTTGTACAAATTTCGTGTGCTTCTCAACAGAGAGGACTCTTTCTTTGACAATCGTTAAGCAACGATTTGCACTTCTTCCAGTTGATGAATTATGCAAAGTTTTTAATTTTATTTGTGTGCTAATTTCCCAGACAGAATTTTTTCCTCGGTACAGATAATTTATACCCGCAAATATATCAATGTGCGAGCTATCTGTATTACCTAATAACAACAAAAATACCCACAACTGATGATAATAACCAAAATGCATAGGCACTCAGTTCTCTAATAAAGAAAAATTGTTCAGAAATCAATTACTCTAAAGATAGTCAAGGTTATGTTGTTAAAAATGGGTTGCTGAATGTAAGAACGCGCCAAACATTTTCCTTTTAATCTTTTACTAGTTGCACGGAAATGGTGCCAACTGGAGCAGAAGTTCAATTACTCCACGAAAAATCTCGAACATTCACTAATATATAAAAGAAACTATCATGAGACTGGATTATGCAGCAGAAACTGGAAGATTTGACAAGAACGTGAAATATACAACAGCATTCATCGAGTCAAAGCACGCACTGAGCGGATGACCTTTACAAATGAATGTCAAGAGCAATCAAATTTGTTCCAAAAAAATGAAAATAGAGTCTCCGACAATCATAACTATAATGGAGATTTCTGAATGTATATTTATTAGTATCTAAAGTGCATATATATATATATATATATATATATATATATATATATATATATATATATATATATATATATATATATATACTGTATATATTATTAGGTTAAAGTAAATTTTCCCTTTATATATATATATATATATATATATATATATATATATATATATATATATATATATATATATATATATATATATATATATATTATTAGGTTAAAGTAAATTTTCCCTTTATTTTTGACTTTAAGTAAATTTAGATCAGCCTTGTTTCTTTTTAGCTTTAAGTATTATTCTTAAAGAACGCCAGTGCTTTGGAAAAATTAAGTGTACGATGAGTTTCAAGTATTTGTTTACAGTTTTGACGCCTCTTCCCATTTGTTTACGTTTATTAACTATCGTGTTAACGATCGTTCTGTTATTTTATTTTTCGAGTGCCGTTGGACACTTGTGGTCAACGTTTGGCCGTGAATGTCGTGGCCCAATCAGTGCGGGCTTAACTTCTCCCTTGATTGTACTCGGTTGGCGCCTTTGGAAAATTATCTTAGCATCTTGGAGATAATTCTGGATTTACGTCGTTCTTCGTGGGTGCTCTCCTGTCACCTGCGACGTGAGTGTCTTGCGCTCTACGTGGCTCGCAGGCACTTCTATCACCTGCGACGTGTTACCTGTGGTTACCCTGGTGACAAGGATTTTCTCAGGGTGCTGATGGCGTCGGTGTTCTCCGCCATCAACAGGAGTTGAATTGCCACCTGTTAACTTCTGCCAGGACGCCTGAGCTACTGTTGGGAGCAAGTTTGCTCGTGAGGATCGAGGCCCGTAGGGTGGCCATACCCAGGTAGGAGTTATTATCTCTATTTTGTCGGGCAAGACCGCCTTAGACACTTGGGAGCGCCTGCAGTTTACGTTGACGCGGGGTGTCGTCTGCCAGTTTTCTAGTCGCGGAGGAATATCAACATACGAAATCGGTACTAAAATGACGAAACCATAACTAACCAACCTAACCTAACCTAGTGCAGCGTGCCCTTACCTGGCCGGGGGGGCTTAGCCTCCCCCTGGACCCCCCTAGAAAGATAGAGAACATGGCGTTTCGTGTGGAACTACTTACCTTGGCGGACGGGACAAACGGCGTTACGTGGCGTCAACGTAAACTGCATTTGACCTGGTGTGTGTGTGTGTGTGACCTCTCTTGGCAGCAGAGGTAGCAGTTGGATCACGGCCTTCATGTTGCTTAGTTTTTTTTCTCTCCTAATGTGAGATTGTGCAAATATTAATATATTGTCACGATGCCCACGAAGTACCTGGTTATTGCACAACGAATTTCAAAATTCAAAAATTTACCTCACTTCAACCAGATGCCTGGACTCTCATAACAATAGGAAATTACGACTGAGTACTCTAAAGGTAACAGTGATCCCTTAAAAGACTTATCAATCACTTGAAAAAAATCAAACTCAGTTTATCAGAATGTGTGTGAGGTATCGACAATTAAACCAGAACTATTCTAGAGTACAAGGGCATCGCTCCATCAAATAACTTTAACCGTTTCCCAGGTCTTAATTCACTTTAGCAAAACTAAAAGAACGAAACATGTTTATCACTTTATCTTATGCACGCACAATTAATCGTATTCACTGGTGGTCAATAAATGAAACGCTGGTTTTTTTAAATATTAAATAAAAAAAATTATTTTTAAATTCAAAATTTATAATTAGAATTCACAATCTGAAAAATTTACTATTACTTGAAGACAACACAAAACTTAATTCTTGAATTAAATTATTTAAACTAATTCATAGAAACTTTAATTTATCAGTTATTTAAATTAATCAAGGAAAATTTAAACTCAAGATTACCCAAGATTTGAGAAGACAATAAATGAAAAATTAAATAAAGTATGCAATGTTAAATTACCATGAAATATTTAAAATGTTGGGTAAATAAATGTTATATCACGAACATAAAAAAAATGTGAAAATATGAAGAGACTGCAAACAGAAAAAACACAAATACACAAGATTTATCAATAATTTCATTAAGGCAGAATTTCCGTAACTTATTATACCATGGGATTAATAAGTAAAAAATTTACGTTATCTTACAGAAGCTTGTGAAAATTTTGTAAAATCACTTGCTGCAGCTGCTTTTCCACAAAACACACTTTTAATAAGGCGCCATTACACTTTTCCTACCCTCTGATCTCAAAAAAAAAAAAAGCTAAGACTAACACCAGTGACCACAATGTTCAAAGTTAATAACTTCTCTTGGAGAGAGAGAGAGAGAGAGAGAGAGAGAGAGGGGTCTCAAGAATAAGAATGAAACAGATTTCAGAATTCCAGGAGCACATGAAACAATTACATGATGTCATTAAGGCATTTTGGTTTCGAGATACCAAAAGAGAAATTTCTAGGTGACGTCACTCCCAGCAAAACGTTTTGAATGCAATTTTACAAAACATGACGCAAGTGACCAGGACACGCAATCTTTCTCTCAAACCGGCATACGAGATCAGAGCCATGTATGTAACTTTGTAAAATCACTTATTCTTTTCGTATGGGACAAGGCTTTTACAGAATTCTAAACACGATCGAGACATACTGCAATCGGCTAATTATGATTGACATGTTTTATAAACAAGACGAGAAACCGAGTTGATTTCCTGAACAAATCGCCAATTGTTATTCCAAACTGTCCTCACATTAACCCAGAACAAAGCACTCTCTCTTATCTCAACTGATGGCAACTGAAGAGAAACAAGTCTTCGCTGAACACACACACACGTGTTGCTCATACTATGTTACTATTAAAATTGTATCAATTATAAATTACGATATAAAGTTATTTAAATCATTAGTTCCCTTGATCTATTATATTTCAATAATTATTATTACACAATACATGATAAATAAGAGTAAATAAATCAAAATTATAGGATATACTGTAATTATGTATTACAAGGCAGCATGGTAGAACTGTAGGGTAGCTCCGCGTCGCCGACGGCACTATAACTTTACTTTTTCTACAGTTTTTTGGTTGCTAATTATGAATTTACCTTTCATTTTTGGCGCTCGAGTCTAATTAACCTGTAATTAACCCCCGAAGTCCATCCAACAAGGGGTTTCCATACGCGACCTTCACAAGACAGAGCACGGGTACGTCTGTTTCGAACGGTTCATATCCCGTCCCGCAAGTGCAATTTCTTGTTAACGTATGGGTACCCAACGCCCCCGGGCCAGTACTAAACACGGCGAAGGGACATTCCATTTGGCCGACAACAAACAGATGCACCGCCAGTATCAGAATCCCTAAAAGTGTAGAAAAAACCAGTTGAAAAGGTAAAAACAGGTGCGGTGCTAATACATAGAATTACCGGCAGCATCATCAAAAATGTTAAAATAATTTATGTTGTAGTGTAAAGATTCATTGGAGTTTAGTTTTGTGGTGACAGGTAGGAGATTGTTTTCTGGCTATTCTCTGACTTCCCTCGCTTACTTTTAGCTTTAGGTTATTGTGTTCTGGTCTGGCTAGCAAAAGTGTCGGAACCAACCGATTATTGTGTTCCGGTCTGGCCAGCAAAAGTGTTGGAACCAACCGAGTATTTAATTTTCTTTATTGTGTCAGGGCTTAGCTTTATTAGCTGTATGTAATCCTATGGGATTTGTAAAGGACCGGTATTTGCCCTTTTTTGTAGTCTTCAAGTTATTTTCAAAGGCTCAAGGTTGATTTAAATATGTCGTTTCTTCAAAGGCTCTAGGTTGATTTAAATATGTCGTTTCATTAAGTAATAAATATTAAGTTTTCTCAAGTGTTATTGTTTCCACTGACCCTTTTGCTCTGAGTTACCTAATATACTGTACTGACTACAATCTAAAGTGTGTATTAAAGACCTGCACCACAACCCAAAAGAAGCTGTAACAATCTGGCAACCGTGACAGGATTGTACTCAGGAGTACTCAGAGTTTTGGTCAGTGGAATAGCACTTGGGTAATTTTACAATATTTATTTTTTTTTGGTGTAGGTTATTTGAGTATTTGAGTTGAGTATTTGAGTATTACTTTTTTCCCTAGTTAATTTATTTAGTCATAATGGAGGATTTTGAATTTGATCCAGCTGAGTTTTTGGAGTCTTCTGACTGTATTTAGTGTTTGCCAATCTTGACTAAGGATTACTTAGTAAGTTGTGCACAGTGGTTGGGTATTCCACTGAAGGCAACGTGGATACAAAAAGCAGTTGTTGGCAGCCGTTTAAAATAAGGTTGCTCAAGGGTTAGCTGAAGCTGAGCATTTAGTAAGTGAGAGTGGAGAGGATAGTGATTTTGAAAAGGATAGTTGTGTGTCTGGGGTAGAGTCGGACGATGATAGAATTAGTGTGTGAGGAGCAGGTGAAACATCCTCCATGGACAGGAACTATTTTTGAGGGCCCTGCAAATTTGCCCAAGAAACAAAATGTTTCTACTAACCTTTTGTGGCTCTCGCAAACCCTGCACCAGGTGATTCTCTAGCTCCTGTCTGTCCTTTGGGAGAGTCCAGGGAGGATATTGAATATAGTTTGTGCAAATGGATCGAGCTAAAGAAGTTGGAGTTTGAGGAGAATGAGAGGGCGAGGCATCATGAGGTAGAGATGGCTAACCTTAGTATAGAAATGGCTAGGTTGCAGGGCACAAATATGGTCAGTTCCCCTCTGGGTAATTTCGATGATAAATTTAATCTTGGTGTGGCATTGAAGTTAGTGCCTGTGTTTGATGAAAGAAATGATCCAAAGTTTTTCAAGGCTTTTGAACGTGTTGCCACCTTGTCTTGGCCCCCTGAAATGTGGACTGTTTTGATTCACTGTAGGTTGGTGGGCAAGGCAATCCGGGTATATAATGCCTTGCAAGAGGGAATAGCCCAGGATTATCACAAGGTCAAGTCCCTGGTCCTTTAAGCGTACGATTTGGTCCCGGAAGCCCATCACCTTAAATTCAGAAATTTTTCCAAACAGCCCTCTCAGTCATATGTTGAGTTTGCAAGAGTCAAGGAGGAACAGTTTGATGATTGGCTAAAGAGTCGTCAGGTGGTTACTTTTGCAGCATTGAGGGAAATGATGCTTCTTGAGGAATTTAAAAAGGCCTATAGTAAAGAGATGAGGGTATATCTGGAGGAGGTGAAAGCTGTTAAGTTGAGTAAGGCTGCCCAAATTGCCGACGAGTTTGTCTTGACCCATCGAGCTGGTTCCGGTAATTTTGGGCGTAGAGATATGAATTTTCAATCTGCTAGGCCAGGTAATGTTGAAAAGAGGAGAGTAACTTTTGCGCCTTCCCCTGATAAATGTAAGTCCAATAATAATAATAATAATAATCCAGGAAAAGTCTCAAGTGGGCCTGCAACTTGTGTCTTCTTCAAAAACAATAGGTTTGGGTCTAATATAGGTAATGATAATAATAATAACAGGAATAATGGAGTTAGGGGGCCTTGCTTCTGGTGTAATAAGCCAGGTCATTATCAGTCTCGTTGTAATGCCCGAAGCAGTACCTCCAAAGAAATGGCAATAATCCTGTCTCTTTAATTTCCCACAGGTCCATAGTTAGTCCTCCCAAGGTTGAGAAAAATCCAGTAGTTAGTAGTAGTACTGATAGGAGTAGTAGTAGTTCATCCTATGGTAATAAGGAATTAGGACTCCATTATGATAAATATGCTTGGCCAGGTAAATCGATATCTGATTCGGAAACTATTAAAGTGAGGTTTTTGAGAGACAGGTTTGGCTCGGTCTCTGGTTATGAAGGAAACCTTGAAAGGTTTGGTGGAATGTTCAGGGAATTTTGTTGTTCTTGGGAAGTTCCCAAACATGGTTGTTTCCACTCCGTGAGTGGAAATCGGGTTGTCGTTCCCTGGATACGATAAAGTAACAGAGTTGGCGGTCGTTGAAAGTCTTCCTATCCCTGGTATTCATGGTATTTTGGGCAATGATATGCTGAACAGTAAGGGACAGGATTTATTCCCAATATTGTCAGTGCATGCTTGCCCCGTGGCTGTAACAACCCATGTCGCAGCCAAGGCTGCAGACCTAATCAATGATGATGATGAATTAATGTTAAGTAGTTTAGAAGTAGACTTAGAGAGGCCTGGGTCTGTAGATAGCAGTAGTAGAGATGGTGATATCGATAATGTTTTGAAACCCAATTGGGATAAGTTGTCTTCTATTGAAGAGCAGAAAAAGGAATTTAATTTTGATTTAGTTGACACCACAGATCTGACTAAACCTGGGTTTTGTATAATGAATGGTTTATTGTACCGAATTAGTCGCCCCCCTACTGATGATCTGAGCAGGACTTCTCGTGTTGAACAAATTGTCATCCCGTCTCAGTTTCATTAGTCTGTTTTGAGTCTTGCTCATGATAATTCTTTTTCAAGCCAGTTTGCGGTATGGAAAACTTTTCGGAAGTTGGCAAAATGTTTTTGGTGACCTGGATCAAAATCATGTGTTAAGCCGTTTGTAAATGAATGTGAGGCTTGTTATGGGAAAACTTAATCAAAATATCCCTAAAGCCCTTTTAAACCCTATCCCTGCAATCAGCGAGCCGTTTGCAGAGTTAGTTATTGATGTGGTCTGACTGTTAGATGTGGAGGGACCGTTGTCTAAAGCTAAGTCTGGTTTTATGTATCTTTTAACCATTATGGATAGGGCTTCTAGATTTCCCGAGGCATTCCCTATGAGATGAATAACATCTAAAGCAGTTTTTGAACAACTAATAGAATTCTTTTCCAGGTATGGTCTCCCTCGTGTAATTCAGATTGATTGTGGTACGAATTTCACGAGTTAGGTATTTAGGGGTAAGTGTGCTGAACTGGCCATTCACCACATTACCAGCATACCTTATCATCCAGAGAGCCAGGGTGTGGTGGAAAGGTTTCACCAGACTCTTAAATCTACATTGAAGAAACATTGTTATGAACAGGGTGTTGAGTGGGATAAAGTGCTTCCCTTTGCTCCTTTTGCGCTTAGGAATCACCCGAATGCCTCCCCTGGTGTAGCTCCCTTCGAACTGGTATTTGGACATAAGGTACGTGGTCCATTGGAAATTTTCAGTGAGATCCTCGAGTCTGGTCGAAGGGGAGGTGTGAAAATATAAGAATTTGTGGAGGATTTGAGAAAAAGGTTGTCTAGTGCTTGGAAGTTTGCCCAGGAGAATGAGTTCTTCTCAGGCTGTTATGAAATCAAATTTTGATAGAAAAGCTAAAGCTCAATCGTTTGAGTCCGGAGAGTTTGTTTTAGTTTTGAGTATGGACAGGGACAATTTTCTTGAACCAGGGTATAAGGGGCCATGGAAGGTATTGAAGAAATTGTCTGATCTAAACTGTGAGATAGAGGCTCTGTGAACAAGTAAGTGCAAAATATTTCATATTAATAGATTAAAACCATATCATTGTAAGAGTCTTGGTCCTTTAGCAATTGTGTATGAGCCTGAGTCTGCAGCTATGGAATTACCTTCTTCGGATTCATATGACTTAATGTGTCGGGTACCTTCAGATGCTCTTTTTGACCGTGTACAAAATTTAGAAGTTTTGCAAGAAGGTTTAGAACATTTGGATGTTAGTCCAAAAAAAAGGATGTACTTAATTCAATTTATTCCTTTTCAGATTTATTTAAGGATTCCCCTGGTGGAACTAATTTCCTCCAGCATGATGTGGATGTGGGAAGTGCTTCCCGTTAAACAAAGTCCTTATCGGTTGAATCCTGTATAAAGGGATGTAGTAGATAAGAAGATTTGAGTATATGTTAGAGCCCGACCTCATTCAACCTTCGGTTAGCCCATGGAGCTCCCCTATAGTTCTCGTTAAAAAGCCAGACAGGAAGTTCTGTATGTCTGTGGACTACTGGAAGGTGAATGCTCACACTAAAAATTACTCTTCCTTTGCCTTGTATAGATGATTGGCTTGATCAGATAAGGTTGGCCAAGTATATTACTAATTTGGTGGATCTGTTGAAGGGTTATTGGCAGGTTCCTTTATCTGATTGAGCCCATGAAATCTCTGCTTTTGTTACTCCTTTCGGTCTGTAAGAGTGTAAAATGATGTCCTTTGAGATGAAGAATGCTGCATGCACTTTTCAAAGGCTTATGAATAGGGTCATTTGTGGTCTGGAAGGTACTGAAATTTACATAGATGATTTACTAGTTTATAGTAATGACTGGGATACGCATATGGTACGGTTGCATAAAGTTTTTGAGGCTCTTAGGACTGCTGGTCTTGTTGTAAATCTGGCTAAGTGTGAGTTTGGTAAAGCCAAGTTCTGTTATTTGGGTCACAAGGTTGGTTTGGGTCAGGACTTATCTCGAGGCCATTATTAATCTAAAGAGGCCATGCCATGTCAGAGAGGTGAGAAGAGTCCTGGGATTGACAGGTTGGTATCGCCGATTTGTGCGAAACTTCTCAGACCTTGCTCAACCTCTTGCAAAGTTACTCGAAAAAGGGCAGAGATTTTTTTGGTGTCCTCAGTGTGAGGAAGCTTTTAATAAGCTTAAATTAGTGTTAATGTCTAACCCTATTTTGACTTCCCCAAATTTTCAGAAACCATTTATTATTGCCATGGATGCCAGTGACGTGGGTATTGGTGGTGCCCTCTTTCAAAGGAATGAGGAAGGAGAGGTTCATCCCATGTCTTTCTTCAGCCGTAAGTTATTGGTGGCTGAAAGGAGGTATTCCACTACATAGAAAGAAGCCCTTGCTTTGGTCTGCACTCTTTTACATTATTATGTAAATAATTTTTCTTTTCCCATAGAGATTTGGACTGATCATAACCTGCTGGTTTTCATAGAGCATAGGAAAGAGCCAACCAAAGGCTTTTACATTGGGATTTTCAGCTGTAGGAATTCACGCTGGTGATAAAGCATGTGAAGGAAACAAAGTGAAATTCCTGGCGCTCTTTCTAGAATATAAGGATGTTAGCGTTTGGCCTTCCTCGTACCTTGCCCTTCTAGTTTCCTCAATGGGTTTGCATTACTTTTTTTTTTTAGTAAGCTGTAGTTTAAAAAGTTGAGGATGAGTATGAGTGTTTCCTTAGCTTGAAGTTTGGTTTGTTAGTCCCTAGGCATTCTTAATGAGGCATTTAGTTTTTTGTCTTTTTTTTTTTTTGACCCAAAGTAATACCTGTAGTGACCTAGATACGGGTGGTTACAACAGGTAGGTCAATATGGTAGGGTCTATTATGTGTAAATTCAGTGTTATTGGCTGAATTGGAGACATTTAGTGTGTCTGGTGATAACCATTTTGTGTAATAGTTTGAATTTTGGTTTATTTTGGTTTGGGTTACTTTGACATGTTTCTCGTTGATGGTTGACTAAGTTTTTTTTCTGGTATGAAAAATTTTTAGTTTTTGTGATTACATTAATTCTAATTTTATTATAGGTTTCAGGTCTTTTATTTTTTTTTGTCCTGTTCATGAACTGTAGTTTATTTTTGGTTGTCCTTAATAATTTTTCCATTCCAGGATTTTTGTTTTTGTATGATCTAAAAAATTTTCTGTTAGAATAATTTTTTTTTTATTTTGGGGAGGAAGGTATTAAGTTTAAGATGAGTTTCAAGTATTTGTTTGCAGTTTGGATGCCTCCTCCCAGCTTGTTGATGTTTATTAACTACCATGTTAACGATTGTTCTGTTTTATTTTTCGAGTGCTGTTGGACGCTTGTGATCAACATTAGGGCGTGAATGTCGTGGCCCAATCAGTACGTGCTTAACTTCTCCCTTGATTGTACTCGGCTGGCGCCTGTGGAAAATAATATTAGCATCTTGGAAATAATTTTGGATTTACGTCGTTCTTCGTGGGTGCTCTCCTGTCACCTGTGACGTGAGTTTCTTACACTCTACGTGGCTCACAGGTACTTGTCAGCTGCAACGTGTTACCTGTGGTTACCCTGGTGAGAAGGATTTTCTTGGTGTTGATGGCATCGCTGTTCTTCGTCATTAACAGGAGTTGAATTGCCACTTGTTAACTTCTGCCAGGACGCCTTTAAAGCTACTGTTGGGAGCAAGTTTGCTCGTGAGGAGGCCTGTAGTGTGGCCATACCCAGGTATGAGTGATTATCTCTATTTTGTTGGGCAGGACCGCCTTACACTTGTATTTGAACTGGTGTGTATGACCTCTCTTGGCAGCAGAGGTAGCAGTTGGATCATGACCTTCATATTCCCTCATTTTTTTCTCATGTGAGATTATTGCACAAATATTAATATTGTGTTATCATTTATGCTGTAGTGGAAAGATTCATTGGAGTTTACTTTTGTGGTGATAGGTAGGAGATTAAGTGTTTTCTGGCTATTTATTTTCTGCCTTCCTTCACTTACTTTTAGCTTTAGGTTACTGTGCTCCAGACTGGCCAGCAAAAGTGTTGGATCCAACCAAGTATTTAATTTTCTTTGTGTTAGGGCTTTGCTTTATTAGCTGTAGGTAATCATATGGGATTGGTAAAGGACCAGCATTTCTTTTTTTGTAGTCTTTTAAGTTCTTTTCAAAGGCTCAAGGTTGATTTAAATATGTCGTTTCTTTAAGTACTAAATATTGTTAAGTTTCCTCAAGTGTTTGTTTTCGCTGACCCTTTTGCTCTGAGTTACCTAATATACTGACTACAATCTAAAGTGTGTATTAAAGACTTGCACCACAACCCAAAAGAGGTTGTAACAATCTGGCGACCATGACAGGATTGTACTCGGGTACTCAGTTTTGGTCGGTGGAACAGCACTTTGGTAATTTTACAATATGTTTTTTTTTTATTGTAGGTTATTTAAGTATTACCTTTTGGTCCGTGGAACAGCACGTTGGTAATTTTACAATATTTTTTTTTGGTGTAGGTTATTTTGAGTATTTGAGTATTACCTTTCTTCCTAGTTAATTTATTTATTTAGTCATAATGGAGGATTTTGAGTTTGATCCAGCTGAGTTTTTGGGGTCTGCTGACTGTATTAAGTATTTGCCAATCTTGACTAAGGATTATTTACTAAGTTGTGCACAGTGGTTGGGTATTCCGCTGAAAGCAGTGGATACAAAAATGCAGTTGTTGGCAGCTGTTAAAAATAAGGTTGCTCAAGGGTTAGCTGAGGCTGAACATTTAATAAGTGAGAGTGGAGAGGATAGTGATTTTGAAAAGGGTGGCATTGTGTCTGGTGTAGAGTCGGACGATGATAGGATTAGTGTGAAAGCAGGTCAAACACCCTTCATGGACAGGAACTATTTTTGAGGGCCCTGCAAATTTGCATAAGAAACAAAATGTTTCTACTAACCCTTTTGTGGCTCCTGCAAACCCTGCGCCATGTGATTCTCTGGCTCCTGTCCGTCCTTTGGGAACCTGGGAACCTATCTCGAGGTCATTATTAATCTAAAGAGGCCGTGCAATGTCAGAGAGGTGAGAAGAGTTCTGGGAATGACAGGTTATTATCGCCGATTTGTGCGAAACTTCTCAGACCTTGCTCAGCCTCTTACAAAGTTACTTGAAAATGGGCAGACATTTTTATGGTCTCCTCAATGTGAGAAAGCTTTAATAAGCTTAAATTAGTATTAATGTCTAACCCTATTTTGACTTCCCCAAATTTTCAGAAACCATTTATTGCTGTGGATGCCAGTGACGTAGGTACTGGTGGTGTCCTCTTTCAAAGAAATGAGGAAGGAGAGGTTCATCCCATATCTTACTTGAACCGTAAGTTATTGGCGGCTGAAAGGTGGTATTCCACTATAGACAAAGAAGCCCTTGCTGTGGTCCGCACTCTTTTACATTTTAAACCTTACGTAACCAGTTTTTCTTTTCCCATAGAGATTTGGACTGATCATAACCTGTTGGTTTTCATAGAGTGTATGAAAGGAACTAACCAGAGGATTTTACGTTGGGCTCTTCAGCTATAGGAATTCACGCTGGTGATAAAGCACGTGAAGGGAACTGAAAATAAATTTCCTGACGCTCTTTTTAGAATATAAGGCTGTTCACGTCTGGCCTCCCTCGTACCTCGCCCTTCTAGCTTCTTCAATGGGTTTGCGTTACTTTTTTTTTTTTAGTAAGCTGTAGTCTAAAGAGTTATGAGGATGAGTATGAGTGTGTCCTTAGCTTGAAGTTTGGTTTGTTAGTTCCTAGGTATTCTTAGTGAGGCATTTAGAGATTTTGTCGTTTGTTTTCTTTTGACCCAAAGTATAACCTGTAGTGACCTAAATATGGGCAGTTACTACAGGTAAGCCAATATGGTAGGGTGTGTTATGTGTAACTTCAGTGTTATTGGCTGAATTGGAGACATTGTGTGTCTGGTGATAACTATTTTGTGTAATAGTTTGAGTTTTGGTTTATTTTGGTTTGGATTACTTTGACATGTTTTTCGTTGAGGTTAACTGTTAATTTTTTTTCTGGTATGCCAAATTTTGAGTTTTGATTATATTAATTCCAATTTTATTATAGGTTTAAGGTCTTTTATTGTATTTTGTCCTGTTCATGAACCTATATTTTATTTTTGGTTGTCCTTAATATTTTTCTTTTCCAGGATTTTTGCTTTTGTAGTGGTCTAAAGAATTTTCTGTTAGAAGAAATTTCTTATTCTGGGGATTTTGGGAGGAAGGTATTAAGTTAACGTAAATTTTTCCCTTTATCTTTGACTTGTAGGAAATTTAGATCGGTCTTCTTTCTTTTTAGTTTTAAGTATTATTCTTAAGGATCACCAGTGCTTTGTAAAAATTAAGTGTAAGATGAGTTTCAAGTATTTGTTTAAAGTTTTGACACTTCCTCCCCGCTTGTTTACATTTATTAATTATCATGTTAACGATTGTTCTGTTATTTTATTTTTCGAGTGCCGTTGGACGCTTGTGGTCAACGCTTGGCTGTGAATGTCGTGGCCTGATCAGTGCAGGCTTAACTTCTCCCTTGATTGTACTCAGCTGGAGCTTTGAAAAATTATCTTGGCATCTTGGATATAATTTTGGATTTACGTCGTTCTTCATGGTTGCTTGCCTGTCACCTGCGACATGAGTTTCTTACGCTCTACATGGCTTGCAGGTACTTCTGTCACCTGCGACGTGATGCCTGTGGTTACCCTGGTGATAAGGATTTTCTCAGGGTGTTGATGGTGTCGCTGTTCTCCGTCATCAACAGGAGTTGAATTCCCACATGTTAACTTCTGCCAGGATGCCTTTAAGGCTGCTGTTGGGATTAAGTTTGCTCGTGAGGAGGCCCGTAGGGTGGCCATACCCAGGTATGAGTTTTTCTCTCTCTATTTTGTTGGGCAGGACCGCCTTAGACACTTGTATTTGGACTGGTGTGTGTGACCTCTCTTGGCAGCATAGGTAGCAGTTGGATCATGGCCTTCATATTCCTTCATTTTTTCTCCTAATGTGAGATTATTGTGCAAATATTAATATTAATGTATGTTATGATTTATGTTGTAGTGTAAAGATTCATTGGAGTTTAGTTTTGTGGTGACAGGTAGGAGATATTTATTCTCTGCCTTCCCTCGTTTACCTTTAGCTTTAGGTTACTGTGTTCCCGTCTGGCCAGCAAAAGTGTTGGATCCAACTGAGTATTTAAATTTCTTTACTATGTTAGGGCTTAGCTTTATTAGCTGCAGGTAATCCTATAGGATTTGTAAAGGACTGGTATTTGCCCTTTTTTGTAGTCTGTAAGTTATTTTCAAAGGCTCAAGGTTGATTTAAATATGTAGTTTAAGGAATAAATATCAAGTTTCCTCAAGTGTTTGTTTCCGCTGACCATTTTGCTCCGAGTTACCTAAAATACTGACTACAATCGAAAGTGTGTATAAAGACCTGCAACACAACCCAAAAGAGGCTGTAACAATCTGGCGACCATGACAGGATTGTACTCGGGTACTCAGAGTTTTGGTTGGTGGAACAGCACTTGGGTAATTTTACAATATTTATTTTTTTTGGTGTAGGTTATTTTTTTGGTGTAGTTTGAGTATTGCCTTTTTCCCTAGTTAATTTATTTATTTAGTCATAATGGAGGATTTTGAGTTTGATCCAGCAGAGTTTTTGGGGTCTGCTGACTGTATTAAGTATTTGCCAATCTTGACTAAGGATTACTTAGTAAGTTGTGCATGGTGGTTGGGTATTCCGCTGAAAGCAGTGGATACAAAAAGGCAGTTGTTGGCAGCCTTTAAAAATAAGGTTTCGCAAGGGTTAGCTGAGGCTGAGCATTTAGTAAGTGAGAGTGGAGAGGATAGTGATTTTGAAAAGGATGGTAGTGTGTCTGGGATGATGATAGGATTAGTGTGAGAGCAGGTCAAACAACCTCCCTGGACAGGAACTACTTTTGAAGGCCTGGCAAATTTGCCTAAGAAACAAAATGTTTCTACCAACCCTTTTGTGGCTCTCACAAACCCTGCGCCAGGTGATTCTCTGGCTCCTGTCTGTCCTTTGGGGGAGTCCAGGGAGGATATTGAAAATAGTTTATTGTGCAAATGGATTGAGCTAAAGAAGTTGGAGTTTGAGGAGAATGAGAGGGTGAGGCATCATGAGGTAGAGAGGCTAACTTTAATATAGAAATGGCTAGGTTGCAGGGCGCATATATGGCCAGTTCCCCTCTGGGTAATTTCGATGATAAATTTAATCTTGGTGCGGCATTGACATTAGAGCCTGTGTTTGATGAAAGAAATGTTCCAGAGTTTTTCAATGCTTTCGAACATGTTGCCACCCAGTTGTCTTGGCCCCCTGAAATGTTGACTGTTTTGATTCAGTGTAGGTTTGTGGGCAAGGCAATCTTGGTATATAATGCCTTGCAAGAGGGAATAGCCCAGGATTATCACAAGGTCAAGTCCCTGGTCTTTAAAGCATATGATTTGGTCCCGGAAACCTATCACCTTAAATTCAGAAATTTTTCCAAACAGCCCCCTGAGTCATATGTTGAGTTTGCAAGAGTCAAGGAGGAACAGTTTGATGATTGGCTGAAGAGACGTCAGGTGGTTACTTTTGCGGCGTTGAGGGAATTGATGCTTCTTGAGGAATTTAAAAAGGCCTATAGTAAAGAGATGAGGGTTTATCTGGAGGAGGCGAAAGCCGATAAGTTGAGCAAGGCTGCCTAAATTGCCGACGAGTTTGTCTTGACTCATCGAGCTGGTTCCGGTAATTTTGAGCATAGAGATATGAATTATTTTCAATCTGCTAGGCCAGGTAATGTTGAAAAGAGGAGAGTAACTTTTGTGCCTTCCATTGATAAATATAAGTCCAATAACAAAAATAATCCAGGTAAAGTCTCGAGTGGGCCAGCTGCTCGTGTCTTCAAAAATGACAGGTTTGGGTCTAACATCGGTGATGATTAATAATAATAATAATAATAATAGGAATAATGGAGTTAGGGGGCCTTGCTTCTGGTATAATAAGCCAGGTCATTATCAGTCTCATTGTAATGCCCGAAGCTGGTGCCTCCAAAGAAATGGCAATAATCTTGCGTCTTAAATTTCCCACAGGTCCGTAGTTAGTCCTCCCAAGGTTGAGAAAAATCCAGTAGTTAGTAGTAGTACTGATAGTAGTAGTAGTAGTAGTAGTTTGTCCTCTGGTAATAAGGAGTTATGACTCCATTATGTTAAATATGTTTGGCCAGGTAAATTATCTGATTCAGAGACTATTCAAGTTAGGTTTCTGAGACAGACAGGTTCGGCTTGGTCTCTGGTTTTGAAGGAAACCTTGAAAGGTTTGGAATATTCAGAGAATTTTGTTGTTCTGAGAGGGTTCCTGAACACGGTTGTTTCGGCTCCATTAGTGGAAGTCAGGATAGAATAAAGAAACAAAGTTGGCGGTCGTTGAAAATCTTCCTATCCCTAGTATTCATGGTATTTTGGGCAATGATATGCTGAACAGTAAGGGACAGGAGTTATTCCCAATATTGTCCGTGTGTGCTTGCCCCATGGCTGTAACAACCCGTGCCGCAGCCAAGGCTGCAGACCTAATCAGTGATGATGATGAATTAATGTTCAGTAGTTTAGAAGTAGACTTAGAGAGGCCCGGGTTTGTAGATAGCAGTAGTAGAGATGGTGACATTGATAATGTTTTGAAACCTGATTAGGACAGGTTGTCTTTTATTGAAGCGCAGAAAAAGGAAGTTAATTTTGATTTAGGTGACCCCACGGATCTGACTAAACCTAGGTTTTGTATCATAAATCTGTTTTGAGTCTTGCTCATGATAATTTTTTTTCAGGCCATTTTGGGGTATGAAAAACTTTTCGAAAGTTGGTAAAATGTTTTTGGTGGCCTGGATTAGAATCGTCTGTTTAGCAGTTTGTAAAGGAATGTGAGGCTTGTCAGGTTATAGGAAAACCTAGTCAAAATGTCCCTAAAGCCCCTGCCCTATCCATAATGGTTAAAAGATACGTAAAACCAGACTCAGTTTTAGGCAACGGTTCCACCACATCTAACGGTCCCACCACATCAATAACTATCCCTGCACTCGGCAAGCCATTTGCTGAGTTATTGATGTGGTGGGACTGTTAGATATGGTGGGACCATTGCCTAAAACTAAGTCTGGTTTTACGTATCTTTTAACTATTATGGATAGGGCTTCTAGAATTCCCAAGGCATTCCCTATGAGATTAATAACATGTAAAGCAGTTTTTGAAAAACTACTAGAATTCCCAAGGCATTCCCTATGAGATGAATAACATGTAAAGCAGTTTTTGGAAAACTAATAGAATTCTTTTCCAGGTATGGTCTCCCTCGTGTAATTCAGACTGATTGTGTTGCGAATTTCATGAGAAGGTATTTAGGGGTATAGGGGTAATTGTGCTGAACTTTGCGCTTAGGAATCGCCCGAATGCCTCCATTGGTGTAGCTCCCTTTGAACTGGTATTTGGGCATAAGGTACGTGGTCCATTGGAAATTTTCAGTGAGATCCTCGAGTCTGGTCGAAGGGGAGATGTGAAAATAAGGGAATCTGTGGAGGATTTGAGAAAAAGGTTGTCTAGTGCTTGGAAGTTTACCCGGGTGAATTTGAGTTCTTCTCCGGTTATGAAATCAAATTTTGATAGAAAAGCTAAATCTCGATCTTTTGAGCCCGGAGAGTTACTTTTTTTGAGTATGGACATGGACAATTTTCTTGAACCAGGGTAGACGGGGCCATGGAAGGTATTGAGGAAATTGTCTGATGTAAACTATGAGAGAGAGGCTCTGGGAACAAGTAAGTGCAAAATATTCCATAATAGATTAAAACCATATCACTGTAAGTCTTGATCTTCTAGCAATTGTGTATGAGCCTGTGTCTGTAGCTATGGAATTACCTTCTTAGGATTCAGATGACTTAATGTGCCGGGTACCTTCAGATGCTCTTTTTGACCGTGTACAAAATTTAGAAGTTTTACAGGAAGGTTTAGAACATTTGGATGTAAAAAAAAAAAGTATGTACTTAATTTAATTTATTCCTTTTCAGATTTCTGGATTCCGCTGGTCGAACTAATTTCCTCCAGCATGATGTGGATGTGGGAAGTGCTTCCCCTGTTAAACAAAGTCCTTATCGGTTGAATCCCGTAAAAAAGGATGTAGTCGATAAGAAGATTAAGTATATGTTGGAGCACGACCTCATTCAACCTTTGGTTAGCCCATGGAGCTCCCCTATTGTTCTTGTTAAAAAGCCGGACGGAAAGTCCCGTGTGTGTGTGTGGACTACCGGAAGGTGAATGCTCACACTAAAAATGCCTTTTCCTATGCCTCGTATAGATGATTTGATCAGATAGGGTCGGCCAAGTATATTACTAAATTGGATCTATTGAAGGGTTATTGGCAGGTTCCTTTATCTGATCGAGCTCATGAAATCTCTGCTTTTGTTACTCCCTTCGGTTTGGGATGAAGAATGCTGCATGCACTTTTCAAATGCTTATGAATCGGGTCATTTGTGGTCTGGAAGGTACTGAAATTTACATAGATGATTTAGTAGTTTATAGTAATGACTGGCATACGCATATGGTACGGTTGCGTAAGTCTTTGAGGCTCTTAGGACCGCTGGTCTTGATGTAAATCTGGCTAAGTGTGAGTTCGGTAAAGCCAAGGTGTGTTATTTGGGTCACGAAGTTGGCTTGGGTCAGGACCTATCTCGAGGCCATTATTAATTTAAAGAGGCCGAGCAATGTCAGAGAGGTGAGAAGAGTTCTGGGAATGACAAGTTTTTACCGCAGATTTGTGCGAAACTTCTCAGACATTGCTCAGCCTCTTAAACGTTACTCGAAAAAGGGCAGTAATTTTTGTGGTCTCCTCAAAGTGAGGAAGCTTTTAATAAGCTTAAATTAGTGTTAATGTCTAACCCTATTTTGACTTCCCCAAATTTTCAGAAACCATTTATTATTGCCATGAATGCCAGTGACGTGGGTATTGGTGGTGTCCTCTTTCAAAGGAATGAGGAAGGAGAGGTTCATCCCATATCTTACTTCAGCCGTAAGTTATTTGTGGCTGAAAGGAGGTATTCCACTACAGAGAAAGAAGCCCTTGCTTTTGTCTGCACTCTTACATTTTAAACGTTGTGTAACCAATTTTTCTTTATAGAGATTTGGACTGATCATAACCTGCTGGTTTTCATAGAGCGTAGGAAAGGAGCCAACCAGAGGGTTTTACGTTGGGCTCTTCAGCTGTAGGAATTCACGCTGGTGATAAAGCATGTGGGGAACTGAAAATAAAATTCCTGACGCTCCTTCTAGAATATAAGGCTGCTCACGTCTGGCCTCCCTCGTACCTCGCCCTTCTCGTTTCTTCAGTGGGTTTGCGTTACTTTTTTTTATGTGGTAAGCTGTTGTTTAAAGAGTTATGAGGATGAGTATGAGTGTGTCCTTAGGCTTGAAGTTTGGTTTGTTAGTTCCTAGGCATTCTTAGTGAGGCATTTAGGGTTTTTGTCTATTTGTTTTCTTTTGACCCAAAGTATAACCTGTAGTGACCTAAATACGGGCGGTTACAACAGGTAGGCCGATATGGTAGGGTCTGTTATGAGTAAATTCAGTGTTATTGGCTGAATTGGAGACATTCAGTGACTGGTAATAACTATTTTGTGTAATAGTTTGAGGTTTGGATTACTTTGACATGTTTCTCGTTGATGGTTAACTGTTAAGCTTTTTTTTCTGGTATGCCAAATTTTGAGTTTTGGTTATTATATTAATTCCAATTTTATTATAGGTTTCAGATCTTATTTTATTTTGTCCTGTTCATGAACCTATAGTTTATTTTTGGTTCTTAATATTTTTCCTTTCCAGGATTTTTGTTTTTGTATGGTCTAAAAAATGTTTTCTGTTAGAATAAAATTTATTTTGGGAGGAAGGTATTACGTCAACGTAAAATTTTCCCCTTTATTTTTGGCTCTAAGTAAATTTAGATCAGCCTTGTTTCTTTATAGTTTTAAGTATTACTCTTAAGGAACGCCAGTGCTTTGTAAAAATTAAGTTTAAGATGAGTTTCAAGTGTTTTTAGTTTTGACGCCGCCTCCCCGCTTGTTTACGTTTATTAACTATCGTGTTAACGATTGTTCTGTTATTTTATTTTTCGAGTGCCGTTGGACACTTGTGATCAACGTTTGGCCGTGAATGTCGTGGCCCGATCAGTGCGGGCTTAACTTCTCCCTTGATTGTACTCAGCTGGCGCCTTTGGAAAACTGTCTCGGCATCTTGGAAATAATTTTGGATTTACGTCGTTCTTCGTGGGTGCTCTCCTGTCACCTGCTACGTAAAGGTATTTAAGGGATGTATTTGCACGAAATGAAAGAGGCTTTGTATTGGTACCAATGAAAAAAGCAGCGCTTCTACTTGTCAAGAAAACGCAACATTATCATCACTTATGTTTTTTCCCATGCGGGAATAATCGATTATGTTCTCTTAACTCTCCATTTCGTGTACTCTATCCATACACAGTACCTTGCTTAGCTGACCTATCCTCTCCACTTTTCGTCACTTTCCTTACATAGCTCAGACTTAGTGAGATCTTGGTCCATTTTCCAACTTCGGGACACCGGAACTATTGGCTCATTCCTCGTTTTTGTAATACGATTTTTAAAAACATACCAGATATGACCCTCCATGTTGGTGTTACGGAGACGATAACACCAACATGGAGGGTCATATCTGGGATGTTTTTAAAAATCGTACTACAAAAACGAGGAATGAGCCAATAGTTCCGGTGTCCCGAAGTTGGAAAATGGACCAAGATCTCACTAAGTCTGAGCTATGTAAGGAAAGTGACGAAAAGTGGAGAGGAGATAGGTCAGCTAAGCAAGGTACTGTGTATGGATAGAGTACACGAAATGGAGAGAGTTAAGAGAATAGATCATATCTACCTAAATATGTAATTTTCACTAATAAAAAGTTTCTCAACGCTTTCGTATCATTGAGAGACCCATAGACTTTTTGCATAATGGATATTTTGACGTTGACTGTTAAATCTTTAAACTAATTCGATAAATACACTTCGACAATTCGTTACTTCAGAGGTCAAAAGTCAATACAGGCCTAGAAAAAAAAAACCTCATGGTGTTAAATGAAAAACCATCCACATGAATAGATTTTTATAAAATTTATTGTACACCTAAGAAATTAAGTTGAAAATTTTACTCTGTACATGATAAAGAATACATTTAGTATTTCTTATTCTTCTTATCCTAGACACATAAAAGGTTTCATGGGACTATCACACTTAAATATAGCAATGATTTACTTGCAATAAACAACAATATGGTGAGATGATAAGGGAAGGTCGATGACCTCACCTTTTAACAAACTTGGTTAGGTCATAATCTCATGTCAGGAGACTCCCAGGATACACATGGAATATTGAGCAAGGCTACAAAATAATAAAAGGTGAAAATTAAATAAAATCAATAACTAGATGTAAAAAGTTACATAAGACCAAGCTTACAACTCATTACAAAATGAAAAAAATTGTAAAATTCATTTACTGTATACCTACATAAACTAAGAGTTACGAAAGGCAAAAAACTCATAATCCATCTTACGCCTTTAAAAAAATAGGGAAAAATATACTGACAATTTCCCTCGTAGACTTTCAAATGTTCCCACAAAGTTGTAAATTCAAAGTATAACACATCTGGAAACATTTGCTCGAAATGTCTTCTCTCCATGACAACCAAAGTCATCCAAATAACATCATTTCTGATATTCACGATACCAGTCATAATCTCGTGCGTGACCACTTTAGCCATCACTGTCTAACTTTAAATATTTCCGTCAAAGACGACCGCATAATTTGAGAAGAAATATTCTGACCGTTGTCTGATATTCGAGAAAGAAGTCCCAGATGAAGAGAATATAAATGCCTTCTTTAAGAAAAAAAATGCATTACTTTAAAAATACAAAATAAAGACCTGAGCTTTTACAGGGTTGAAGGTCTTGAACGTAAATCAAAATGATTGTTGTTGGAGTCAATTCGCCCATTTAGTAAAACAACTGTCAAGATCTGGGCCCTACATATTCCTTATGTTTTGAGTAGTCTGAAAATAGTAAATGATATGTATTACAGTTTATATACAGGTACGATGAGAGGGGGGAAATCTTATCTTATTGTCTTTTTCATAAAACAATGCGAACGAAGGGGAAAATAATTCTGTGGAAAGTTGACATTTGCGTAAATAAATGGAATTTGCAAAACAAATCTGGAAGTTCATGAAGAAACACTGATGGAAAGACAAAACGGTTGCGCGGCAACAAAGGACATCGTTCGCCCTCCATTAAGAAACCCTAAATCTTCTCGTACGTTGATAGAAGAAACGTGAATGAAAACAAATGAAAAGATTACCAATGAATACTTGAATAACATATGCAACGTTAACACCTACAAAAGATATATAACCATCCAATAACTTAACAAAGCCGTTTTGTTTACAGTCATTAAAAAATGTACATGTATTTACAAAACATAATATACAAGGCTTGGTAACGAATGATTTACCCATAAGACGGCTCTCGATCTCTCCAGAAGAGCCGCTTGCACTACTACGTACTATATAAAGATGATATTAATGATGAGTGTTTCTTCTTCGTTTGTGAAGTAAAAGGTAATTTGTGGGATGCCACATCACTGTATGAGATTCAGCTTCCTGTAACTAGAATTCTTCATTCATCTATGAAGCACGTTTGTCGAAAGCCCACATTTTTTTGCGGGGTTTGTACCTCTACATATTTATAATATAAAAAAGCACTTCAAACATCTCAGATTTTCGTAAAGAATTAACGAGTCATTCGACAAATCAACAGGGGACGGGGATTTAATGAAATTTCTGAAGTTGTCGTTGATGGTTATGAACGGTCACAAAGTCCGCCCCTGAAAAGATTGAATTAAGCCCAGTGAATCTTGTAGTTTGCTTATGAACAGTCACAAAGTCCGCCCCTGAAAAGATTGAATTTAGCCCAATGAATCTTGTAGTTTACTTTTGTCCTACTGATTAAGACCAGGTTCAGTTACAAACAATTCCAATTTGCTTAATTTTTCAGTGTGATTTTCTTTACACATTCGAACTGCCTCTGCTGTGTAAGTCATGGCATCCAAATCACCACTTCCTTTATTTCAAATAAATCAGATCAACAGTAATCGACCCCCGATTTGAATGTATAAATACCTACATGTCTATATAAAGGATCCAATGCCTCCTGAGTATAGAAAAGAAAAAAAGAAACGAAAAGGCAGGAACGTTATTCCTAAATAATAATGAACACCTCCCTTTCTATTCAATTCAACAACAATGAGATGTGTGAGATTAGCGACGATGAGAGGTAATTAATTGCCCTAACTTAATTAGTGAGGAAGACCGGCTACTGACTGCGCCTCTCGAGGTTTACACTGACCGCCTGATCCACAGGTAGTTACTGGAAGGGAAGAAATATATTATATAATCTCTCGACACGCTCCGCAGCTTCGTAACACATTCACGCACGCACACACACGTCCACGCATTCAGAGTATTCATTCCCTTCAATGCTGCTGCTACTTGCTACCAACATGACATCTTCGATCACCTCTGTTTCACTTCAAGTTGTCACCACAATAACAATGGATATGTATCTCGCGTAATTTTACAGCAATCTTGTCCGAGGACGAAGAAGGAAGATGAGGAGAGCCTGAGAGTGAACGAAGTTATTTTTAAGCAAATGTGGTTTCCGTCAGTTTACCTCAGCCCTCCCCACCTCGTTTCTCAGCCTCAGCGTCGACGACATCTTGCTTTCTTCCGTATACGTCATCACAGTTGAAGATGATTAACAGCCAATACCTCCAAGTATATCATCAGCACGCGCCCTTCTACCAAGGATCAGTGTGTTTCCCATGTTGCTAAAATATCGGTATGCTTGAAAACTCGAATTATTACTGACCACCGATGCTTCTCTTATCAGTCACGTGAACACATGGTTGACCTTTGGCTGCAATAAAGTGCCCAGACTAGTAGTGTTTGAAAGGCCAGGCCAAATATCGAAGCCAAACAAACTGGCTAAGATGAAGAGCGCAGACTCAGCAGTAGATGCAGATCACCCGAAGACCCTCGTAGAACCAAGGACGACCTGATGATGGAAGGCTCTGTCAGAGATAACTTATATGATCCATTCCTGTGCTTTCTATCGACCGAGAAGCGAGGGCGAGCACGCGGGGGAGAGGAAAGCTACTTTCCCTCGTTTTCGTTATCACTTGGTTGCGGCTGAGTGAACCAGGGCAGGCCCGTAGGGTTGCGATCCACAGGGGGGCAAGGTGAAGTGCCCCATGGAGGTAAATGCGGAGGACATGAAGCCACCCATTCCTGTGCAGGAGAAGAAGACAAACGTGAGCGGAAGTGTAAAGGGTATGCAATGATATGCGTGCCCAGCTTCATACCCTGACTCTCTATATAGTAGTTCACTGACTAAGGAACTTTTAAGGAAATAACCTCTGGTCTCATTACCGGCGTTAGCTATAGAACACAACATATAGTAAGGTTATGAAAAGGGTCTAAGGGGCTAGCGCACTAAGCAAAAACTAAATTAGGTCTCTTTGCATTTGTGTTTCCTAGAACAAAGGGGGTCTGGAGTACATTCAGATACATAGCGGCTGAGAGGTAGCTGGTCATATTGAAGATAGAAGATATGAAAATATCTGATCGTTAATTTACTTCAACGTTTATTGCAAGTTTTGAATGAAAGGCATTATGGATTCATAACTGTGTTCTGGAAGAAGTGTCGTTTTATGTCTTCTGATAAACACCAGCCCCAAAGCTTCGTATAAGTACAGGGAACATTCTATTAAAAGCTAAATTGGTTTATGTGCTCAGAAACTAAAGATATGTAATGACGTTAAAATCACTTACACAACAATGCCAAGTTTTCTTGAATTTTAAGATATCACAAATAATAAATCAACTATTTCATTATAAAAGGGAGGCGAGTGATGTACAAAGAATCTACTAAAAATACTTAACAATAGGTCATTAAGGTCGAGGAGCTGAAATATTCATACATATATAAAATGCATAGCTAGTCAAACACTCTCAGAAATTTACATTGGCCGTTACCCATATATTTTTTGTAGTAGCCATGCAACAGAATAAACTAGAATATGAGGAAAGGGAAAGCGTACATGCATGCATGCATGCTTGGGCCTGAAAAAAGGAGAAGAGGCGTCTCAGCTCAGCATGCGAGTGAGTCGTGCAATGGCATCCAGCCTTGAAAGCAGGGAGGCAAATAAGGAGCCGCAGCAGAAGGCGACGGCGATACCAACGACACTAACATAACACTAGGAGAGGAGCTGTTGCCAGGGGGACGCCGCAGCTGCAGCTGCAGCAGCTGCCACAGCACTGTTTGTGTTCATGGAAGCGGCGGAGGCGGTGCTCGTCGTCGACGCCCCCATGGGCGTGATGGGCGTGAGAGGCGGGGTTGCTGGAAGGCTTGGAATGACGGGAGCGAAGGCACTGCGTTGTTTGTTGGCCATTCCGGCGGTGAACTGTGACAGGAGGGCGGCTGAAGTCGATGAAGTGGAGCCAGTGCTGCTTCCCCAACTTCCGTGGTGGGGATGGTGGTGGTGGTGATGGTGGTGATGGTGATGGGGGTGTGGAGGGGGATAGTGATGCGTAGCGCCATGCCCACCAGCTGCAGCAGCACGTGTCCCAAAACCCAATCGCAAAAGGAGAGGGAATGGAAGTCAGTGCTAAAGATTTATTTTCCTTTCTTCTCTTCTACTTCTTTATTCATGAAATGGTACTAAAAACCAGCACAAGAAGGTGCAAAGAACCACATTTTCTTAGCATTTTTTCTTAGCATTTCCTCTAACAATCTCTGCTGGACTATTGCTTAATGTATATTTTCCTTCTTTCCTTTTCTCTAGAGCAACAAAATGTAAAGTTACAAGCGAAACTGGGCAAAATCAGCAGACATTTCACAAAGAATATTTAAAAGCTTGTATAATGCTAACAAGACAACGAAAACCAAGATACGAAGTGCTTCAGCTCAAATAATTATGCCAACAAAAATAATGAAGCAGAAAATTTAAAGGAACAAAAAAAAAAATTATGGAAAACCTCAAGATCCGGATGATACAACAAACACAGGCAGCCAATAATAATTGATGTCATATAAATACGGAAGATAGAAATAGGCTGATAAAAAGCAAGAGAAAGCAGAAAAAAAGAGACAGATAAGTCAAAGACGACATGAACAACAGAAGAAGAAGAAGAAGTAGAAGAAGAAGAGGAGCAGCTTTCCTCGTCGCAAGAGACAAAGAAAGTTCCTCCTCCTCCTCCGTGACACTCACTTGTGGTGCTGTTGAAGAGGCTCGGCGACGAAGTCATGTTTGCAAGATTGGATGGGGAGGAGTAGCCGGCAGCGTTTAGAGAGGCGCCGTAGGAGGAGGAGGATGCTGACCCGGTGGAGGAGGTGTGAGGCGTGGAGGCATTGGACCCGAATCCTCCCCGGGGTGACGATAAGCTCACGCCGGGGGCCTGGCCGCGGTTGTAGTCGTCTAGAAGAAAAAACCTACAGAGTGAGAACAATCAGGATGTCAGTCAAAAGGGTTAGAGAAGGGGACAAGGGTTCGGTCTCTAAAAAACAGGAAATAACAACAATTACTTCAGTAAAAGAACATTATAACAATTAACTGAGTGAAGAGAACTTAAGAGCAAAATTGCTTGAGTGAAAAGAACATGAGAACAATTACTTGAGTGAAAAAAAAACTTAAGAACAATTGCTTGAATGAAAAGAACATGAGAACAATTACTTCAGTGAAAAGAAAAAAAGAACACATTGAAATCTGAAATGATTTCTGCTAAACAAAATTTATTCATGCAACCTCTTCATCCCTTACTTCAAGATGAGAAAAATTAAGTAAGAAACTATGTTTAGTAGTTACATGGACCAATACAGTTGATATATTTTTATGTATTTTAATGCAATCGTTCAGCTAAATTACTGCTTGAAGTTAGGACTGATCATTTTATAGAATTTAATGAATCCCATGTTTTGTGAATAAAGAATAAAGGGAAACGTCCAACTTATGAGCTTCATCTAAACATGCAGCTTCAACAAATGGTAATCTATTGGCGTCACTGCCATATACACTAAGGGCATATTGACAATCCAATAAAGTAGTTACAAAAATGTACATATTTCACAACAAAATGAAAAGAGTCGAGGGCGTATAAGTAAAGAGCACTGCTTCTGCGATTTAAGAAAAATATAATTTCCACTGAAAGGTATACCTAGGAATATCAGTCTAGTTTAGGAAAATATCTACAAAGCAAAGTTCCAGTGTACTTAGCACTTCCGGTAACTTTCACTTGCTTAATTTTCACCTTTATTTCTTCACCATTATTTCTCAATCAATCCTAAAGTTTATACCATATTTTACAAATCAAGCATGGAAAAAATTGTCATCCCATTGCTATTACTGTATGTCAAGCACCAGCGCTTGAAAGCACAAACACGTTTCAACCAAAGTTCAACCAAGAAAGAACGAGACTGATGCCCACCTTCTCCCCACTGGGTATTTGCCGTATCCTGTACACTAACAGCGAGTTGTCCCGTGTACGTATTGAAGCCTGTCATAGCTGACGTTTGGTTCATGGCTGGCGACCTGGGCGCCGGCAAGGCCAACTGATTATTCCTGGGCATCGAGTAGAGGGCCTCTGCGAGGTCCGCCGCCCTTTTTAAGATGATCTCCTTCGGAAGCTTCTCTGGGTCGCCTGGATGTCTTGGGATGAGCTTCTGCAGGCGCTGGAAACCGTAGTCGATGGTGGGTTCTGTCAAGGCTGGAAATTTACGTTGGTTATAATCTAAAATCTGGTAAAATGGCACAGAAGCAAACATTATAATTTGCTTGGTATAAATATATACTGGGTGTCATCTAATATAGTAAATTGACACTATGTAAGATTTCATTAGTAACAGTAATGATCTCACAATACCCTACATAAACGACGAAATGAAAAACTTTATATGTTATGTCTGCATTACGATATACATTGTAACCAAGTGTCGTAGAGAAAAATGACTACTTATCACTATAAAGATTAGTTTAATTGCACAATCCATTTAGATATACAGCTATTTTCATCAATTCAGATATACAGCTATTTTCATCATTCTCATTACAGGAAAAATTTATAAGAAACAACTGCCACTTCTTAACTCCATCATATACTTACACACATAGACGAATCTGCCCGGGGCGCCCTTACAAAACTGTTTTGACTTGTAAGACAGAGTGACCTCTACAACGCCCGGAATGTGTCGCGGCGGAGTCTGGACCCGGATAGCGTGAGAAGTCACCAACTGGAAAGAAAAAGCAGAGATTTCTGAGCACGCAAATTTCCTCTCTAAAGTTAGTGTTATCATAACTGAACTGCCTTTTTACTACTATCAGATACGATCACATAAATTGACCTGGAATGACGATGTCGGAAGATTTTCAAGAAAATCCAGTTCATATTTCAATCGCGAATCTTCGTTCCACCTTTCACTAAGAACTTACCTCACTCCAGACGAGCATGGTGCCGAATACGACCTGCAGTCCGTCAAAGAAGTTGTCCCCGATAATGATGACCGTGGCGCCCCCTGTCGTCCAGCCCTCCGAAGGTGAGATTGCTTTGATGCAAGGTGTCGCTGGCAGCGGCGGATATAAACCTGTCGGGGTGACTACATAGAATATGGCACTATTCGGGCACACTTTCTGTATTTCCAGTTCGTTCGTTTGGATCAAAGCAAAAACATAAACAACTCATCCTTGAAATTATGTTTCGTCATGATTTTATTGCTTTACTTGTATAAATTCCTCATTTCTGAAACGACCAGAGACTACGTGAAATGGGAAGCTATGGCTTACATATACAATTTATTGTAAACCGGATTCCAGAAATTACTTTCAAGCCCCGTGATCATCATATGCATATGGAAACACATTCCATACAATGAAACGCGTCCACCTAAAGAGGGAAATTACTCGTAAAAACAAAGACACAAACGAGAAAGAAAGCTGGATAGAAATGAGATGAAATATCTACACAACTGTATCGACGGGAGGTGGATATCAACAACTGCATCTAAGTATTTTATCAACCTCGATATCTGTAACCTCGAAATAAAAATTAAAATCTAACGACGAAATTTTTGACAGCGCACAAGCGTAAGGACACACAAATAGAGCGAAAGAGGCGGGACGACAGAAAAATAGCGCCAGAAGGGTGGAAAAAATAGCCAACATTTTCAGAAGCTAGCCACGTACCAGGCGTAATACTGGCCATTAATTTTACTGTCCAGCAGAAGACGACTTAGGCCCAGGAAGTAAAAGTTAAGAATTCTTATGGGCCGTCCCTTAAATGTCCCTGGATCTCTGAATGCAGACTCGTTGCTCAATATAAAGGACCCGTAAAACACCGGAATACTGATATTGCAGAATCATAAACAGTGGTTAAACGATTTGTTTACAATGCGAAGGAAATGTGTGAACGTTTCGTAACAGCACGACAAAAAATGCAAATGTACCAACAGGGGATTGTTTTAAGGACCAACAACGGATTGTTTTAAGGACGTTTGATACAAAAAGATTAGTTCCTATTAAAAGAAATCCTTCATTTTCGTATGTAAACTGCTATGAATACAGGAAATCAATTTCAAAATTAAGTAAAAAAAGAATGCGTCCTTCATTTTCGTATGTAAACTGCTAAGAACAAAGGAAATCAATTTCAAAATTAAGTAAAGAAAGAATGCGTCCTTCATTTTCGTATGTAAACTGCTATGAACAAAGGAAATCAATTTCAAAATTAAGTAAAGAAAGAATGCGTCTATCAATTCAGGCGACGATGCACACTAAAATGGTGATGTCCTCAATAGAGGGTTAACATTATTATAGGACCATACCGTTACTGTACCTTTGATTTGAAATAACCATTGACAGATAATCTAAGAAGAAAACGACGAATTAAAGTGAAAATAAGTAAAAAACACACAGATTCATACATGCACATAACTGTCAGCTGTACCATTCGTCATATATAAGAGAAGTAATTTTAGGGAATGTTCTAATCCGTTTCCTTAACGAGAATAAATCAGCTGTACGCCCCATCATCTAAGAGGAAAATCATATTAGGTAGTGTTTTAGTCCCCCCTTTTGCATATCCATTAGTACACACACACACACACACACACACACCAAATACACTTTGAGACGAAGGGGGCGGGAACGAAATGACCCCAAACTCAAGGCAGGAATTTTTCCCAAAGACCAGAATGATCGATTTCCTGATTCTGTTTACAATTTCGTGTCTCATTGCATACCAACCAACCGACAAAATCAGGTTTTTTTACTTCCCTTTTATCGGTCCAAGTAATCAGGCAGATGCAGCCTCCCATCTATCTTCAGAAATCCGCCTCCATATTCGGAGACGAAGTTACTCCCTTCCTTTATGAGTTGTAGCAATAAATAGGGTGTATAAAAAGTCAGTCTGTTTTCGGTTTCGTACGGATTCTTTTTCTTTCATTTTATTTTGTTCAAGGTTTTATTTCATCGGCCAGTTTCTGTTCCACCTGAATCTTTTACTTCCAAAATTCAATAAAACGTCAATTTTAAATACGCCGTGCACTTTGATCATGAACATAAAATAAATAACTATCTACAAACAAAACCAGCAACGAAGTCTAAACAAACTTTTCGTAGATAAAGAAATACATTAATTAGTAAACTATTTTTGGAATTAAAAAACTAATTAGCGTAAGAAACGACTAAACCGCCCTAAAATGATAAAGATAATAAAGAATCGTTTGAAGAACAAGAGGATAAATTTATAAATAAGAAAAATGAAAGTTCCTTCTGATGAATTAGGGATGAAAGGAACCAAGGAACAAAAACACCTGAGAAAAAAATCCAAAAAAAAAAAAAAATTCGAAGACTTCAAGACAGCGTGAAAATGGACATGAAATATATGTATATAAATTAACAACGCTTCCGAAAGTAATACAGTACCGTGTCAGCCTTTCTGTTCACGAAATGCTAAAGTAAGGCCAGAGTGCAAAACCCATAAAAGTACAAGTAATATTTAAAAAGCCACACATACCTTCAGTAAATAAAATTTACATAGGCAGGAAGTAAAGAAAAACAAAAAATGAAGGTTCTTGAATACTACAACCGACCAAATGAAAACGGAAATATAATTCGCCAAGAAGAAGAATGGAGAGAAGAAAAAAAAGGAAGAGTAAAAGTCTGGTGAGGGCAGAAAGGAGAGGAAGAGCGAAGTGATCACTCAGGAAAGTAAAAATCAAATAAGTGAGCTTTATTTTACACACGGGAAATTACACGGGGGAAAATGTCCCGAAAGTAAGTTAGACGGGCCAGTCTTAATATCGCACTGTTTTATTGCCTACATTTCTTTATTTTCCTTCCCCCCTCCCCCCCATCTCTTTTTTCTTTGTTTCTTTTCTCCTTGGTTTGTTTGTCAAGAACATTCTTTTCCTGGACACTACACGTGCAATAAAGTTGCCTGGCTTGGTTTTGCAGAGCTAATCTTTTGAGTATATAAGTTCTTGTTTCTCATTCAAAAAAATATTTCTGGCGCTATAATAAATAAGCTGATAGATAGATTTATATCTATGACAATGCTCTTCGTACGACATTTTTTCTTAGACGATTCCAGATAACCGATTTATTTTAAAGTAGCACTATAATTATTTGTGAATTTATAAAGAAATAAAAGAAAGGAGTTTCTCAGATCAAACAAAAAGCCAAATTTTTCCTTGATAATTGTTCAGGTTTTATCTCAATAGGATTTTCCTAATGTTTAAACTCTTAAAAGTAATTTAAATTTTTTTTAATAGGAATCAAGGAATACAGTGATTGAGTTCTGTTCCGGTTGAAGACTACAGTACTCTTATTCTAGAAACTAGATTTTATAACTGGTCAGTGCGAAACCTTTTCTTTAGAATTTTGAAGAGAATTTACTACGAATTATTCCCTTTTAAAACAAATTATATATCTTCCGAGATCTTCCGACAGACGAAGTAAACAAGTAAAAAATGCGCCGAAGTTTCTTCAGCGCAATCGAGTTTTCTGTACAGCGTGTATAATCAAGGCCGCCGAAAACATCTATCTTCCGGTGGTCTCGGTATAATGCTATATGAGTCGCGGTTCATGAAACTTTAACCACGGCCCGGTGGTGGCCTGTCCTACATCGTTGCCAGACGCACGATTATGGCTAACTTGAACCTTAAATAAAACAATTACTACTAAGGCTAGAGGGCTTCGATTTGTTATGTTTGATGACTGACGGGTGGATGATCAACATTCCAATTTGCAGCCCTCTAGCCTCAGTAGTTTTTAAGATCTGAGGGCGGACGGACAGACAAAGCCGGCACAATAGTTTTCTTTGACAGAAAACTAAAAGCAACGAAAACACGTCCCCTCAGGAACACAGTGACGGTGATCCTGTCCCAGGGAGAGGTTAAGAAAGGAAGAAGGGAAGGAAAGAGAAAGAGATGGCTAATAGAGATGTACCGAGGGCGCCAGAGTCGACGATAGCTACCGACTCCTCCAAAAGGCTACCGATGAAATTAGGATGGGTGAATAAGGATTGATTGTACTAATACACCCCATCCTCTCGCCAGCGGGGGTGTAGGGGAGGGGGGACTTGGTTTCTGGAGATGGAGGCCAACGGAGAGAGAGAGAGCATTAGCGAAAGTCAAGTCTTTCTCATCGGAGCTTTGTGATCCACAACGTGAGTAGTTCTGTATACACACACACACACACACACACACACACACACACACACACACACACACACACACACACACACACACACACACACACACACATATATATATATATATATATATATATATATATATATATATATATATATATAAATATATATATACACACACACACACCATACGAAACTGGCCCAGTGAATAACCCTCCTCACTGACAAGAGACCCTAGTTCGATCCTAAATGGTGGTGAAGGATTGAGCCTGTATCCTGAAACGTCCATTGTGTCTCTATTGATTGTTGCATAGGATTATGATCCTTTTTAGTTGACGACGACGGTTCTTGGTCACAGTGGAGAAAGGACATATGAGACAAGCAATCTTCTCAGATAAAGACCAGCTAAGAACTGGAATGTTAACACCCTCTGGACGCACGTATAACTGTGATTATATAATGTTACTAATAAACGATAGAATGCCCTTCTGTTGCATTTGCCTTGGAAGTTGAAATAGTCTGTTTCTACGGGTAGCTACTGTAAAATCTATTACGCCGGAAAGACCGCCGCCAAAAATAAATCACGTTAAACTGTACCACCATTTGTTTCAAGGGATTAAAGCTTCTTACGTGATTTGGATTTCTTTGGTTGACGGCGTAGTCACGAATATATCTCCGCGGAGGGGAGATTGCGGGGGGGCGAGGGAGATGTAATGCACTGTAGCCTTTTCCTTTTCCTACTTCCTTTCTTCAATCTTGCTGTCCAGCCTCTCTAACTACTACTACTTCATACAATTGTGGGTTTGTTCCGGTCCCATTATAAATCTTTGTACTTCACGTCCGTTATTTTGGGGATCTCTTTTGTAGTGCTGTCCAACCACTCCAGCTGGCTCTTTTCACTGTCTGAAGCGCATAATGGCCTTAAGTGCCAAGCCAAAATTTGTTAATTTGTAGAAAATGTTCTTGCTAGAAAAATGGTTCCATTGGGAATACATTTTTTTTAATTACTCAAGGTCAGTGAAGCTGCCAAAGAAAAGTTAGCTGTCAAAAAACATTTTATAGTAATTTTGTGTCTTGTGTCGCCGACGGCGTTCGAAATGAATTCTGTCAGCTCACAAGAATCCCGTGGAAACTCAATGCGGACATTGGCTACGAGAGTACTTGTTAATAGTTGATTGCATCATTCATTGTGTTTACTGAAGTGTAATCAGTCACAGAAATATTCTTAAAAGCTCTACAAATTCTGTCTCCGGAAAATATACCCAAGTGCAACAAGGGGTACAAAATCATTTGTTGAATAAATCATTCATTTCATTAATCGTCCGATGAATCAGTTACTTCATCGCAATACGAGACTTGAAAATTCTCGGCATCCCGCGTCTCTGAAATAATAAAATCCCGGTGCAACGTACTCCAAGGGATAAGAGAAAAAATCCTTGTATGTTCCAACCCCTTAAGTCGTAAAACTCACTCTGAGTTTTGGCGGGAATAAACATCTGAAGCCCGCAACCGGCCCATCCACCGAAAAAGAGACGTGGGCGAGATTATCATCGAATACTTAACAGAATTACGAATCCAAGTTATAACTCGGCGCCGGTGTTTCGAAAGAACCGCCGTATCAATGGCACTGATTTCGATGTATCCCTTATATCTGAGGAATTTTACAAGCGACAAGATCCTCAAAAACACATATATAAAAATACGAATTGCCATTCCCGCGTCTTCTGAACAACGAGGCGCCTCGCACCAATCAGCAGCCGAGCCTGGTTCCCAGTGGGAGAATAAACCAATCAGCGGCGAGCTATGGCCCCGCGGGGGATTGTCTAAGACCAACTTACAAATGAGAAACTATTGTTGCTTTTTACCGTAAGATCGCCGTGGGGGGCTCCCAAAGTTAGTAAAAGACATAGTTCATAGGAGTGTAAGCTATGACTCTCGCCTTCACGGGGATGCTGGTCGCTGCTGCTGTTCCTGCCCTACTAGAACTGCTGCTGCTTTTACTACTTTCCTTACCGATACCTAGATTTCCGAGAGGACAAGACAACACGAGGCATCGGAAAGAGAGAGCACAGTCATTCATCCCCGAGTCCGTCTCTCCTCCGCAGAAAAGTTATTACAATTGGAATTCCACACCAACAATATGATGGAAAGTTGCCTTTTCTTTCGCTTCAGTGGTGATAAAAAGTCCGGTAAGTAGGAATAAATTTCACTTCAGATTCGGAGCTAAATAAAAAGCATTGGGGAACGCCAAAGAAAAAAAAAACCAAAGAAATAAAAAAGACCCCAGTCGAAGAATTCTCCTTAAAGATGAGAGGATTACCAAACTGCTGGAATTTTAAGACTTCGCAACCGTGTGAAGACTTGAGACAAAATGTCTATCAATTCATATAATCACTAAAGGATATAATAAAGAAAACGTGTACCAATATCCACTTTAACTTGGTTTTCTGATCTTAAAAAATCCATTTCTAGAAGTTCTCTTTTGCAGACCAAGAAACGAAATATATATAATTTTTCGTTTATTTGATGATACTTGTCCTCTCAGGCACTTAAAAGGTAGCAGTCGCATTTTCATGAGAGTTCACTGAGTAATGGAAAATGGTAAGAACAAGATTTCATTCGAGTTTTTAGTTATCGATTCGAAGTTTCAGATGCTGTGTCACAATTACGGATTAACGCAGTGCTGGTGTTTTCCCTGCAACATGACGATGACATTTCTTGTAACCAAGGATTGACGCAACACTTTTATTTTCCAAAATGATTACAAGCCTTGATATTACGCTTGGTTAACCTTGCGGTTTTCTTTTCCCGGAAACGTTCCTTCGTGATCAGGTCTTTAAACATGTAAGGGAATCAGAAAGAAAAGAAATGTCAATCAAAGAGAAAAAGAAATGATAGCAGATCGATAGGCTACAAACGACTGAACACTTGCACTCGGTTCAGAATTTTTCCCCACACACAAATACAATGATGGAATCCGTCATATCCAGACAGGAAATACGAAGCTAAAAATGTTGCGTATAAAGGTAAAATTTCTGAAGAGGAATTCCTGCCCAATAAACAAACACTTTCAGCTTCGTATTCCGGATTCTTAGGAACTCATACTCACAGAAGTACTCACCAAACATTCCTTCGGTTGGGTCTAGTCTCTTGGCCCTTCGCCCGTGTTTCGAGTTGTTGTGGACGAACATATTGTCGGAGACAGCCAGGAGGGGCCCTGTAACGTCCACCTGCTGTGATATCACCACCTGGAAGAAGAAAGGAGAAACAAAAATCGTTAGGTATTTTCCATGGTCAGCTGTAAGACAATCCTTTGAGATAAACGGTAATTCATGTTCGAAGGTCATTGCCAATGTTGCATTATTTTTGTGACCACTTGTGTAAGGGAGTAGGTTTCAAAGATGGCAAGGGTTCTGTTATATATACAGCAACTGTCATCAAAGTCATTATTAAAGGTATAACTATTCTTGATATCAACGAAATATTCAATACTTATCTCCTTATACCAAGGAAATGTGCAAATTTATGAAAGGACACAGAAGGTCCGTGAAGTAAGATTTTGTTGTTTTAATGTTTGATCTCACCACAAGGACTTGATTTTGTTTCCCATCCTATTCCACCCTATTTTTTTACCACTGTATGAGAAATTTCCACCCTACAGAGTAAGTCATGGAGTGTGCTACCTAAAACCCTCTTCAACAGCCTCTTATCCACACTTCCATCCCTAGGAGAGATTAGGCAACTGGCCACCGAATGTAAAAATTCGCAAACAAAATTCCCCATTGCTAAGGCAATCAGAGATACCAGGAAACCGCCGGTCTTGAAAATTATTTTCTTTGATGATATTATGAAAAAAAACAAAAACAAAAATACGAAAAAATTAAGAAAATCGTCTAGCAGACTCCTTTAAAAGGGGCAAAGTGGCATCTGCAGTGCGGTGAGGCGGAAGTGACGTTGAGTGGCGGGAAAGATAAAGTGACACCGGATTGGTGGATTAATGGCTGGTAAATAGGTCACGTGACGACAAAACCGGCGGGAAAGTCTGGCGGGAAGTGGACACGCGTAATCCCTCGTGCACGAATGGAGAGCGCTGATAAGGGCTGGGAATTCTTTTGGCCCAAGAACTCAAGGGTTTGGTCACGACACAGGGAAGAAAGTATCACCATTTCTTTTCTCATCACTGAATGCCCCATCCTAATGATTTCCGTTTCAGTCACCGCCGAATTTAGTCTCTGTGGCTAATCACTTTATTTGCTTGACTCCAGCAATTTCATATCGTAAATGAAAGATCCGCTGGTTATTCTACAGTGACACAAGATGTTTCTCAGCTCACTGTTATTCGATAATTAAGAGAGCTGAGACTCACTCTTTAGAAGTTACCACTTTGAAGCTTATGACCATTTTCATTTTACCATTCTGATTTGAAATTGCAAATAGGAGTAAAGTACTGGCGAATTATCTCGTTTCAGTGCATAAAGGGAAAACTCAATGGGTCGGCAATGAAATAGATTTTTCTCTCTTCATTTTCCAAGCTCAATACAGACCAAAGAATAAATGCCGGTAGTGACAGCAATAATCATACCGACAACTATAGCATTATTATTATTATTATTATTATTATTATTATTATTATTAATGAAATCGTGAATTCTAGCTCACTCAGCTTTTATTGTATTTAGCTTTGTCTAATGTTCTTTTCTTCAGCTAAGGGCTAATCGTATATTCCTAAAAGGTCATGGGTGGGAAATATAGTAATTCCATCAATGCACTTAGGAAAATACTCAGAAACATAAAAAAGTAATTCTGAATACAGTTGAAGCGGCATTATGCCACCTGCCTGATTATTATTATTATTATTATTATTATTATTATTATTATTATTATTATTCTATCTCACTCTCAGCGTACATGATTGGCAGTCATGTATACGAGTGAACGACTGAGGCAAACAAAGCCAGCGCCAAAAAAAAAAAAAAAATGCGTGGGGTTAAAAAGTAAATTCAGTATCCTATAGAGGATTTCTGCAAAAAAAGTTGCCGATATAATTTTAGAAGTGCCCTTTACTTAGGTCCATTTTGCAACCTGTCAAGATACACGCCACTTGCAAGGAAAGAAGCTCTTCTGCACTGCAGGGTCAATCTTCAGAATATGAAGAAATTATGAGCGCAATAAGGCGGTATTACTGTTTCTGTAGTACTGGCACTATAGAGAAACAACGTAAGTGAGCAGCGCGAGAAGCCGAGTGATTTATTTAAATAAACACTCGAATAGATGCTTCTTAGCCATTTGATTAAAATATTTAGATTGATACAATTTCTCTAGTTTCCTTGTACGACGTGATAGTTTCGTTACGAATTTCAAAGTTTTCTGCGAACACAGCTCCAGTCAGGTACATTTCTCATCTGAAAACGTTTCAGCAGACCATGTGATACCGGTCTAAAAAAGAACAAAATCAAGGAAAATGCAATGTAAAAAAAATGCCATTTCTATGTTGGTAATTACAATGAAAGTTCTTGCAACAAAATTCCGTCAGATTCCTAAAACTGTTCTCCAAAAACTTTACCCCGCATGGTATGTTTCGAGGCGAATAAAACAAGGCGAATAAATGAGTCTTGGAGTGACGAGGGCATAGGGCAAGCGATAATGAGCCAAAGCCGGGCATGTCACACGGAAGACCCAGGCCTGCCATCTGGCAGCATAAATCTACACTACACAAACACTGGCGCCTTCTTTCGTCTCGGTCCCGTGTTTTGACTGCGACGTCTGCTTCGTGTTCGCCTTCAGAAGCCATGCCGCTTCCTTCATGTTCCATCGATTGTGTCTACAATCATAACAATTAGATATTCATATGAGCAACTGGCCGAGAGCTATCAGTACGCAAAGAGAAGAGAGAGAGAGAGAGAGAGAGAGAAAGAAAGAGAGGAGGGAGTAAAAGAGTGAAGACGAAAGAGAAAGACCGCTCTCCTTTAGTACCCAATAAAGGCAACCTATCTTTCTCTTAGCTTCGAGAGACAGACGTTCCATCAAGTAACACTGCCAACGCGCCGCTGTGCGCTAAGCTGGCCGTTAAGTCATCTATATAACTAACAAATAAATGTCGAGATTATCACCCTAGCATCATTCTAAGAGGGGAATTGGAGTAATCTGACAGACCGCGGGTACACAAACACCGTTCAGATTCAACAAACATGGGCCAATATTGCCTCCAGTGGAGGGGAGGTATCAGAAGAAAATGGCATTTAAAGGCCTCAGAGAGAGAGAGAGAGAGAGAGAGAGAGAGAGAGAGAGAGAGAGAGAGAGAGAGAGAGAGAGAGAGAGAGTCTATACATAGACCCTCAGTATGAATGGCTGGGACACATTCCTTCCCAGAAAGGATATCGACCACAGAGATAATTTTTGAGATAATAAATAAAATATCAAGGTTTAGGATTAACAGTATAAACAGAACTGACTGATATATTTGAAGTCCAAAGTGGTTATGGCATAAGCTTAATAACATAATGTGTAGTTGGTTACACACGCGGAAATTAAAGTCATAAATATGATAAGTAATTCGAAGTCTAAGCGAAATTCATAAAACTTCATAATAATTAGCGGTCTTGGAGTAGGGAGGAATTAATAAGAAAAATGCGAATAAACTTAAAATGAAATGAGCAACAACAACTGCAACTTCAATGAGAAATAAATTTGTTGATTTATTTTTTACGAAGTCGGCCATCTTTCTTACAAAATCCCCAGTTGGCCATGCTAACATATTGAACAGCAAAGTCTACTGTTTAACAAATATAAAAGAAGTGCAATTCACGAAAGCAACCCGTCATTATCATTACCTTAGATCTCGCGTATCTAAATTTAGTGTACTCCGCTGTCAATAATTGGCCAATGTTCATATTTCGGTGGATTTAAACAGCGTTTAAAAAGCTGTAAAAAAGCATTTTAAATCAACCGAAATATGAACATTAGCCAATTATTGACCATATATTGGCGTGCAAGAAAGGCGAAATAAAAGAAAAATTATTATTATTATTGTTATTATTATTATTATTATTATTATTATTATTATTATTATTGTTGTTGTTGTTGTTGTTGTTGTTGTTGTTGTTGTTGCTGTTGTTGTTGTTGTAAAATTAGGAAAAAGACCTTCTTTAATACAGGTTTTGTTAAACAGAATGGCAGATTCAACAGCATTTATTTTATATAGTAAACTCTCAATTCGTCTTATCAATTGCTTTTCTTGCGCTGGAATGGTTGCAAGCAACTGAATATCGAACAATTTCTTGCAACCATTCCAGCGCAAGAAAAGCAATTGATAAGACGAACTGAGCGTTTACTATATAAAATAAATGCTGTTGAAACTGCCATTTTGTTTAACAAAACCTGTATTATTATTATTATTATTATTATTATTATTATTATTATTATTATTATTATTATTATTAGCTCCTTAAGACACTTTATTATTATTATTATTATTATTATTATTATTATTATTATTATTAGCTCATTAAGACACTTTATTATTATTATTATTATTATTACTATTATCACTATTACCTCCTTAAGACACTTTATAAAGTATCTATGCAGGGCTGTGATAGCAGTCATTCACTGCGCATACCTGACAGAGAGAGAGAGAGAGAGAGAGAGAGAGAGAGAGAGAGAGAGAGAGAGAGAGAGAGAGTCTCCTCTTTTACGAGAAAGTCGACGACGTGCGAATTCTCTTCTGCTCGCCTTTTATGGAAATTATGTATTTATTTTATCACCTTTTTGATGTCCCCGAGGCCATTACATGTGTGTATTTTGTCAGCGAGGTAGATTTCGGGAAATGGGGGAACACGAGGAGGAGGAGGTTGAGGGAGTGTTCAAGGCAGTTCCATCCCTCTGCTTTTAAAAGGTAGAAACAAACATCACACAAATTCGTCGGATGACAGCCGTGACGGGGAAAATATTTCCTCAACTCTTTTTTCAAGTCTTGTTTTTTTTCCTCTCTCTATGGAAGTTGGGGGGGGGATTGGAGGTAAGAATATGTTTATTTCTTTATTATTATTTTTTTTTTTTTTTTTTTTTTTGGGTCGTGATATATCTGGACTGTCTTTTCATAGTTCAAGATAAATCCATTAATAGCGTGGTTATAGTATATGCCAAAATGAGTTCTTCTTATATCTACAATGTCGCTGCCGATAAAAATAAAATTCGCTCAAATTTACTCATCAGGGAGGTGAACTTGATTACAGGTGAGGCAAGAAAGGACCAAGTATCTATGGAGAGAAAAAAAAAATATATATATAATAAATTAATGCAAAGGCAGAAGTAAATGGACGTCCCACCCACCCCCCAAAAAAATATCTGAGAAAAGCACAACAAAAACTGTTCAACAAAGCGTGGGACAAAACGCAGACAAAACGAAGCACCATTTTCTTGCAGGCGAAGGCTAAGCGGGAACTTCATATGAACACAGTATGAAGACATCATTATTCCACTAAATAAGCCAAAACGCGATGTCCACTTTAGGGGATCCATAATACATTTTGTTTATGAACTCTCCAAAACCCACAACTCCGTTCGCTCACTTGACCATTTTCAGGCCATAACTCCCAAAGAGGTTTTTGCATGTACATACTGAGTTGTATAAATAATAGGAGATGTTCAATGAATATCCATGTAACAGAATGAGTAGCTATGTCCGACTTTTCGCTGTTGAAATGTCTTGGGGGGAAAAACATACTACTCTGATTTTGGTTCAAGGTCTGGCAAATTTATTCTTTCGCTAGAGGTGGACAGACAACCAAAAGATAGTGCACCTCGCCATCAAAAGATCATGTTTATAAGAACAAGAACTTTGAAAATTGGTAGATGGCTCTCCATAGAAGAAATTTTCTAATAGTAACTTTCATGAACGTCGTATATTTCCAAGCCTTTGGAATTGTAGATTAAATTAGATCTTGTCGTCACTTATTACAAACACATGGGTACAAATGTAATGTTGATTTATGTATGGTGGTTTGATATTATTATGAGTATTTTTTATTTCTTTTCCTCTGAAATTTTGTCGAGAGACGGACACTAATTCATTCTGTTCAATAACAATAAATAAGGAAGATAAAGAATGAGAAAACGTTGCTCCACCACTGTCATTATTATCATAATTATTTTTTTAATCAGTATCATTATAATTAGTAGTAGTATCACTATAATTATATAGTAGTAGTAGTCTACTATCACTGGACCATGCGGCCGTTATTGAACAAAATAAAGAAATAACATATCTAAACCTAAGGCTACATGAAATCATTTTTCAAAAGAAAAGAAGCTGCAATAACAACTAAATCACAGAATCTGCCATACCTCGGAAAAATGTCTCCATGTTAGCCAAATATGTCTATTCAGAAAAGTGGGCGGTACAGAGAAAGACATTAGCATCTCATTTCTGAATGTTCCCCGAGCCTTCCGTAAATGAGGGTCTGACTCCTTGGCTTTGACCTTCTCCTGACCATCAGAGGGTATCCTAATGAGGTAGGAGGAGGAGGAGGAGGAGTCGCACCGACCCATTAACTTTACACCAAACACAAGAAATGCCAAAAATACCCCGGCGGACATACACCGATGAAAGTCTGATTTAAAGTGGACCAGTAATTGATTAGGCGTGACAAAATGGTAAAATCGGCCAAAGAATTAATTTTCGAGAAATTTGTTTGTGTGTGTGTGTGTGTGTGTGTGTACGTAGCTGACAGGCAGAGAGAACGTGAGGACACTTTTATTCTAGCAGAAACACAAGAAATATTTTGATTACATTAATACTGCCTTGCAACTGTTCTGCTTGATTTTACCTTCAGTGGTGCTACTATTCCACTTCTTTTGCTCAAGTGTACTGTCAGCACTACTGATACGGCAACTACTAACATTTATTATTATTATTATTATTATTATTATTATTATTATAAAGAATGAGATAGAGAAAGTGCGAGTTCGGTATGAAGAGTAAAGTGAAGAACTCGCAAAAGAACCAATACAATGAAGGTCAAGACACCACGAAGGAGAAAGAGAAAAGGAGGGCACGGCGAAGGCATGGGTTGGATCCCTGTGGGGGTGTTGAGAGGTGGCCTTGTCTCCCAAAGGCCTGGTCAGTCTCACGCCCGAACTTCCGCCCGCAACAAGGCAGTAATGAACGCCCATGGCTAACAGTAACCAAGTCTATTCTGTGCCCAGCGAACCCCACCTCCTCTTCCCCTTGCTCAGTTTCAAAATACTCATGAAACTCATCGTATCTTGAGTGACAGAAATGGTTATGGGATTTCGAAAGACAGAGTAAATCATGTGCAGAAATTTACTGAATTTTATGTGTCAGCTGAATGGAATTGTCTATAACTGACTTACTGAACGTAAAATTTTCCATCTGACAAGACTGGAAATTGATACTAACTTCAATAGTGAATACAATCGGGAACGGTTAATCATAAGCAATTTCTGTTAATCATGAACAAAATATAAGAGAGAGAGAGAGAGAGAGAGAGAGAGAGAGAGAGAGAGAGAGAGAGAGAGAGAGAAGGACGAGCAATCATATACTATCGCAATGAATCATGAGCAAAATATTAAGCGAGAGAGAGAGAGAGAGAGAGAGAGAGAGAGAGAGAGAGAGAGAGAGAGAGAGAACGGGCTATCATATGCTATTTCAAAGAATCATGAGTAAAATACAAATGAATCATGAGCAAAATAGAGAGAGAGAGAGAGAGAGAGAGAGAGAGAGAGAGAGAGAGAGAGAGAGAGAGAGGAAATTATAACAGCAACACGTTTCCGATATCTCTCCTTGTTGCTTATTTTCTTTTTCTTTTTTTTTTTTTAAATCTGAGTGATAACTTGAGACTGCCTAAATCGCATATCATGTTTGACAAGAGAATAAAAAGTTTTAGGCGCTATGAGGAAACGGGACGTTCGGGGAATGCAAGTTGTCTCGAGCTCAGTCACAGGAAACGACAGTTTTAAATACTTTTAACGCACAGTTTTAAATACGGGAGTAGTTCAAGACTTTAATCAATCTAGTCACCTTTGTGAATTATACATGCGGGCATACCGTAAATTAAGTAAGTATATATATATATATATATATATATATATATATATATATATATATATATATATATATATATATATGCACGGATACTTTATTTACGGTATGCCCTCATGTATAATTCACAAAGGTGACTAGATTGATTAAAGTCTTGAACTACTCCCGTATTTAAAGCTGTGAGCTTTGTCATCTCTTTCAAGACGGGAATGCAAATAACTATAAAAATATAAATTTTCAACTCCACTGAACTGCGTGTCTATCTTTTTTATCTATCTATGTACGTTTACATATGTCTGTATACGTAGACAGACATATGTAAACGTACATAGATAGATAAACAAATAGACGGGCAGTTCAATGAAGTTGCAAATTTATATTTTTACAGTTATCTGCATTCCCCTCTTGAAAGAGAAGTCAAAACACACTAACCTTAAAACAAAGAACTCTTAGCCTCATTTTTAACCAAGTCTCCAAGCAGCTTTAAGAACTAAACAAGAGTGCACTTTGTGCACCCGTCATCATAACTGACCAACTGGGCAATGATAGAGCCCTTTTTAAAAGCTCTACACAAAGTTGTATTCTAAAACGTAATTTGCCGTGTCAGCTTGCTAATCAGCCAATTTGTTACATCCACTCTGATTTCTTGAGATTTCAGAATTTTCCCTGCTAGCTCTTGATACCATAAACAAACTCCATAAGTCTAAAATATTGCGCAATAATAAACAGTAGCCTCAAACCAACAGTTCATGAAACTGCATGAAAACAGAGGACACGATATTTCTCTAAAACGCGCCATTGCATGAAAACATAACCCACGGCATTATTATACAACAAAATCTTCAGCGTCTGACAATTAACAGACAATTCGTGGTTTGAGAAATATGACCACAGCGCCACTCAGTCAGAGAAGGAAGAAGTAACTTGAGAACTTACTTGTTACAAACGTTAAGTCAGAAGAACGAACAAAGGTGAAATCACTCCCCGTTAACATAGCTTAGTACAACTATGCTAACTTACTTAACCGACTTTAAACCAACAGGATATATGTTTAAGTACTCATTAAAGCTTTTTTATTAGGGACGGCGAGTTCTTTAAAATTTAAGGAGATTGTACTTTAGGTATGTGTAACTTCCCAGTGACTTTAGAAGTGAACCATTTGTCGCCTTTTATTCAGAGAAAATAGTGAACAAGGACTTTGGACGCCAAATTATCTCAATGAGACATTGTCTTAAGCGTCGATGAATACCAGCATCCATGACAACAAGTGAGTACAACATTACCAAGTCATTTAAAAGACATCTTGAATTAGTTAATGTCTAAAATCAACGGGATGCCGGACGCGCTTAAAAGAAAAAAAGAAAAAAAAAATAAAGGATGGAAAAATCTGTATTGCCACAAGCAACTCCAGAAAGCCACCTCCCTTTTTTTTTTTTTTTTTTTTTTTTTTTTTTTTTTTTGCTGGCACACGAGGACAATATTTCTGTTGTGACACCATCGACGAATTCATGTGGCACCACTGCAGAGGGACTAGTGCAGGCTTGATGAACAGCCACATTCATAGACATTTTAGAGTCCGACCAAGCGAGAGAGAGAGAGAGAGAGAGAGAGAGAGAGAGAGAGAGAGAGAGAGAGAGAGTCTAAAAATTGTTTACTTTAAGATTTATTACCTATACCTTGACTATGCACATTTCAGAGAGAGAGAGAGAGAGAGAGAGAGAGAGAGAGAGAGAGAGAGAGAGAGAGAGAGAGAGAGAGAGAGTCTAAAAATTGTTTACTTTAAGATTTATTACCTATAAAATCAGAGAGAGAGAGAGAGAGAGAGAGAGAGAGAGAGAGAGAGAGAGAGAGAGTCTAAAAATTGTTTACTTTAAGATTTATTACCTATACCTTGACTATGCACATTTCAGAGAGAGAGAGAGAGAGAGAGAGAGAGAGAGAGAGAGAGAGAGAGAGAGAGAGAGAGAGAGAGTCTAAAAATTGTTTACTTTAAGATTCATTACCTATACCTTGACTATGCACATTTCAAAGAGAGAGAGACATAGAGAGTCTAAAAATTGTTTACTTTAAGATTTATTACCTATACCTTGACTATGCACATTTCAAAGAGAGAGAGAGAGAGAGAGAGAGAGAGAGAGAGAGAGAGAGAGAGAGAGAGAGAGAGAGAGAGAGAGAGAGAGAGAGAGAGAGAGAGTCTAAAAATTGTTTACTTTAAGATTTATTACCTATACCTTGACTATGCACATTTCAAAGAGAGAGAGAGAGAGAGAGAGAGAGAGAGAGAGAGAGAGAGAGAGAGAGAGAGAGAGAGAGAGTCTAAAAATTGTTTACTTTAAGATTTATTACCTATACCTTGACTATGCACATTTCAAAAGAGAGAGAGAGAGAGAGAGAGAGAGAGAGAGAGAGAGAGAGAGAGAGAGAGAGAGAGTCTAGAAATTGTTTACTTTAAGATTTAATACCTATACCTTGACTCTGCACATTTCAAAAGAGAGAGAGAGAGAGAGAGAGAGAGAGAGAGAGAGAGAGAGAGAGAGAGAGAGAGAGAGAGAGAGAGTCTAAAAATTGTTTACTTTAAGATTTAATACTTATACCTTGACTATGCACATTTCAAAGGGAGAGAGAGAGAGAGAGAGAGAGAGAGAGAGAGAGAGAGAGAGAGAGAGAGAGAGAGAGAGAGAGAGAGAGAGAGAGGGGTTGGGAATATTTAAGCTGATCCACCAGAAGATCTACTTCCTTTCTTAATGACAGCTAAATTCACATAATTATGAGCCATTTCAGAATTTAAGCTGTGTTGTAAACAATGCACTCAAACAGACGAACCTTGGAATATAGATGCCTGTTAAAATTATTCATGTAAATAACTTCTGTTTAGTAGGAGTACCTTGCTTTTTGATTAAAAAGAATTTTCCTTTTTCATTAAACTGCAAAGTTTGTTTCAGAAATTTTATTCATGAATTCAAGAATAAGTATCATCATATAAAGCGTGCCCATGTTGTTTGATATAATCTTAAAGGAGGTGGTTGTATGTGTACGGGATTATCTTAAAAATGGTTTCACCCCGATGGAGTGAGTATACCTCTTCGAGACCGTTCCGTTTTCATGGCCTAATTTTAGATGGTGCTTCTCTATCTCCTTTCTGTAGGCAAACAGAAACATAACAGATTTCAAGGAACGTACTTATATTAACTTATTCCTCGACTTTAGGTTCGAGTGTCAATCGAACTCTGGTTGCTCACTTTGTGAGCAGAGTGCCCTAGCAATACACCACGAGGACAGAGAGAGAGAGAGAGAGAGAGAGAGAGAGAGAGAGAGAGAGAGAGAGAGAGAGAGAGAGAGAGAGAGAGTTAGTTCAGAAAACCAGTAAGAAATCGTACCAACGTTCATGTAAAAACGAAAAGGAAATCTTGACACAAAGCCGACAGAGAAAATTGAAATATCTCCAAAGATTGTAACAAACTGTAAGATTTGCTTTTTGCAGTGCTCTGTTACACAGGATTTCAGGAACAAATCGTGTAACTTTTGAAAATGGAATGAAGATATCGAGGACGCGATACAGCTCTTATAAAACTGTATCGGAATCACTGGCAATCGATCACAGCTCTCACCTGCTGTACAGTGTAAGATCTGTTGTGAATAAAATCACTGCAACGAAAAAATAGTTATCTCCAACAACGGCGACCCACAAATATAAAGAGAAAACAAACGTAAAACAAAACATTCAAAAACAAATGTTAAACAAAACATCAAGAAACGCCAGTGCATAAACACGTTCCCAGAATTCTTTCTCAGCCCCTTTCTATAAGAAAAAAGGGAGTAAAAGAAAATGTGTAGCCTAGGCGGAAAAAGCAAACACGGACATGTTCAGCACTGCTTTAAATAAATGGATTGAACACTCACCTGAAAACGCCTCATATCTCTGGGGTTACCGGCATTCTTCAGGCAGTTCTGGTTGCACTTTAAGAAGAATTTCAGAAAAAATCTGCAAGGGAAAAAAAAAATGAAGTTTAGACAATGGATATTGCATTACCATATACATGCGAAAAAATAGCTAGCAAGTTTTATTTGTTATGTAATAATAATAATAATAATAATAATAATAATAATAATAATAATAATAATATCATCTAACCCGTTAACACATTCGATTGAGGTAACTGCTGACTTGGCCTAACTACTATCAGCCATTTCTGTTATTCCGTTCACCTTGCTTTTCACTTCTAAATAAAACAGAAATACATAAGTAATTTCCTTCTCTACTTAACTGCCAGGTACTGAGTAGAGAACTTATATTCACGAAGTAGGTTTCCAAGGATGAATTTCCGAAACCGCAGCTTGCGAGATTTAGAAAAACCCCCTCCTACTTTTCGAAACTTAAAAGCAAGCAAAGAATAAAACTAATAAGATATGAAACGAACATTTACTGGGAGGGACTCGCGCATTAAAACGCCGAGTGAGCTTATGGTGGCATGTTATATATTCTGCAGAAAATATCATTAATAATAAATTATTGGAAGCTATTGTTTGGTTGCAGCCGATTATTATTATTATATTATTAATACGAGCTTGTTGGCGGGCATAGCACGTGCCTGAACCCGGCTGTCTCCCTTACCTACCCCGCCCCCAACTAGGGCGGACAAACAGGTTTGCAGGAGGAGGATGGATGTCTCCCTACCCTCCCACCCCCCTACCTACAACGTCCTCGCCAGGGGCGGACGAACCGGCTTGCATGGGGTGGGTGGCTGTGTCATGTCTCCCCTACTGTCACCCAGGGGAGGACAAACAAGTTCCAGTCGGATATTATTATTATAAACAAGCTTGATGGCGCCCTCTATGCTGCGCTGGAACCCGGCGGTGCCCGTCCTGTTTCCCCTACCCTACCAATCCCTTACCTAACCCGCCCCCACCCAGGGGCGGACAGACAGGTTTGCGGGAAGAGGGTGGATGTGTCAGTCTCCCCCACCCTCCCGATCCCCTACCTTCCCCGCCCCCACCCAGGGCGGACAAACAGGTTTGCGGGAAGAGGGTGGATGCGTCGTGTCTCCCCTACCCTCCCGATCCCCTACCTACCCCGCCCCCATCCGGGGCGGACAAACAGGATCCACTCAGATTTTATTATTATAGAAGATAGATTATAACTTTTCATCTCGTGTACCTAAATTTTGTATCTACTTTGTCTATCTCTGCTTAAGGTCCTGGGCTGAAATAAAGAATATTATTATTATATTATTATTTCTTCAAAGCCAAACTAGACGTATTCCAATCCTCTCCCTATTTCCCTTCAATTCTTCTCCCTTTCCCTCATCTTCCCTTATCTTCTTCCTAAGGCAAATGCTTGTCTGTTAAGAATCTTCCCAGTATCCACCAACAGCAAAATCCTCCTCCTCCTCCTCCTCCTCCTCCTCCCTTTTCCAGCCCGAGAACACCACAATTTCCTCCCGGAGCCGCTGGGAGAGGAAAGTTGGTCTTGCAGATTGATCAGCCGATGACGTTAAGGATTGGATTAGAGCCAATCATGAAAAAATGAGATGATACTCCGTGTGTCCGGGTACCGGGAGGGGGTTTGGGATGGTAGTGGGTGGGGATTGCAGGGGGCCGATGGGGAAAGAGTGAAAATGTGGGGGAGAGAGAGAGAGAGAGAGAGAGAGAGAGAGAGAGAGAGAGAGAGAGAGAGAGAGAGAGAGAGAGATTGAAGGGAAGAATTGGAAGATGTGAGGAAAAAGCGCAAACCGTGGAAATTGATCAACAGTATTTTCCAGGAATGATGCTGACTATACGAAGTGCGGATTGAGGAATAATAATAATAATAATAATAATAATAATAATAATAATAATAATAATAATAATAATAATAACAACAATAATAATAATAATAATAACAACAGTGGCCATCGAAGTGAAGAAAAAACAATAGAAATGTCATCACTGACCGTGATTACAAAATACACCCTACATTCCAGTAATATGATTCACAATAAAAAAGTATAATGAAACATTGCAAATACCAACAGTGCCAAAAGTATAAGCAATAATGACAGATACAAAACCTAGAACACCGACCGATACGACATAAATAAACAGGACCATCAATACTCGAGTGTGGAATATTCTGGTCGTAAGCGTAAACAAGCTTATTTTTCCAGACGTACCTTCCGCGGGGAGAAACATCACTTCTGAAACTGGCATTTATCTCGACATCCGACAGCAGAGAGCAAGTCGAAACACCTTGCACCTTGAGAACAGACAAAACCGCTAAACCACTAAAGCCAATAAAGTGAAAAGAAGACATTCTCTCCCTCTCTCTCTTCCTCTCTCTCTCTCTCTTCTCTCTCTCTCTCTCTCTCTCTCTATCAGATAGCTAATAATAATAAAATATGTTGACTTGAAAATCGCACAGAGAATTAATAATAATAATAATAATAATAATAATAATAATAATAATAATAATTATTATTTTAGTTTTCATGACTTATGAAGATATTTACTGTTCCCAAAAGATGAAATGTTTACATGTACATAAATTCTCAATTGCAATGTTTTACGAGAGAGTGTACAGGCATAACTTATACAGTTGCGTGTGTGTCTTTGTGTGTGTGAGAGAGAGAGAGAGAGAGAGAGAGAGAGAGAGAGAGAGAGAGAGAGAGAGAGAGTCACCTCAGCTGCCATCTTGAGTTATCGTTGAACTATTTGTCGAGCTAAACAGTGGGTCGCGTTACAGTTCCGGTTTTTTAAAGTCACTCCTCGTGACACCTTAATTTATGGCTTACGGGTTTTAGGCCTCATTTTCTGGTTGTAATTACTCTCTGGCCTTCCGCCTCGTATGGAAAAATAAAGCCGGGAAATTTCGTCGTTTTGTGAATACCACATCTCGGACACCATCAACTGATGTGATTAATAACGATAAAAATTTCTAAAACTGATATGACGAGAAATGATAAAAAGTAACACTCTCCCTTTTTGGCGAACTGATCCTGAATTCTGTATCTGCATAAAGTTTCTCTCTCTCTAAAGAAATGACTGTATGTTATTATTGTCGACAATATCTCGTGTATCTAAATTTTGTTTATTGTAGTGTAACTACCTTGTCTATCTCTGCATATGGCCTTGAGCACATATTAAAGGATATTATTATTATTATTATTATTATTATTATTATTATGTCATTATATGAAAGACCTGGTCATTCTGAACAAGTTCTTCCTTTAAAATTTCTGTATTTTTTTCTCTATGCTACAAAGAACAAAGTCTTTTTTTAATTACCTGTTTGTGCTTTGGCACTTCTACATGTGATGTTTATACACGAGGAATTCGAATATCTTCCCTGGTATAACAAGGATTATTTTTTTAAATTTGTCATCAGAAAAAGAAAATATTTCTCTCTCTTATAGCAAATACAACCTTTTTATGCTGTCGAGATACTGACCTTACCAGCGTTCAAAGAACATGTCCTAATTTAGACAATTAAGCAAAAGTTAACAACCGTCAATCGTGAAATTCCTAGTAACACCGCCACAGGAATTAATGTAAATAGCAAGTGAAATGGCGCGCGTGTGCACACGCACATACACACACATATGCACATGAGAGAGAGAGAGAGAGAGAGAGAGAGAGAGAGAGAGAACACTGTTGACTTAAGGCTTGTGACTCTGAGTGACAAATGAACTAAGTGGCTGAGTGACGTTTTGTCAGACGTCAAGCAACCAAGTCTTAAATTTTGTTGCGCAGCATTAAAACGATCAGCTCGTTTTCATACTCAAGCTGTTTGAAACATGATAGAGCGAAACTTATACGAATCACGTTAAATAAAATCCGAACAGAAAAGGAAACAAGTGTGAAACGAGGTTAAACGCAGAAAAGAAGGGAAAAATGGAACGCATCTGGCTGACATATGGGGCAGGAGGCGACGAAGCGCACGCGAGGTCAGCCATTGGCTTGGACATGATCTGATACGTGATGACAGGTCTCATACTGAAGGAAGAAGGTCGTTCGTTCCTTTTTCTTGAGGGGGGGAGCAACCTGGTGGTATCGGCGGGGAAAGCGATATCCCACACACACAAAAATTTCCGATAAGATGTTAAATAACTCATATATCTCAAAATTATTTAGTGTTGGCTGAAGACATCCCTGTTATTCACCCCCACCCCCAAGGAATGTCGCCCAACGACACGTCTGAATTCTGGGGATATCGTTTTCTTGGAAGACGTCCAAAGTGAGGGCCAAAACTTGTAGCAACCACACCGTGGTCGTCACTTCATGTTTCACGCCCTTAGGAAGACGAGAGCCGAAGGAAAGCAAGACCCACAACCTCAGACAGGGGGGAGAAAAGACTCGTTGTGAGCGCTGAGACTAACACGTGCCCTGTCTCCCCGCCCCAGATCCTACCCCTCCCCAATCCAGTCTCTTCCCCGGCTTCTGTCGCAAATGATGTTTATTTACTTTCTGGTAGAACATTTTACACCTCTTGAAGGAGCCCCTACTAAAAATGAAAGGAAAGAGAAAATGGGGTGGTGTTAAAAAAAAAAAGAATAAAACTGGGGGAAGTCAAAAGATTTAATTTTATTATCCTTAGAATAAAAATAACAAATCATCATTTACAAAATACAAAAGCGCTGCTTTTAATTTTCGATAATTAGATATATACGAAAAATAAAAGACATCGTAGGCCATTCTTATCCTCAAGTGCAAATCTTGTGTTTTTCTTCCTCCCGACCCTTTCAAAACCAGTCGCTTGTCACGCCGAATAAAGAAAGACTTAAATAAATCAGTTAATATTGTAACTGGAGACAGTCTTGGAGCCTCATTATCCGTCGACAAAGCCTTTTAAAGTCTAGGGAGAAGTGGAGAGAGCTGGCAACTAATTAGACCTGGGTTATAATGAGAGCAGACGGGGCCCAGAACAAGTGTTGGAACCTGGTGCTTCAAAGAAAAGGACAATATTCAATGCATGTCCCTTCTTTTCAGGTCTTTAGAAAGACCTCCAAAACACCAGATTTCTCAGAAAAGAAATATTCGCTGTCTTTCCCGGAGACCTAAAAGCGCTTGCAGCAGTTGGCACCTGTCAAAATACATTTCGATATTCTGCGCTGTGTTAGGAATAAACGTGTCTCAGTCATTCTACGCTTCGCTAGAAAATAAACGTGCCCCAGTAATTCTGCGCTTTCATAAGAAATAAATGTGTTCCGATAATTCTGCACTTTGATAAGAAATAAATGTGGCCCAGTAATCCTGCACTTTGATAGGAAATAAATGTGGCCCAGTAATCCTGCACTTTGATAGGAAATAAATGTGTCCCAGTAATTCTGCACTTTGATAGGAAATGTGTCCCAATAATTCTGCACTTCCATAGGGTATAAATGTGTCCCAATAATTCGGCACTTTGATAGGAAATAAATGTCCCAATAATCCTGCACTTTGATAGGAAATAAATGTGTCCCAATAATTCTGCACTTCGATAGGGTATAAATGTGTCCCAATAATTCTGCACGTTGGTAGGAAATAAATGTCCCAATAATCCTGCACTTTGATAGGAAATAAATGTGTCCCAATAATTCTGCACTTTGATAGGGTATAAATGTGTCCCAATAATTCTGCACTTTGATAGGATATAAATGTGTCCCAACAATTCTGCACTCGGATAGGATATAAATGTGTCCAAATAATTCTGCACTCTGATAGGCAACAAATGTGTCTCAATAATTCTGCAGTTTGAGAGGATATGTGTCCTAATAATTCTGCATTTTGATCGGAATTGAATGTAATCCTATAATTCTGCAGTTTGATAAGAAATAAACGTGTCCTAATAATTCTACGCACAGTTAGGAAACAAACGCTGTACCACTAATTCTGCACACTGATAAGAAATAAATGTGTCCCAAAGAAACATGTGTTAAGGAATAAATTTCTCAATTGTTCTGTACTGTGTTAGGGAATAAACGACTCAAAAATTCTGCCCTCTGTTAGAAGATTGTTAATCATTCTGCACTGTGTTAGGAAGGAACGTATCTTAATCATTCTACACTGCGTTTGGGGTACCACGCTTCAGTCATTCTATGCTGAGTTGTGGAATAAACATGTTTCAATCATTCTGCATTGTGCAATGATTTAAACGTTAATCAGTCATGTACAGCGTCAGGAATGAACGTTTCTTAGCTAATTTCCGCTGTGTTAGGTAGTTTATTTCAACCATCCTGTGCCGTGTTAAGGAATAAACGTGTCACGGTCCTTTTGCATCTTGACAGAAGATAAAGGTGTTTCAATCATTCTGCGCAGGTAAGTGATAAATGTCTCATCATTCTGCGCAGTGTATCTCGGTCATTTTGCACTTAGCCACGAATAAACATGGCTCATTGCAAAAGTCGGTAAAAGCTTCCTAGTCTTATCGCCTCTGTGATATTAGTTCGAAACGGCATTAAAAATTTTCTTTAAATTGTTGTGTAGGACAGTGGTTCTCAAGCTTTTTTGGCCCATGCACCCCTTCACCACATGTCAAAATGTCACTCTCGGGTGCCCCACCCCCCCAACCTCCGCCCTTTCCAAAATTGTCTGCCTCCAAAGGTGCATCCCAAATAATATGCAACAAAATATTAACAGAAACACACAAGTTAGCGAAGAGAAAGCACAGCGTGAGAGTGCTGACCGATGCACACTGCGTTTTTGTGTCGTCCTGGAGCCGGTTTGAGCCTGCCAATGTGTGGTCATAACTCCCCTTGAAACTGATATGCTCTTTAAGGGGAAATCCCCGTCCCACCCCCGTTGAGAACCACTGGTCTAGAACAATAATCAAATGACTTTGATGAAAACTTGTTCCTATCATTAGTACCAAAGTCTTTTTTGCTGTGACTGATTCTATAAGTATTTAAATACGTTTGTTATATCCATATAGCTACCATTATTATTATTATTATTATAAACAATGAAATTCTGTTGCATTTTACATCTGTTTATGTCCAATATATATATATATATATATATATATATATATATATATATATATATATATATATATATACATATACTGTATATATATATATATATATATATATATATATATATATATATATATATATATATATATATATATATATATATACTGTATATAATATACTGTTCCTTTATAACGTACAGGCTTGTAACGAATTCAGGCTTATAACGAATGAAAATGAAATCCCAGGTTCCAATTCAAATAATTGAACTTAAAAAAATTGTAGGTATGTAACGAACTCTTTATTACGAAATCAGGTATATAACGAACGTCCCTGTGACAGTTTTATTAGTTAAAAAATACCTGTTGTAACGAACTGATAATTTTATTGTTAAACAAACATCAAACGCCTGTTATCCAAGTGAACTGTTGTTACTTTGTTCATATTTTGTCTTTGTCGGCTATGAAAAATTTTTACCGCAAGAAGGCCATGTTTTTGCGGTGCAATAGTGTTTAATTTTTAAACTGTTTGTGCATGAAATGACAGTGAAAACTATTTTTTAACCGCTTAGTGCTTGTTTGCTAATTTTAATGGCTTATGACTTTTTTTTTTTATGTAATGCGCAATTAAAATATTTTAGATTAATATGCTGTGTTATTTTCTTATTATTCCAAATGAAATCCGTGTCAACAGATTACGTTCAGTACACAACCGCTGGAAGCGTAACAAAATTCACATGTACACGTATTACACTTACCCCGGACACTGTGTACATTGTGTATCAACTTAATCTCATTTAAAGGTCCTAAATAAAGAAAAAACTACAGACAAATCTTTAATTTTGTTATGAAGATTAAAATACATGTCCAATTCTTAAACTAACCATGACTTTTATTGAAAAGTATTAGAAAGATTGATACACTTAGGAGGATCAATACTTTATTGTTTGGATTTCATTCTGCATCAAAACAAGGGAGGTGATCCAGTCATTTCAAGTATCTGCCCTTATAACGAATGATGCCTATAACGAATTGCAGACGACAGTCCCCTGGAATTCGTTGTAAACGAACTTTACATATATATATATATATATATATATATATATATATATATATATATATATATATATATATATATATATATATATATATATATATATATATATATACATATTATACATATTATGTATATATATATGTGTGTGTGTGTTTTATAGATAATACTAGCTTGCTATTATATTTTTTAAAATAATCTGACAAAATTCAAATTACAAACCAATTCATTTTACCATAAAAAAAAAATTCTTTCTTTCTAACTGTTATTTCTTTAGTTTCACGGCTGCTGTTGTCATTTATGTTTTCAAGCAATAATTCAAAAACGACTGCTACTACTACTGGTAGTAGTAGCAGTAGTAGTAGTAGTAGTAGTAGTAGTAGTAGTAGTAGTAGTAGTAATAGTGGCACTAGCAACTGTATATTAGCATTCGTTGTGTCCACGCATCAAGATCCTTGACTAACAGAAGAGTGGCAACCTTTGAATATGAAGCATCAGTGATCTTTTGTGTAGCCGTTTGCGTCATTCGCACTACTCTCCCAACTAGTATAATAATAATAATAATAATAATAATAATAATAATAATAATAATAATAATAATAATAATAATAGGCTTGTTGTCAATTGGTAGGTTCAGGATTTAGAAAAAAGCGATAGAAATAAAAGTAAGTGAAGTCTGATGAAGAAGATGACGTTTATATATATATATATATATATATATATATATATATATATATATATATATATATATATATATATATATATATATATATATATATAAACTGTCATATTCATCACAGAGCCTCACTTACTTTTACCTATTTCTATCTCTTTTTTTAATAATAATAATAATAATAATAATAATAATAATAATAATAATAATAATAATAATAATAATAATAATAGGCTTGTGTGTTGTCAACGGTAGGTTCAGGATTTAGAAAAAGCGATAGAAATAAAAGTAAGTGAAGTCTGATGAAGATGACGTTTTATATATATATATATATATATATATATATATATATATATATATATATATATATATATATATATATATATATATATATATATATATATATATATATATATATATATATATATATATATATAACCGTCATCTTCATCACAGAGCCTCACTTACTTTTACCTATTTCTATCTCTTTTTTTCTAAATCCTGAACCTATCGTTGACAACACAAGCCAATTATTATTATTATTATTATTATTATTATTATTATTATTTTCGTTTCGTACGAGCGAACGATGGCGGTGTACACAGCTAATCACTACAGTAATCACTTCTTTTTGAATAACGATAATGATAGTTAACAATCAAATCATGATTCACGTTGTCAAAATAGTATGACTATTTAAAAAAAAAAGAATGAAAGCAATTAACAAATTTGTCCAAATCATAAGTAACCCCCAACCCAACCCCTTAAAAGATTCAATTTCATAATTTTTTCCCATTAGATTATTTGAAGTTTCAAACTGAAGTTCAACGGATAAAACGCAGTTGACGTCACCAGAAATGAAGATATCACCGAATTCCAAACAATCTCAGCTCGCTCAACAGGGGAAAAAATTCGTTCACCCTCCGGCAGTTCTGACGAGTCGCAAATTTCAAGGACGTTGCGGTTAGTTGAGGTTGAGGTGTTTTGGCAGGTTGTGGGGTGTTACAGCGTGGGGTTGGGCAAACCGTGGGCATGAACATCCGTTCTCGGCTTCCATACCCAAGTGTGGGAACCGAGACGATGCTAAGACGACTCTTCTCGTCGAATGTTTGGGTTATTTGAGGTTTTCTTGAATTCACCTCATTTGTAGGAGAGATTTCCTGTCGTTGGAGTTCGTCGCCAGATGGGGAAGGTGTAAAAGACGCTTGCGGAATGCGTCCATCATTGACACGTTAACAGAATTGGGCTATCGATCCGGGAACCATAATAATATACTCTTTTGAGCTCAGTGCATATACAGATGTAAAGTTAAGTATACCTTAGTTTAACCAGGCCACTGAGCTGATTAACAGCTCTCCTAGGGCTGGCCCGAAGGATTAGACTTATTTTACGTGGCTAAGAACCAACTGGTAACAGTATAATACGCAAAATATATACACGAGTTAAGGTTATAATAATAATAATAATAATAATAATAATAATAATAATAATAATAATAATAATAATAATCGAAATATAGGAAGATAATTTTTTTGACATTAGGTTCAACATAAAGAAGTAGATTATCATTAGCAGTACAGTTGAGCAAGATAGCTAATATTGGAATGGAATGGAATGGAATGGAATATAAAATTTAGGACAAAGGCCATGCACTGGGACCTATGAGATCATTCAGCGCTGGTATAGCTAAAATAAAAAAAAAAAAATTAAACACTGAAGCCGTACCTGACAACTTACCCATATGCCTGAATAACATCTTGAAGTTTAAAAACATCGACATGCTATACCCTTACGCACAACAGAGACATTTTAGACAACATTTCCCAAAAATACCAGTGAAAACGAGTCGGTCCGTCAGTTGATAAATTGAAATTTCCCGAGACCATCGCGAGGTTCCACCAAACGATCAGCAAGAATCATTAGCCAGACATCGTACATGAATCACCAATACATTGGCACTCGCTCTACTCGTCTATCTCGGTCCCTTCCCCTAACCACAGCATCCGGTGGTGCCTATCCCCTGAGGGAGCCCTTGAGGATCCGGCTGACCCAGGGCCACGTCCCTAAGGGGCACGCACCTCTCAATCTCTTCCTCTCCTTCTTTTAACAGTGTGAACTCCGGGACCCGAAACTTCTCCTTACCGCCCCGCACAAGATAAAAGCTTCGCATGTGTTCTTTGCCTGACTGAGTTATGGCGCCCTTGAAGAGGACGTTCATTATTTTCACATGTTTTATGTCGTCCCTTTCTATAAAGGGGCTCATTGTTTCTATTATGAATACAATGCCAATATAACGCCTGAATTTAGTAAAGAAATGATTTATCCTTGATGACGAATTATACGAAAAAAGTGGTGTCCATTAAATTATATACAAAGGGTGTTTTAAAACATCTGATCTAAATGCTGTATTTACGCAATATATTAAAGATCTGTGACACTGAACCTAATAAAATATAGTCAACAAGAAGAGGAGACAAGCTTTATCTTACCAAAGAGTTAACGAGCTGTAGCCATTACCCAATTCAGACGCCAACTGTAATAAGCGATGACACGACGCCCAGATTTTTCGGTTGGAGGAATTCGCCTAAACTTCGTCGGGTTGATTGGCAGAGACAAGTTGTGACGTACGGCCAAGCAGGAGTGGGGTAATGACGTACATAATGACCTTACGAGGGAGCGGCGGGTCAAATGACGAAGCCGAGGGTCAGGTTAGGTCACATGATACACGCAGGGAAGAATACTAGGAGAGGGTTCTTATGGCAGAATAGGATCCAAAGGGCGGCCCTAATTGTGGGCGTGTTGTGGCGACAGGCAACAAGGTAAAGTCGCCGCCTGAAACAACATCTCGGCCCCATCGCCTCAAACAAACAAATCTCTGTCTGGTCCTTTTTGGCTGGATGTGTTAGGCTCCATTGATCGGCCCTGTGTAGTTCGCAGCCACTTAATGCTAAACTGGCACATAAGCAGCTCATAAAAAAGAAAGCATAACAAATAATAATTGTCTGACACGGCGAGGATATCGCGGCCAGATAAGTTCAGGCTTCGCTGTAGTGTCTTAAAGCGTTTAAAAACTTGCTGGCCTGAGATGCATTCAAACACTTCTAAAGCTTTTATTTTTGTCAGTTTTAAAAAGAGCATGATATCGGCTCTCGTTGGGATCAGGAAGCGATGTTACGATTTTACCTGTAGTCTGCAGAAACTATTATTATTATTATTATTATTATTATTAGAATATGCCTCATCGGCTCTCGTTGGAATCAGGAAGCGACGTTACGATTATACCTGTAGTCTGCAGAAACTATTATTATTATTATTATTATTATTATTATTAGAATATGCCTCACCGGCTCTCGTTGGAATCAGGAAGCGACGTTACGATTATACCTGTAGTCTGCAGAAACTATTATTATTATTATTATTATTATTATTATTATTATTATTATTATTATTATTATTATTATTATTATTATTATTTTATTAGAATATGCCTCATCGGCTCTCGTTGGAATCTGGAAGCGACGTTACGATTACACCTGTAGTCTGCAGAAACTATTATTATTATTATTATTATTATTATTATTATTATTATTAGAATATGCCTCATCTTCGTCTAAAACGTGTTCACATATAAAATTATGGTTATTTTTAGCTTGGGGTTACATAAAACAAAATGCGGATACAATTGAGATAAAAATGAACTGTAGTACCTAAGATGACTGTGGAAATGGCTAAAATAATGATAATAATTGTGAGATAAACACCAGCATGGATTCAATAGAAATGATGAATGTGCTTCAAGTAGGTGAAAGATAATTATCAAGATTAAGAAAACGATGGGAATCTGGCGATACTAATAAATATTACACATTTCTAACGATTAACTGACGGGAACCAAAGACTTTCCAGGCAGAAGCAATGTTTACATTTGGTTTTTTAAGCCTGGAACATTTAAAACAAGAGTGACCAGGGCCCTCTTGTATAATTCTGCAAACAGACAAAACCGACCCACAAAATTAGTCAGTTACATCTAGAGTAGCTAAATCTTAATAATAATCATGATAGCGGAGCTACTAAAAATGTAAATATTCATTTGTTTGGGAAGTTTTAATAATAATAATAATAATAATAATAATAATAATAATAATAATAATAATAATAAATTGAAAGTAATTCTTACAATATTCCGATAACTCTGCTTATTATCATGATCGTTATCATTGCTATCCCAATTACGGATGATTGCTTGTTATGTATACAATCATCCTATAAAATTATCACGCGCACGCGCGCATACTGGGAGAGAGAGAGAGAGAGAGAGAGAGAGAGAGAGAGAGAGAGAGAGAGAGAGACGGCGCTGGTCACCTTTGTAAGTGAGAATTGTTTCGTCGGGTTTTTTTTTTTTATTGCTCCAGACATGAATCCTTCTTAATTTTTTTTTATATCTTTCCCTAGCCAACTGAGGTCCACAACAGTCGACTAACGACTACGGTACACAATTCGCTCATGAAATTAAAAGAGGCGTACTAGCATTTTTAGGAACTAGTCCAGTCGGTTCCTTTCAGCTCGGGGATCGAACGTAGGATTTTCGGTCAGTGAGCCGGGTGGCTAACCATTTTGCCAAGTCGACCATTGAGATCTAAACAACATTTAACTGAGTTCAAGCCTCCACACGAAATTGCTGACCAACCTACTTTATTTTGTAATATGAGCGTCAACATATAGATCTGATAAAATTACTGTAATGTCGCATATTTTCACCGCCTACATTTATACACACCATCAATTCATAACAACAAGAAAAGGTCACAACAGTTTTTCATTAATGCTATAAAAATAGCGTCAATCAACCCACACATGACATTATCACCACCACCACCACCACATAGCGCAGACTAACACCCCCCCCCCTTCTCCAACCTCTCCATAAGCGGGGATCTATGACTCATTACTGCATCTATCTGAGCTATCATTACGCCTAATCGATCCCTTGATTCGACCAGACCCCCGAATCATTCCTCTTCAGAAGCGTCGTCGAAAGCCCCAGGAGACTATCGATGCCAAAGCACGGAACAGTTGACAGCAGGCAGGCGGCGGGGCACTGTGTAAACAAGCGTTATCTCGAAGGGTATCGTCGGAATATCTTGCAACAGGTCGCCGGGCACTCCCGCGTCCTTACTACACACACTCCACACTACATGGGCCAGCACCCTCGGCCTCTGATAGGGTTACCTAAACCATTTGTCAAGCCTTAACCCTTCTTAAAGGAGCTGTTGTTTCAACAGCCCCTTCTCTTATCGTTTGAGAGAGAGACACACACACACTAGGACGGGGATGGGGAAGGGGTGGGAGGACCTCTATTGGCGGTTATGATCATTGGTCGTGTTTGTTGTTGACTGGTGATAAAGGAGGCACTTAGTAATAGAAGATAGGACTTTTCTGCCGTAAATATAAAACCTCATGCGAAAAATAAACAGTGGATTATAAGAGCAAAATAATAGACAACTCGATAATGCGTGTGCATCAAAAAATTCATTAACATATAGATTACCCTCTTATTTCCAGTCAATAATAACATTTATATTTAATAACTATTTATATTTAATAACTATTAAATATAAATAGTTATTAAATAATGATAAAATAGCGAAAGGAAATATATTTGTTACCAACATCTTTCAATCAGATGAACAAATATCATTACCTATGCAAACGTGGCGGTAAATTCTCCACCAAAATCTGAGTATGAGCGCATGAGCGCTCATGAATGCCTTCCAAAAAACATCACAAAAGCAGAACTGGAGATTCCGACGGTCTTGGTGAAACCATTCATTTGGTAATTCCTTCTCTTTGGTCAGCTTCTGGTAAATATTGATGAAGATTGAAGCGACCACAGCATATAAGTATTTTTGATGAGTGTAAAGTTTTCTTAAATCACTCAAAATGCGAAGCGTGACTGGAATATTAGAATTCGGGGTCAAATTTAATATTTTATTTCATTACGACGAAGGTGCTATTCCTTGGCTTCGCGGAGGTGCGCTCGTTAGCTATGTTCAAACTCTGCATTTATAAATTATTTGGCTTCATTTTGCCGTCTAACTTTATAGGACACCAGCAACTATCTACAACAACTAAAAAGCAAAATCAACCAGCGATGATAATAATAATAATAATAATAATAATAATAATAATAATAATAATAATAATAATAATAATAGACTTCATTTGAAAAAAATCTAACAACTAATAAGAAATGTCAACCAACTATAATAATAATAATAATAATAATAATAATAATAATAATAATAATAATAATAATAATAATAATAATAATAATAGACTTCATTTGAAACAAAAAATCTAACAATAACTAATAAGAAATTTCAACCAACTATAATAATAATAATAATAATAATAATAATAATAATAATAATAAAAATAACTTATTTAATAAAAAATATCTTAACAATTTAAAAAAATGTTAACAACTATAATGTTAATAATAATAATAATAATAATAATAATAATAATAATAATAATAATAATAATAATAGACTTCATTTGTAGGAAAAGTATAAGAACACAACGAATGCAACCGGACAATTTCCAACCCTACAAGCGCAAACAAATCCGCCATGAAGATCAGAGGCAAAACCTGACGGCAAACAAAACATCCATTAGAAAAGTGATTTAATTTGAAAATGCACGACAGACGAGAACCTGAGGGCCCCCACTCGGGACGTGCAAAGCTCAGCTGTTTGCTGTGTAAACACGACCCAAGATATGAGTGAGAAAATGTACACTTATAACCGCCGTCATAATGCAAAGGCATTACTTGTAAGTAGGTGTGACTGTCGTACAACTCTCCCGGGAATCGGTAAATGGCCGGTAATGCTTAGGAAGCGGTTCGCCTCGCTATCCCGCGAATACGCGCGATGGTATTGTAAACGCCGCATCTCGTTGCTCTTGCATTGGTCACCAAGACGCAAAAGTGTCTGAATTCCCAGTGGCATTGCCGCCACTGCATCAGTTCCCTTTCTGAAATCTATGACCATTATCTGGCGGAGTCGCACTGCCTGAATGGATATTATTCTCGTGTGCTGTTTGATCAAAATATGAATGATGAGTTCAGCATTTCCAGTCGGAATTTTCCTGACAGCTTCCATGAGTGCTCATAACACTTTGCACTATAATACTGCGATTTACTCTCAGTAGTTTACTTACTTGCTTACCAATCATAGCTGTGACTGTCACAGCCACATAACTATCACGATACGCTTCAAGTTTTTGAAATATAAAATTGTTTGGCGCTAGAAACGGAAGCTGACAAACATGCCCCCAGTTCAGAGGTCAGCTAATTTAAAAATCACATGATCACAAACACCGTCGTCACATACTGAAAAGTGACAGGCCGAGGGTCTCCAGTAGTAAAATGAATTGTAGGAATTAAACACTCCCCCTGCGTGGTGCGATCCCAACTCGTCGGTCACCAGTTTATCACATAATACTAAAACACGACGGAATTATAGAGTTTTGCATATTGCCGTAGCATTTAATAATTGAAGGCGATATCGCCATTAATAAGCGGCGAACGAACGGTTATAAAGCCGTCAGAGGAAAATATAACAGGACACCACCACCACTTCCTACCCCCAACCCTCTCCCTTCCCCCCTCGCCCTCCCATCCCCTGGAAGCAAGCTAGCAAGCTCACGGGTTTGCATGAATAATGGAGGCGAACAACGCGTCGGTACTTAACCTCCACGCTCGGTTGCATGTTCATCCTCCATTACATTGCTTCCCTCATAAGGAGACGGCAAAAAGAGATACAACGATTGACATTATGAGATCTACCCCAGACTCATGCCTCTCTCTCTCTCTCTCTCTCTCTCTCTCTCTCTCTCTCTCTCTCTCTCTCTCTCCCTTTTGAATCCTTCATGACTTTCACATCTCGTTTGGTTAAATTAGACTTCAGCATTTCTGTACTGGATACTTCTTTGACGAATACATATTTTATTACAGCATTGGGAGATGATACTATAAACGTATAAGGTACACCAACACGCATTTGAATACGACTGCATAAACATTACGTGTCGTTTCTCAGCCAAAGAGGAAAATATATACTTGTACGAATAAACAGACATCGGTGCTTTATCTGAATATTTGATTTTTTTTTTAACTGCACAGGCAGACATCTATAACACGCACAACAAACAGTGCTTGCCCTTTTGCATGCAATGAATCGCTGCAAATGCCAAAATCTGATTAAGTTCGGAAGAGTGGCCTCATTGACCTTTCCTGCTGTAACACCAACCTAAAAGCCAATCGGTCAGCCCAACTGTGCTTGTGAAATTTCGCTTGAATGCTTGTAATTGTGTACCCTGAAGCATTCGGCATTTTTTCTACAATATCGTCACAAATGAAGTGACTTCATGGAAAACTATTGATCAACGGCCGCCAGGGCACACTAAGTGTCCTGGTGATCACAAAGGAAAACTAGGTAACATTCGCTCAGGCACACACACACACACACACACACACACAAACTCAACTCCAGCATAGGAAACGCCTTCTCTCCTTCGTAGGGGCTCAAGAAATCATAACCTATTCACATTAGAAGTATCAACTTTTTTCACAATACCGTTTTCCCAGTTCTCGTGATTTTGCTTTGAAGAACAGGAGGAAATGCCATATCAGTAAGGAGGATTAATTTTACCCTTTTTCGTGGCCTTGTTGATCTTGGTGCGAAAGTAGGCCACAGTCCTTCTTCGGATTTTTTCATATTTTCATGGTTTACGATGTTATTACAAATTACTCTGAATATGATATAAAAATAGAGTATAAGTGAGAGAGAGAGAGAGAGAGAGAGAGAGAGAGAGAGAGAGAGAGAGAGAGAGAGAGAGAGAGAGATAGCAATCACCAAGCAAAACATTTGGAAAATCTCCCCAGACCGTCGTTAAAGAAAAACAAAACGGATAAATGGTTGGTACATTTACCATAAGTTTTGATTACGTACTAAAAAAAAAAGCTGTGCATAAAATGAAATGTTATTGAGAGAGAGAGAGAGAGAGAGAGAGAGAGAGATTAAATCCATTAATAGAATTTTGCAATCATTCCTTAAACGCCCTTTTGAACAAGACATCGCCCACGGAAAGAGCGGCGGCCCGTTCCGAAAATGCTTTTCCCCAGTTGGAACGACGGAGAATTTCAGAGTGACACAGTAATCAAAATATAACGGTTATTGTAATGACCGAAAGGAAATGATACAACTATAACACCGAAACCGGTCACTGACACGGCTGTAACGACAATTGCCCGGTGAATGCGAGAAGGAACAGTGCATGTCCCTCCTCCGCCAAAGAATGCAAACAAACAGTGAAACAAACAAATGAAAGAATAAAGAATGAGAGCGAAAACTAGATGAACAAGTTAACTGGGGGAACTAGATTATGAGAGAGAAAGAAGAGATAAAGTAATATACTTCAGATTTCTCTCACCGTGTCTCGAGATCGAGAATATCTCATGTTGAGAATCTCTTGAGAAAATTGTAGTTTTGTAAATCAAAATAAAATAAATTCTCACAAAGTTTCGCAGATGCCTGAATCCACACAAACATTCTCTTGCAGCGCTTTGACCAATCAAATATACGTGAGGATAACTAAAACGAAACAGAGAGAGAGAGAGAGAGAGAGAGAGAGAGAGAGAGAGAGAGAGAGAGAGAAAGGGTGCTTAGTTCTAGGCTGCGGGATCTACAATTAGGCTGATATTTACGCACATGAACCCAAGAATGCATAGGCAGGCAGACACACTGGACCACTCATCCAAAACAAACACGTCACAGTTTCGGGAGTATTTCCTGTTCGCTGAGGTTTTATTTATTGGCTTTGAACATAGTCATTGATAAGACACACGGCCAAGATACGCATCAGGGTAAGGAGGGTTGCATTTCTTTCTACCCAACGACCGACAAGGGTGCCAGTTTCAAGCAGTGTCTGTGATAATGATAGGAAGAGTTATGCCCTGCCTTTTTGCATGTTGCCAAAAACGTCACTTATACATACCTCTGGATCGATTGTAAGATTAATGTAAGTTACGTGGAAGTATTGTTGAATTTATCGCATCTTCTGTATTTGAGTGTTGAGAGGCGAAATCATTCGGTTTGTTTTTATACATACACGCACACTCGCACACACACACACACACACACACACACACACACACACACACAAGTACTTGCAAACATGTTCCCAAAATATGTTCAATTTAAAGTTTAAGAACTTCTTAAAATGACCAGGTAATAAAAATCATGTAAAAATCAATGCAGATCATTTGAACGCACTATACAAATACAACGTAAAATTTTAGGTCATATATAATGAAATTTGATTCTTACAACAATCCCATTCGTGCCTCAAAGAAGTAAAAAAAAAAAAAAATGCAAGAAAGTCACTCTCATCCGCTCATAGGAAGTAAATGATCCCGTGAATAATGAAACAAATCACAAAATCATTAACCGAGCCTCCGAACCTTAAAGCGCGCCTCCAAGTGGCTCTCCCAGTCTTCAATTTTATCTTCAAATGGGCCTCAGGACAAGCAGGAGATTGCTAATGGTGAATGTTATTTATCGGAGAGAGTGATCGCAGCCAGCCTTCGTTAGCCATATCACCAATTCCATAGATAACAGCGAGTACCCTTCCAAACAACACATTTGCATAATAGCCACGTCGTAATGAGAGTTGTGCAACTGCCCTATCTCAAAATATTTACTTGAAGGGGACACGACGAGGAAGAAAAGAAACATCATACGTCTGTAAAGCGTCAAAATGGACGGGATTTGAATGTGCAAAGATGTGAACATTTGTTTGGAATATAGCCCAATACTGCATACCAAAACAGCAAGAAATATAAGTTTTATTTAGCTTTTAAAGCCGAAATCCGAGGAATGGTTTTACTGTTTACAACTGCAAGCAACTACTTTTCGCTGATTAGTTCTAAATATCCCCCCAAAAATGTGATATTATTGCTCCGTGAACATGCGTATTACGTCTACAAGCTTTATCAACAAACCAGTGAGATGAGATGAAATGAGATGAATTTATATGTTTGCCATTTTTCCCCTCAAATTATTCTCTGGCATAATTTGCTGCCAACAAATTCGATTCAAAGCCACTGCCTGAAAGCTCGATCACAGCAAATAAAGGTATAAAGGTCATATCATCTGATCTCAAAAACTTCACGCCCTCGGCTAAAATAAAAAAAATCATCGATAGAGAGAGAGAGAGAGAGAGACTGTAACGGCAACTAATTAAAATGTTCAATCCATCACTCAAAGCTTCCAGAGCTGTCAATTCCCACCAACTTGAACATTTGGCTCAGCAGGTTCAAGCCTCTCTCTCTCTCTCTCTCTCTCTCTCTCTCTCTCTCGATATGTTACAGATATCACCATAATACGCTTGATTCTCTCTCTCTCTCTCTCTCTCTCTCTCTCTCTCGATAAGTTACAGATATCACCATAATGCGCTTGATTTTCTCTTCTCTCTCTCTCTCTCTCTCTCTCTCTCTCTCTCGGTATGTTACAGATATCACCATAATACGCTTGATTTTCTCTCTCTCTCGATAAGTAAAGGACATAGCGTCGAAAGGCCTCGCAGCACTCCAGTGTTTCCGTTTCCTTCGTGGATTTTATCTTTATTCTTTATTTATCACCACAATACGCTTGATTTTTTTCTCTCTCTCCCTCTCTCTCGATACGTTATAGGCATCACCACAATACACTTGACTTCAAGGTTTGCCTTCCACTTTTAGAAGGCGTTTAGTTTTTCATTTCAGCACAACGGGTGGAGCCGATGTAAATCTGCAATTTTCTGCTCTTTTCCCCCTTTTTTTCCCTGTTATTTTTTACGATCTCTTCTTTTGACGTGATTGACCCCGTGTCAGTCAGGAAGGACGTATTTTCTAGGTGAAAGCTTCATATGAGTAATTAATACCACTTTCTTTCAATCTTTTGTTTTGTTTTCTAGTGGGGAAAAAAACCCCGCTTGCCATTGAGAGTGATTAAACAGAAAAGGACTTTAATGAAGAAGTCACAATTTTGATGATCATTTCATCATTTTTTTAAAAACACCGAAAGAAACGCTGATATTTTTTTGTTACGATGTTTATATGAAACATCCAGGTCATCAGTCTACGAATCCACATCAAGCTGTTAGTCCAAAACATCTATTAATAGATCTGAGAAGAAAGATCTACAATAGGTTACACGTAACTGCAGGCAAGGATTGTTGGGATTTTTTTTTTTTATCACGTTATGGTTAACCCTGAGCTATAGTCTCAGTGCCATCTTTCTGTTGGTATTGTCGTTGTCATCATCATGAACATCAATATTAACTAGAAAACGAGCCTGTTGGAAAAAAAAGTTAAGTATATTTTAGTTTAACCAGACCACTGAGCTGATTAACAGCTCTCCTAGGGCTGGCCCGAAGGATTAGATTTATTTTTGCTTGGCTAAGAACCAATTGGTTACCTAGCAACGGGACCGAAAGCTTATTGTGGAATCCGAACCACATTATAGCGAGAATGTTTGAACCCGGCGCTGCTGTCTTCCCTACCCTCCCGATCCCCTACCTACCCTTTGCAGGAGGAGGGTGGGGTGTCTCCCCTACCCTTCCGTTCCCCTACCTACCCCGCCCTCACCCGGGGCGGACAAACCGTTATGCAGGGGGTGTGTGGCTGTATCATGTATCCCCTATTGTCACCCAGGGAAGGACAAATAAGATCAGATCCACTCGGATTTTATTGTTATAGATACTCATAGTAACACGAGTCTAGAAATGGAGAAACAATCCACAATTACGTATGGGTACATATATTCAAAAATAAATCTCTACGGAGAGCTTTCGGGAGTCTGTTCGAACAGATTCCCGAAAGCTCTCTGTAGAGATTCATTTTCAAATATATCTACCTAAACATTACTGTGGATTTGTTTCTCCATGAATATTATTATTGTCATACCATCCGTTTTATTATTTATCTCGTCTCTTGTTAAATATAGTACCTTTATTCAGGTGCATACAACACTAATATTTTCGTTACTAATATATTTATGCTGTTGTTTTCTGTCTTTTCCTATACCATTACTTTTTTGCTACCACCAAAATTATCATTATTATATGGCGTCCTTACTCTCTGCCTGACTGTGAATTCTATTCAATAACGTTACCTTAAACAGTCAACAGTTTATGCATCCTATACTTCTATACTTTATACACTGGTAATATTAATGGCAGTAGTGTGGTAATATTAGTATCAGCAATACTATGAGTGTAGGTGTTCAATCCTTGTGTGTGTTTTTTTATTTAATTGTATTTTGCATTCTTTCAAATGTATATTCATGCTGTGTTCTATATGGTCCTTTTCTGAAAAAAAAAAAGTTTGTTGGTGTTAATACTTACTTTTCTACATTAAAGTGATAACGACGAATCAGTAATGAATCAAATAAAACACCAACAAATTTGCAAATCCTGGCTAAGTTTTTAGATGTAGCCCATGTAAGTCAACGGTATATTATGAGGATAATACTACGCATTACTTGGAATAAATAGTGAGAACTGAAAAACGACTCGTTTCATACATTCACAGCACAACGGTGCAAACTGATGGCGGACAATTATCATTTTAAAAGTTCGTCGAAATTTATTACGTCTCCCAGTCAGACAGAAAACGCCGATCCCCGTCTTTATCTGGAGGAAAATACGAAACAAGCAAACGACTCCGTCAGAAGGAGGACGATGTGTCCTCCTCGCGTCCTCAGCGGAAAGCGGCAGTATATTCTCTCAATGATCCCGTTTCCGTATGACGTAATGGCGGCACTTGTTATTGTTGTTTTTAGGGAGCATGTGGCCGCACAAACCCTACTTAGTGGAACACACTGCCCCTTCCATTGAGGTCCCTCTCCCTACTCTCCCTACTAAAGGTCTCATCACTATTACGCCCACCTTAATTGTAGCATTCACTACAACCTCCCAATCAATCACCTCTCTCTCTCTCTCTCTCTCTCTCTCTCTCTCTCTCTCTCTCTCTATATATATATATATATATATATATATATATATATATATATATATATATATATATATATATATATATATGTATATATATATATATATATATATATATATATATATATATATATATATATATATATATATACACCACACTGTGGTATTACAGTAAAAGACATTCATATATATATATATATATATATATATATATATATATATATATATATATATATATATATACTACACTGTGTATTACAGTAAAAGACATTATATATATATATATATATATATATATATATATATATATATATATATATATATATATATATATATATATATATATATAATATATATCGTCATACTTCGGGCATGCGAAAGGACAGAGCATATTCACCAGTGGAATAAATAAACTCATATAATAAAATAAAACTAATCACTGTGATTCCCAATTCATACCATACTTTGCGGTAAGTTTTACAGTAAACTCTTGAAAATAAAAAAAAAAAAAAAAGGAAGAGGGGAAATTAAAAGGTTGGATCTGTGGCTGTTAGATGATGGGTGTGGTAAGGGTCATAAAAAGTCCTGCCATATGGCTTCACCTCTCGACAGATGACCTCCTACGGCGCTCCCGCCACCAACTCCCCCTCCGCACCCCTTCCCCACCCAAAGAACTAGGCTATCACACATGCTATACACGATGATACACTTTTATGATGACGCATTCATACAACCATGCGATTAAGAGGAATACAATCAAACGAGCGATATGAACGGCCGAAAAAGGGAAAGAATAAGAAAAGTTATTCTTAAAAAAAAAAAAAAAGAAATCATCATTTATGGAATAAAACAAATACACATGTTGGGTGGACAACAGGCAGAGAGAGAGAGAGAGAGAGAGAGAGAGAGAGAGAGAGAGAGAGAGAGAGAGAGCGAGCACAGGTGACAGAATTAACAGATGGACACATACGCATCTTCCATCATTTGTTCCGAGTTGCATGTAGCTTTGCCAGAGCTCGGGACCCCTTCCATCTTGCGCCCATTCCTCATCGCTCATAAGTCAGTATCGCCTCCTCAATGGGTCTGATGGTTCAGGGGCTGTACCATGGGATTAACTATTGTCTTGCCCCCATGCCATCCCTCAAGGGCGTTGGGCGACCGCAAAGTTAAAGGGCCCCAGATGGGCGCCAAAGGAAAAGGAGTATGGACTGACAGATGAGAGAGAGAGAGAGAGAGAGAGAGAGAGAGAGAGAGAGAGAGAGAGAGAGAGAGAGACTGTCATTCAAGCAGGTAGAAAACGAGACCATTCGTTTCTCAAATTAGTTTTTCATTAATGAACGCCAAAAGAAAGCAGGAGTAACGTGGCAAATATTTTTTTTAAGAGAGAGAGAGAGAGAGAGAGAGAGAGAGAGAGAGAGAGAGAGAGAGAGAGACTCTCATTCAAGCAGGTAAAAAAAAAAAGAGATAATTCGTTTCTCAAATTCGTTTTTCATTAATGAACGCCAAAAGAAATCAGGAGTAACGTGGCAAATTTTGATTTTAATAATTTTGGTGTAAAAAATTTAAAGGTTGTTATATTTCCGGGCTAAACATACAAATAAAACTTGAAGCAGCTATTATTCAAAGGCAAGACGTAAGAATGAAATTGGAGAAGTTCAATAACATTTCGAGTTTTCTCTAAAATCGTAACAAACATAAATAAAAACTTTCCCATGTAGTAAATAAGTAAATAAATAGATAATAACCTCGAAGAGACTCATAAGCCTAAACAAAGCCCTTCCCAGCCAAAGAAAAGAAAAAATTAATCTCGAAGAGAACTATCAGTAGATGGCAGCGTAATTAACTAACGAAGCAAAACAACATCATTATATGCTAAAACTGACCAGGAACTGATCACTTCTACCAAGAGCTCTCCTTCGAAACATGTGTTGTCGCCGCCAGTGCTTTGCGTGAATGATTTGGCAGTCGCCATATGCTAGCGCGGTCTCACCTGGCCTGCCCTTTGAGTGGCAATGCACCCATATATACATATATATGTATATATATACGAGTATATACACACATACACACACACACAAATTTCTGACTCACATCACGATCGAACCCAGGTCCTTCAATTGAAAGACAAGACCGCTGCCAACCAAGCCATACAAGTCATAAAAGAAGTTGGAACCTACGTACCATTGTGCCTAAGGCTTTACCTGTGCAGGTAGGCTAACTGCCTCGCATGCCAGTGTGTTTTCCCCAACTTCCCGGGGGGAGGGAGGGAAAAGGAGAGATTAATATATAGGAAACGACACACACACACACACACACACACACACACACACACATATATATATATATATATATATATATATATATATATATATATATATATATATATATATATATATATATATATATATAAAGGAAAAAATAGATGCCAAAATAGTGAACACTTATAGGCTAAGGAAACGATAATCTTCTTTGACATGTTAGACAGGAATGTGATAAACACCTTAACTAATTTAATTTCGGTGGGGGAAAAAAGTACCCAATTAGGGGATAGAGCACTTTCTAATTGAAGGATAAACGTCATCTCCAAATACTGCCAAATCCCAATTACTCGTCTGTACGCTGAACAAAGTAAAGACCCTTATCCGTGTAACTACGCTGACTTCAGGAAAATTTTCCTTTAAAAGGTATATGGATTCCTAAACTAGAAAAATCACAGTTGGTACTCTATCACACACACACACACACACACGTTTGTTTTATATACGTACATATATATATATATATATATGTGTGTGTATATATACATACACACATACATACACACACACATATATATATATATATATATATATATACATATATATATACACACACATATATATATATGTATATACATACACACACACACATTCTACCTAGCTTGTGTACACCGTAAGCAAGTGCTTGTTCCATGAAAGTTCATCTCACAAATGGAACGAGGGTTCTCACAATCTTTCCAGGCAAGCTAAGTCTGTTTCTACGGAAGTCCGTCGATTCCCTCCGTTAATCACATTCTGCGAACGAGGCCCTTCACCACCTCACCTACAGGAGGAGAGGACGGCCGCCATACATTTGCCTGTTGGGTGCCCCATTACTTTCATTACCTGTCGTCATCACGGACGTTCGATGGATGGAAATTAAGGTTGATGCCTCGGATGCGATTGAGGTTTACGTGACGAACGCCAATACGTGTCATCAACTTGCACTGACGATGGGAGGGGGGGAGGAGGGAGATGGCCCAGAGGTTGGCCATCCCCCCAGACTACACGGATGGAAATCCTCGTCACTTACCATCGTTATAATGAAGCTGTTCCCACGTATCCGCAAGCATTCGGATGCAATGGCAGTCGCTTCAGACGTCGCGCCAAATGACAGACGGGGAACAACTGGAGGGTTATTTGTCTAAATAAGCCTTAACGAGGGATGGCCCGAGTCTTGATTAGACGTGGACCTCCAGTGCGGACACGAATCGAGGCGCCCTTTTAGTGTAACTTCTTCGGCACGTGCCATTTGATTAAAAAGAAGCTTTTCGATGTTTATCCTCGCAGGCATATAAGCATGCTTATGCTCCTACACAACTATATAACCGTTCCTTACCGCATAACCCAATCCAGCATAAAGCTGAAAAATGCCGTTATTGCTATCCTCATGAACGCAAGCAAACGGTGGGAAAATGGTGTCATTAAACAAATTATATTTTCTGTCACGATCCAGCGACAACAAACACACGCACATACACGCAGAGGTGTCGTGACTGGCACTACTCAGTCAAATGGTATCCATCCTTTTTTTACGAGTGGACGAAACGCCGGGTCGTGACTTCAACAGAAATATATAATAAGTAATATACATTCCCTCCTCCTCCTCCTGAGTAGATTATGAAAGAAGGTGATCGATAGCTTAAATATTTATGTAAATGTCCCTCTTTACTTAAAGCTAATGACAAAGTACACACGCCACGTAAACATGGAAACAAATAAAAAGCGATCGTCCGCAAACACTGTGCTTCATTTTTGTTGACGCTTGATTTGAATTCTTCGTAGTTGGGATGCAGTCATATACTGGACGCATTATTTCTATTATATTTCATTTGCTCCCTTATGCATGAATTGCTCTTACCTTAGCCTGAAATGTCGACGTGATCAGTAATAATGAAAATTCAAGACCAATGCCAAAACAGAACAAGGAAATCCATATTTAGAGGTGTTATTTTCATGGAATATTTGTCCACATAAAAAATAATAGGGAATGAAATTTTTTTTATCCTTATACCCTAATATTTTTTTGTAGCTTTATATTTCACGGATGTATAAGTACGTAGAATTAGCAAAGCTGCAGCAAACCTAAGACTAAAAACAAATAACTTCCGAATTTCGATCATAAACAAAAGGCATTGCATTTACCTTTCACATACCTAGCGGAAGCCTTTAAAGTGTATAATTTCCCTTACGGCGATAAAAGCATTTTCTTTCATTACCCACGCAACATTAAAGGTAAACTAACATATGAGAGTCAATAAAAAGCTACTTGTAGTTCAATAAATGCCTCTGAAGAGTAGCACGTTCTGCGTTACATGTTTCACAACAATGATTATATTAGAGAATAAAAAAAGTAAATGGCGCAAAAACAATTATTTCAAATGGATTCTCCTACTCCTAAATATATACAGAGTACGCTACAAGTATCAGGAAAAAAAGATGCCCATATAACTGAGAAAATAGTGACAAAGATAAAATGACAGAACTCCAACTGGCGTGGCAAGTCAGAAACTTAGTTCTGTCAGACTCAAAACCTTAATGCTTCTTGGAGGTTGAAAATGTCTTTACAGAACGGAGGTAAGTAAGCAATAGCTTGAGTGCAAATTCTTCACAACTCCAGAGAAAGCCAATAGGCATTTGAGCAGTTAAAAAAAGAATAGAACTGTACAGTCATCGTTGTACATTAAGGAAAGACATAAAAATACTTATGATTTCGTACAATCGTCCGGAGTTATCGTTCACTTCCGGTGAACAACGCTCATCGCGTGTCTCCTCGATTCTTCTTTTCTATTTGATACAGCCGCTTACGAGTGCGATGAAAAAAGCCAACGCCCATTATAAAAAAAAAAAAACACAATAAAAACTTTGCCTTCTCGTCCTCGTCCAATTAATTAGGAACAAGCCATTAAGATAACGAATACACCCCATCCCGACCCCATCGCTCCTTCCATAAAATTACTTTTCTTGCGTTCTGGAAGCGCCAGTCGAGAAGACGACCTCACGCTGCTTCGGGGATGTTCTTCGTAGCTAACTACCAATGTGACTTGCTTAGTGCTATTGCAGAATTAAAACATAATTCATGAAGTACACATAGGCCAAAAGTTTTCATTTTAGTTCTCATCCTACAGGCTATTTTCTATTGATGAACGTAGTAATTACGAAGATAACTGCAAATAGCGAACGTTTAAAAAAAGCATTCTCGCAAATTACTTATTACAAGAAAAGTCGGGGTTATTGTCTTAAAATGTTATGATGATATCACAAATATTAAGGCGATTCTTTATCAGAGTGAAAATAGCTGCACTTGTCAATAATTGTTTTCTCATTACAATACTAGATTATATACCATACACGAAACAAATTTCCATTTTTTACTTATTATGCTTCACTGATAACTTACACCTAATTACATCACACGAGCTCATTTTCTGCCATCATTTAGCGTCGCTGTTGTTAAAATTACAAGAAACAGGTGACTTGTGGTCAAACTGAACATTCATGACTTTAATTCTGGTTCTTACAGAGCCACGTAGCTACTCGCTGCAAACTTTTCCAGAAAGATGCTGAAGGACAGGAGTGACTCGGATCTATTCTCACCATACCAGCACGTAAACAGCTCGTAATCTCACAACCTTGCTGTACCTGGACGAAAACAGCATTCACATTGCACCGTTTGGTCTCCGGCAATACGGGAGCAGTACAGTCCCGTCTTCGCATGGAATCGAACAGAATGCAGAATTTAGGCCAAAGGCCAAGAGCTAGGAACTGTGAGGTCATTCAGCGCTGGAACGAAAATTGACAGTAAAAAGGTTTGGAAGGTTTAACAGGAGGAAAATCTCGCAGTTGCAGTATGAATCGATTGTTAGGAGAGGGTGGAAAGTAAAATGGAAGAAAGAGAATATGAACGGAGGTACAGTTAAAGGAATGAAAAGAGCTGCAGCTAGGGGCCGAAGGGATGCTGCAAAGGACCTTAAGTAATGCACTACCCTCCTACTGAACCGTCTTCGTACAGGAAAGGTCGTACTACTTAGAATAGGCTTAAGAATTTTATTGTACGGCACTTCGTTGCAATCGCGCTTCTTCCTTCTGGGAAAGCAGCAGAGCAACCGCCACTCCCCCCCCCAAAAAAAAAAAAAAAAAAATAACAAAGGCGACCTCGGGTGCATAAAGTGTTAAAAGGAAAATAGTAGGAGACCATTTTCCAATCTACAGAGAAAAGCTTTATGAATTTTAACAGTATTCCAGAATCAACCAACCTCAAAAAGTCGACAAATTTATATATATATATATATATATATATATATATATATATATATATATATATATATATATATATAAGTTCCTTCCTTTGATTTTATAAAATTTAATCATTACCCTGATTTCGCAAAATTTTATCAAACTATGCCGAACTGACTCAAAATGAAAACATAAGTTTAGTTACCTGATTAGCGTAAATTATTTCTTATTTCAGCCCATATTATCTCCTTTCAAACTATGCCATACGGACTAAGAATAAAATATATCAATAACCTTCTCCTTAGCAATGTTGTTATAATCTCCCACGGCTCTGAATAAGGGTAATCAGTTTTCCTTCGCCCTTACCGACACCCAACCACCTGAAGGTGCAATCTCAAATATTATTGTCCACTGAGGCAGCTAAACATCTGCTGGTGTCGGTGAGTGGCTTTGATGGTCTCTCATTCACTCTATCCAACACACACACAAGCTCACGGCCGGACTGGACAAGACCGTAGCTGCTAAATAATCTCACACAGGAACCAGACCAATAGTCCATGGACTTGTCTTGCCTGTCCGTCATAATGTGAGTGCACCAATGACACACCACTTAATATTATTTCGTTGACCCGGTGATGGTCGATTACTTGATGGTGAGTTGCTTCAGTCTGATCATTCTAAAACTCTCAGGCCAATTCTTACTCAACATTGTTTAAGCCTCAGGGACCTAACCATGTTGAAGCGACAGACAAGTCATCTTATACTTGCTTTGCCCTGCTATGAATTTACATTATGGCGTTTATCAAGACCCATTTCCTGAACCCTTAGTTCTAATTCAAAATTATTCATATTCATCTCACTTTTTTCTCGGATTCTGTTTCCTCACACACACAAACACACACACACACACACACACACACACACACACACACACACACACATATATATATATATATATATATATATATATATATATATATATATATATATATATATATAGATCCAGATATGTATATATAAAGATAAAATCCATGAAGGAAACGGAAACACTGGAGTGCTGCGAGGCCTTTCGACACTTACGTCCTTTACTTAGCATTTTATATATTCATCACGTTCCATATTTTCGTGATTCAGTTATACAGATATGTATATATATAGATATATACTGTATGTATACCTGTTTTTCAAGTAAAATGTATGTACTTTATGTGCATATAAAGTATGTACAAAATACAATTCTTATACATACATTAAGTATAATATGCAAGAAAAAGAAAAAACCCATAGCTCAAACGTTTATGCCACATTCCTCTTTCCTGCTGTTCGTCAAAATATGAAATATCCCAAAAACATAATCTGCGAATATAAAAGAAAATCTTAATGGCGCTGACCTCCCCTCGTAACTCTAATTACACACTGATGGATAGTCACCATTTCTCAGAAATCTCGTTTAAATGCTTCAAGACACTAAGTCATAACATTTATTATAAACATTAACACGCAGTCACTCTAAATATGGAATTTCTTACCATCAGGCGATGGAAGACTTCGTACGCCCTTTCTCTCTTCATCACTGAGAGAGAGAGAGAGAGAGAGAGAGAGAGAGAGAGAGATTCTCTTGGTCTTTCCATATTTCCTCTCCAATACACTCCTGCTAGTATAGTAGTAGTATTCCTTCTCTCCCCCTCAATTCTCTCTGTGTCTCTCTCTCCCCTCTCGTTTCATGTAATCCTTCGCCAGTCATTGCGCCTTTAAGTGGCCCCTACTCTTATATTACAGCGATACACTCGACCTCAGTGAAGAGATTCCAAGTGATTTGTAAAGTAAGTGGTTATCGCTGAGGTGGAGCATGATGACTGAAATAATTCTTCTCGGATCAAGACGCAAGCACACGCACAGGAAATGAGAGAGAGAGAGAGAGAGAGAGAGAGACAGAGAGAAAGAGAGAGAGAGAGAGAGAGAGAGAAGGTTGCTCCAGCAGTGCACAAATGAGCATGCAAGAAGTATATGAGAGGGAGGTAATGCCCTAGCGTAGAAATGCTTAATAAATATCGGGGGAATATAGCGTCGCATGAAGCCACGAGTGAGACGTACGGAGGAAACATATGTCAGCTGCATATGTTTCTAAGGGGGAACTCTGCACATGCACGTCGAGTCGAACACCGTCCATGGAGCCAATTCACCCCGTGTCTTCATCACGCAGGCGAAAGAAAGGCGTCGGAGTGTTCCACAAACTGCGTCCAACAGCTCTGATTGCGAGAGACAACCGGAGGCAAATATGACGAGAGGACGAGAGGACAAGGAGCAAAATAATAGTCTAATACTGGCGTTCGAAAGCACGCAACTGACCGTCGTGAAATATTGACGCGATGTAACAGTGTGGGAGAACAGTGACTTAACAAGCAACCAGAAGGCAGAGGCAGCAGCCTTGAATCCAGCTGCATTCCATTTTCATACTTGATCACAAAGAGGATCTCTCGCCTGAACGTTGGCCTGACGTACTGGAATATACTTTCGAAATCAACGGGTGAGTTAATCGATCATAATGTCTATGGTGAGCGTATGCGAATATTTCATACCAGTTAACCGACCTTCGTGGAAACTTGGACGTTTTGACTTCTGCTTGCAATTGCGACGAAAGACATGGTGTCAGTTTGATTGTGATTATTTCTTTCAAACAACTGCATGACATTGCAAATTTAAAATGAGTCCATCTCTCGGAATAGGCGAAGCGAATCTGGTGGATATATTTTATAGAATTCCGTCTTCACTTTCTGTTGAGTGACGGTTTATGTTCACTTCAACTGATATTTACAAAATCATATTCCACAAAACGAGACTTATCTAATACTTTAGGTTTCAGATATTAATTCTTCCATAATCAATAATTACGTTATTTATCAGTTTAAACGTCGGTATTCTTTTAAAACAATGTACATAAAAATAGCAAGATCGCGACGGCACTGTTTCGCTTTTTAGGTTCGGAGAATTCCGTTCCCGAGAATGATAAAGTCAGCAGCTGACGTTCATCTGAGGGAGGCGAATCATTTCTAAAAATGTTTCTCTTAAAAGTAGAGATAGTCTTGATGGCCATTCATTTGCCTTCTCAATATCATCTCTAGTTATTACCGAGGGAAGCCACAGTGCAGAGGAAAAGCCATTCGTGGCTATTGTTATCCGATTTCGAGCCGATTCCTACCCGATTTTGAGCCGATTTAAAAGGCGCGTCCCTTCCGCCGTTATGGGTGTCCCTGGAGTTATAAATGGCCGGAGGTGCCAGTTTTTATTTTGGGTTATTTAATTTCGGTGGTCCATGGAGAGAAAAATTGGCGTCCTGGTGTTGCGCGTCCATGGCAATTAACTACATAGCTAAATGAAATCATAACCAGAATTAATGTAAATTGTCCCAGACCAACAGAAATATTGTCATTCACGCAGGCAATTAGTGCGAGTGTCCAAATGTCATGTAATTGAGTTTATTTACAAGCCCATTGTGGTGGTAACAAGTTGAGCGCAGGATTACAAACTCCACAGCCCAAGGAGAGCAGATTTACGGATGCCTTTATCCACCTAAGAAAATTATGTGCAGAGAGCAGAAAGGAGATAATTTTAAAAAGCACATTTTCTGAAAATATCATAAAAGAATTTGACACCGTAATAACTTAATCAACATAATGCCCCTTGAAACAAAGAGGAGGGAGTCCACTCATGGAGAGCTGGAGGCGTTGCCAACACTGCCCTCTGTTGGCGCGCAGATGACCCGTCGGGGCAAACGAACGAATTCAAAATAAATCACATTCCCCGAAATGCTATCTAGCAAGAGCCTAATGTCTGATACCCGACTGCTGGGGGACCTTGTTGCAATAGCCCCCCCGTCTCATTAGTTAACAAAACACTCCCAACGAAACAGATTTTCACTGGCGAATGAGGGAGAATGGGGGATTGGGGCTTGGTACGTGTCGGATAGTTGAATGCTATTCGTATTCAAATATTAATGGGGATTATATTTATGGTGTGTTTTACCAGGAAGTGGACTACGCGGGGCAATGCCATTTGAAGTAAAATACACGGAAACAAAAACAATTGTATTTGGATGCAGCCAATAAAAGGGATAACAGCCTACTCCTTTTGTCAAAATAAAAAGAAATCGGACTATAAATTACTGCGACAGGGAACAGCGACACTGGAATACGATATAACCACTGTCTCATAAAGTTAACAAATAACTCTGGCTATCAGTAAGCATTTATTAAGGCTTCAAAAGAGTCCAGTTTTTG
>NC_089744.1:17075000-17082500 GCF_040412425.1 Macrobrachium rosenbergii
ACGCATAAAATATTCACTCTTATACAGATGGGCCTAACATCTCCCTCTTCCCCCGCCTCTCTCTCTCTCTCTCTCTCTCTCTCTCTCTCTCTCTCTCTCTCTCTCTCTCTCTCTCTCTCTGGGTGAAAATAAGCGAGGTAAATGAATTTATAAATTTAAATAAAAAAAAATATAGTGTCAATTGTAATGACAATTATAGAGAAACATCTAAAGTCATCAAACTGAATTTAAGCCACCTGTTTAACGCCATACTTATTATGATTACCATTATACAGTGTGTCAATTTACTTCAATGAAATCACGAATGGCGTCATACATGTCAAGCCACCTCTCTCTCTCCTCTCTCTCTCTCTCTCTCTCTCTCTCTCTCTCTCTCTCTCTCTCTCTCTCTCTCTCTCTCTCTCTCTCTCACTCTTTTCCCCTCTCACATCTGCCTACAGCCAAAATGAGGAAAGAAACCATCAATTTACCTGATTATACACATCAATTTGGTGCTGAGGTGGAGTGATGTGAGAGTGGGGTGGGAGAGAGAGAGAGAGAGAGAGTTCCTCAACCTGTTACGCTATGCCTTTCTTAGACCTCCGTTCCCTTATTCTTCGAATGTATCTCGTTTCCCCTACCAAAACTCCCTTTATATATATATATATATATATATATATATATATATATATATATATATATATATATATATATATATATATATATATATATATATATTTATATATATATATATATATATATATATATATATATATATATATATATATATATATATATATATATACACACACATTAAGATAAGAAATTCACCTTTGGGAAAATACAATGTATCATCAATAGTGAGCAGAAAAATTGATCATTCACTTTTTCCTTCAGCTTTCCCATTTACTAATTAGATAATTGGTTAAGTCAATCATGATATTGACTGGCATAGAAAAACTGGCGAAACTGGTATTACTAGAGCGTCGAAAATCAATTTCGCCCGATTAAATCGTGCGGACGAAGAAGTGGAAAGGGTGTATAACAAGGGGCTTTTGATCCTATTACCGAGTGGAGCAGAGGCGACAGCGATGGGAATCGAATGCCATCTTGTTCATTCTAGGCCTAGGATTCTCACAGTGGAGGTCGTTTAGGCTTCTTTCACTCAAAATAATCATTTTGTTATAATATATATATATATATATATATATATATATATATATATATATATATATATATATATATATATATAACCTCAAGCCGGGAGAGTATAAATGAAACAGGGAGCCTAAGAGTGCGTGTCTGGAAATGGGCCTTCAATGAGTGACTCTGCCTTGATGCTCACTTGTTCACAACGCGTGTAATGCTAAGATGGCGACCATATGGCAGGAGCAGATTAAACTCTGATTAGCAATCTTAGCTGGGATATGATGCGAGGAGAGGCAATCTCCTCTTTATATTGCTCCTGGGTTCCTCCCCTCCCGCAAACCCTCTAAAGAAAAAGAACGGTCTAAGCGAGAGGACGAAGTGGAGGGCGGGGGGAGGGGAGGGGATAGGACTAGAGCCTTGATATTTTACTCTTGCTTCTTTATAGTAGCGAGGGGGGATTAACTAATGAAGTCGCCGCCATGAAGGACAGACAAAGATCGAGAAAACGCTCGCGGAAGAACAGGCAGACAAAAAAAATGATCAATACATCTCATAATTGCAACGCCTGTGTCGAGGGAGGTCTTCGCGGGGATGAGAATATCGAATGAGCTTCTTTTCTCATTTACTCGAGCTCCGAAAAAGACGACGGTTGAGGTCTTGAGAACGGCGAGAGAATCCATTAGGTATTTATGGAAGAAGCCCTGGACCAAATAACAATGACGATGCGCTTGAATCGAGCCTCTAACGTGTCCCTGATTTATACAGCGCTCGGGAGGGAAAGATGCTGTTAAAGCGAGGACACTGAAACCAGAGATAAGGTAATGAAATAGTTAGTAGGAATAAAAGGGGTACATGCACACATACATACATACACACAAGCACGCACGCACACACACGGACTCACCAAGACATCGGAGCTCGCACTCGGCAACAGCGTTAGGATATAAATTACAGTAATTACTCATAAAACCAATTTGATAAACCAGCGCTGTTGCGCAATCTCATCTTTGAATCATTGCATTAAAACCTTGCAAAACAACTGCTGGGGAAGGATGGCCTAAACACACACACACGCACAATAAAGGAAGAGAGAGAGAGAGAGAGAGAGAGAGAGAGAGAGAGAGAGAGAGAGAGAGAGAGAATGTAGATGTTATAGTACTAATAAAGATGTTATCATCGGTCGGTGTTGAGACTCCTCTGACGTCGAGGGGAAATTGATAAGAAGGAGATTAAGAGAGAGACTGAGGGGAATGGAAATGGGGCTAAAAGAGAGGGGATACATCAGAATACGGAATGGAATATAAAATAGCGGTAACAAGGGATGAGGGGAAAGGCAACACGGAGTTGACTCAAACTTCATGGAAAAGGTACAAGGCCCGGATGGGATGGGGGCCAGCGGAGGAAAGAGGACCGGTTGGGGATTTGGGGGTTGTGGGGTTGGGGGTGGGGTGGGAAGATGTGATGGCGAAGAAATAATCGAATAGGATGCAATGGGGGATGAAGAGGGATGGGAAACTGAAAAATAGCGAGTCTTAGAACCATCCTGCCTTTTTTTAAAATAATGTCAGCTTGTTTTGCTCATTTCTGAAAAGAGTTGAGTGATTCCTACAATGATTCCATGGTTGTCTCTTCATCACGGGAAATACACAAGTTCTTGCAATCCTTATTTCTCATCCGCTACGTATCAAATCATATACGATAAAAATGAAAGGAAATAAACTGTCAAATAAAGAAAAAACTAAGAAAACAATATAAAGAAACAAGAAACTAAAGAAAAATCAAGGAAATAAAAGAATAAATAAAGAAAAGCCCAACAAAATTTAAGTCCTAATAGTGGGCGAGGTAGCTTTTAAAGAGATAGAACTAAGGGGATAAGGATAAATATTTCAAATATGAAAAGTTCTAAATTCATGTGGTAACAGCATACTGGACGACAATAACAGAGAGAGAGAGAGAGAGAGAGAGAGAGAGAGAGAGAGAGAGAGAGAGAGAGAGAGAGAGAGTTAGCTTTGACCCTGCACAGAGCACGTGTCAAGCTCGGGTTATTGTCACGTGACCAATCAAAGAACCGGATTAGCGTTGGATTCGTATTACGAAAGTCAATCTTTTTAGGCGCAATTATTAGCGTAGGCTTCCTACTGTCCCAGGACACGGCATGACGGGCGTGATAACGGGTGCGCTATTTCCCCCACCCCCCGTTTTTGAGGGACATCTAATGAGAGAGCGGTGGGCATTCGGATTTATTCCGTTAGGCTAATTAATATAAAGGAAACCGATTCTATACACTCTTTGAACTATATATATATATATATATATATATATATATATATATATATATATATATATATATATACAATTATATTACATAAAACATGTATTACTAAATTATCCAAAGGATAATATATATATATATATATATATATATATATATATATATATATATATATATATAATGTATGTATGTATATATATCTAAACCACCACAACCGTATAATAATATAATAATAACAGTAATAACAATTCGGATACGGGGTCAATCCGAAACCGGCATCCATCATCCATCACCCGCGATGGCAAACATTCTATTAACAACGCCTAACAGAGCCTTTGGCAGAGCCATTATGCGCCGAGGTACCACTCGGTCATTCAGTCGAGCGGAACCGGTTGGTGTTTGAGGTCGGAAGCCCTTCCTCCGCGGGCTCTTGTCGGCGGCGCTGAAGGCACGTGCTGAATCCGACAGTCACGTGCTGCTTGTAGAGGGGAGATCGGGATACTTTCTGGTGGGAAGGGAAGGCAAAATGACAGCATTCATTGAGAGAGAGAGAGAGAGAGAGAGAGAGAGAGAGAGAGAGAGAGAGAGAGAGAGAGAGAGAGAGAGAGGTGACGGTATGAACTTTGCGATATCAAAAATCGATTTGAAAATCATGAATAAAGTATAGAGCTCATTGTTGAAATCAACGATAACGAAGTCGTCTTGGAAACGATTAAGCTATGGTGGTTCGCACACCCATGAGGCGCTCTGATAATCATGAGAAATAAAAACCATTGCAGCATTAGGACACACATATGTTGCACCAGAAGTCGCCATCTAGAGAGTTAATGAAAAAAAAGAAGGTAACCAAAAGATGTCTCTCGCGTGTCCAGATTTTGAGTTTACAACTGTTTCTACCTTGTCCATCTCAGTATATGGCCTGAGAGGTATCACAATAATAATTATTATTATTATTATTATTATTATTATTAAAACCCTAGACTTTCATTTAGTAATATATTCTAAAAAAAAAAAAAAAAAAAAAAAAAAAAAACAAATGTAAGCCAAGCTATGTTGCCTCCAATCACCTCGTCTGTCAGTTCCTCCTAAAGCAGGAATCGAGATGAATTTGTTCACACGGTCTGCAAATTGTTAGGAAGCCCACATACCATCACTGAAGACAAGTAATTCAACCGATGCATGAATCAACAATCAACACGATTGGAAGTTAGGAGATGGACGATCTAAATGCACGGAATATGAACATGTGCATTAGAGAAGCATGATCTGCAATTACCAGCACTCTGGATAAATGAGCATCGCGGAAAATCGACGCCTGTAAACATCCTCTTCGCGCTGTGGGAATTTCTTGATTAATTTTCTTAAGATCACTCTCGATATTTAAATATACATCTTATATAAATGAGAGAGCTCTGATCTGCAGCCGTATGGAAAAAAAGTATGCATCTGAAGAAGTGCCTGGTGAGTAAATGTACTTTAATGTTAAAAGAATGAAATTATGGAAAAACAATGGGGTTCCAATAAGCAGAGAGAGAGAGAGAGAGAGAGAGAGAGAGAGAGAGAGAGAGAGAGAGAGAGAGAGAGAGAGAGAGAGAGAAAATGGATGGAAACTACTTTATTTGAATTTTGCCTGCCATGTTGGTATGAGAATAAAATTTCACCAAACCCATTCAGTAGTTTATACGGAGATCGTGGTTCCTATAAAAAAAATTAACCAAGAAGTAAACAATCTTATAATCCCGTGAAAATGAAGCATAAACATAATGTAGCATGCGTATTTCACATAATAAACAATGATTATTTGTCACACCTAAACAATGTTTGTAACAGCAGCATTTAGTGTTTAAAACAATGTGAAATTCGTTCTCTCTCTCCGCTGATTAAAAACTCAGGGAGACTGACGTCCATCTTCAAAAAAAAAAAAAAAAAAAAAAAAAAAAAAAAATTGAGGGCGTCCCGTCCCTTTTTCCGTGACGCGAATATGATCCTCTCAAAATAATTGACCCTCCATCCTCGCACACGTAAAAGGGTTAAAAACCGAATGATTACCATGTGGACAGACTATCATAACCCCATTCTTCCCCCTCCCACCTTTAGAGCCTACACCCCTCCCCCCCAATAAGTACAAGAGCTCCCACTCCCTCCCCCCTCCCCCCATCTCTCTCTTTCTCTCTGTTAGTAGCCACCTTTGTAATGAAGTTGTAGTTAGCTGCACCATTGGTAGGCCTAATGTAATTATTGTAGGGGAGTTTTAGACTGTGGCTTATGGAGGTACAGGGTGGAGATAGGGCGAACAGGGATCAGCTTTGGGGCGGGGGGAGGGGGGACTGTATGGAGGGCAATACGACCCACCGATGATGCTATGAAGCTTATTACGTGTCCCTATTAGCAAACTATTTCCATGATGAAAAAGTTATTGGGAAGGGGACAACCTGGGGAACTGAAAATGAAAGGCCTACTTTTATCCACAACAGTAATAATAACTGACATTGCACGCTTCTTGGAAATATCGTGTACGATTATTTTAGAACAGCAAGCCAAGATCTCCTTAAAAAATTGCTGTTGTAGAATATATTTTGATAAACAGAGAGAGAGAGAGAGAGAGAGAGAGAGAGAGAGAGAGAGAGAGAGAGAGAGAGAGTTACATTAAAAACAATAATGCATCTAAAAACCAGAAAAGCTTCAAAAACTTAACTAGAAGAAAAAATCTTATCTTAATGAATTTCATTACAAAATATGAATAAACTGAAGAAAATGTTGCAAAGAAATCTATTAACACAGCTCTTAGTAAGTTTCTTTTTTTTTTTTATTAAAGGAAGATTTTTCTAATTGTTCAGCGCAAAGTAGATTCAAATCAGACTTCGACAGTACGACCACATACGCATATAGCCACCTGCCGTCTCTAGCTTTGCTACCCAGAGTACGATTTGTTTATATGATTCAAGTAAAAAAAAAAAAAAAAGCATGGAAAAAATGCCATTTTTTGAAATTGCTTATCATTCCTAACATAAAACCTAACAATAACAATAGTATAAGTAATATCAATAACAGTCGCAAGCGACACTAGATTAACATTGACAGCCAGCAATAACGATAAAATACAGAGAGAGAGAAAAAAAGGGAAGCGGTAATAGGAGGAATGGACGATGAGAACTAAAACTCTGAAACTAGTAAAAGTAATGAAATGGAGCACGATTCCTTTTGCCAAAGATATCAGCACCAATGCACAATTAATTGTGGTTGCAAACGAAATGCAGTTAATGTTATTAACATTATCAACGACTGATATGTTGCGTTTCCACATGAACTACAATTAAAATTACGGAAATGTTGCTAATAGCCTACTGCTACCGATATTAATACTAATAAAACATGGAACGCATAATTTAGTTTTTTGTATCAGACGCAAAATTGTTGAAAAATTGCAGAATCCTTTACCATTAACTCGGCAAATATGCATACGCTATCGAGTCATTTCATAAATATATTGGCTAGCTGTGAGAGAGAGAAAGGAAAAGAGAGAGAGCAACAAATCTCGGGTTAACACGAAAGATAATATCTTGTGGATGTTCATATAAGAAGATCTCGTGTCAGCAAGCTTAACTTTAACCAAGATGTGTTTACGTGTCACAGATTCCCTGCCGGTGACAAGATTCCTTTTTGTCTGACAGTCACCTCGACATCATTCTGAACATGGCTTCATTAGTGAAGCATGCATGTCACATATTAAGTCTATCTCTCTCTCTCTCTCTCTCTCTCTCTCTCTCTCTCTCTCTCTCTCTCTCTCTCTCTCTCTCTCTCTCTCAATATTTCAAAACATATAGCCAAGGTTACATTCCTATTTGATGACCTCCGTTTATAATCTTGAAACTGACCCTCGACTCACCAGATGAAATGTTGGAACGCCATCACCCACAGATGATGACATGGACGAAGTCAGTAGCAGAGATGCAAAGTAAAAATAACAAGGGCCATTCTAGGGGGGGGTGAATAATAATAATCGACATAAAACGAAAATACTAAAAGAGCGAGCGACGGCATGGTTACAAATGTCACTTAAATCGGTGGATTCTTTCGAACGCAGTCCCCGGGTCACATCC
>NC_089744.1:17085000-17102500 GCF_040412425.1 Macrobrachium rosenbergii
CTTCTTTTACACTCTACAAATGTTTCGGTCACGCATCCACAAGTGCACACACACACACACACCCATGTTATAGAGTGATTTTATGTCATATGTGCTACTATGGTGGTGCACTAGCGACAAAAACTGGATTTAAAAGAGGTACACACACACATCTCTTTAGGTGGAGATTTGGGATCGGAACTGAGGAGACGTTCAGAACTTTCAAAAGGTTATCAGTACGGAGGGGGCGGGGGGGACGGCGCTCCCTATCCGAAATCTGCCCTTTCCTGCAGTCCCCGTCACCCTTTGTTTGGTGAACAAGGTTAGGCTTTGGTGTTGTTTTTCGGCAGTTGTAATAATAGTGACAATTTATTTAATATAAATTTAGGCATACAGAAGACTTTTTTAATGGTCTGTACTGTTAAAAGGCGAATGAATAACAATAATAGTTGCAAGTTAATATATATATATATATATATATATATATATATATATATATATATATATATATATATATATATATATATATATATATATATATATATATATATATATATATATGTATGTATATATTTTTGTATTTGTATTCATATAATTTTTTTTCATATACACCGCATGCCTGATATTAGTCTCTAAATAAGGCCACTAATAAACAAAAACAACAAACAAAGTGACAAATCCAACGTATCATTCGCAGGAGGTTGGTTAGGAGGGAAGACTATTGCATAAACCTGGGAATGAACTCTTGTGAGGCTGAGTTACCTGCTAAATCCTCGAGTTAATTCCCGCTAAAAAGGAAATAAATGGCTTCTGGCGTTCCCGCGCAAATGTAATGACCACAAACAAAAGTTAATTTGCCCGGGAAATAACGGCACTGTTTGAAGGGTCGGCTGAATGTATAAATACCCACACCTGGGCAAAATGTCATGTCCAGTGTTTCACAACAAAGCACAGCAGCTTCTTCATGATATAAGAATCAAGGCGACTCTCCCACTGTTCCAACTGATTTACCCGATTAGCTACAAGATTTTTTCCCCCCTCAATTTGCGGTTTGGCTGACAGGAAGAGGACAGGATTTCACGAACGTGGAGGAGGGAATTTTCTTGAATATTTACGGTAGCGACATAATAGTTGCAAGTTAATAACTTGGTATTCAGCCGTCATTAACTGCTTTAACTGGAGGAAATGCATTTCGCTAATACTGTTCAGCACCAAACAATAATTCATTAGCCTGAAAGATGAGAAATGAAAGCTGCTTCTCGTTATGGTGAGTAGGAGGAAACTGATTTTTTATGCAGAAAAAAAATATATTTACCATTCTTTGTACTTAATCACTGATTCATTAACCTTACTTTCTCGTTTTTTCTTTATTAAAAATCCAGCACACGTAGGAAACGGCGAAGACGTAGCCAGCCAGTCAGGTCGAAGGATCGCTTGACATCCCTCATTAATCAAAAGAAAGATTAGATTTTTCAAAACACCGCGTCTTCAGAGCACGAGCAACGCGCAGTGCTGCTTATTTCAGAAGGCACAATAACATTTTCAAGAAGAAAAAGAAGATGCGCCGAAATGTACAAGAGTAATATAATAACCAGACGAGGCATCGTTCTAACAGCAGAGGAGCATTTAGAACAGCATTCCCCACTTTTCCTTACCTCACAAACCCCCATAAATGTTTCTATAAGAGTGTCTATGATGGTGTTAATGTCAGACTGTCTTCACATAATGTGCTGCTGGCGACCGGAGGAGGAGGAGGAGGAGGAGGAGGGGGCCTGGGAAAGGGGGGGGGGGGGGTGGGGGGTCACCGAAACCACCACATAATGTACACTACAAGAACCGACTGCGTCGTCATGGAATAATAGAGCATTACTACTTACCTTCCTCTTCCTCCAACACCACCTCTCCCCACCTCCCACCCACCTGGGTTTTCTCTCTCTCTCTTTCCCTCTTTCTCTTCTGCTTTCACTCTTGCTCTTTCTCCTTCCCGACAAACGACAATTTCAACTCGTAACTCGACAAACTTACCTGAAAATAGAAGAGGAGGTAACATGATTAGGTATTCCCACAGGTCATTAACATTTCTCTGTGCGGATTAATTTAATCCTTCTATCGATTAACACATTAGAAAGCATCGCATAGGTCATTAAACATAGCTCCTGTCCTAACACTGAATCACGTCCTCATGTCAAAAATATCAATGAATATTCAAAACATGGGGCACGACATCAAGCAAAAGCAGTGGAATGTCTTAACAGAGTTATCTGAAATCTGAAAGCACAGACAGTTCGTGAATCATATTTTTATGAATCTGATCTGAAAACTTTCTTCTCGTCTCCAGTAAAAAAAAATCCGAACAGCATTATTTCGGTGATTCACCGTACCCATAAAAAAAACCTACTCCTTACGTGATGTTTTCATGCATGATACTGCGACGGAAAAATATAAAATATGTTGCTGATCTATTTCACTCCATTTATACATTTTCAAGAGGACCGGCAAACAGCACAGACAGTACCACTTTCTGCCCAGGGAAATGAAAATAAACAAAAGCCTGAAGAAACCGAGACGCTTGGAAGACATTGTGGTTTTCAACAATTATATATATATATATATATATATATATATATATATATATATATATATATATATATATATATATATATATATATATTATATATATATATATATATATATATATATATATATATATAATATAAATTGATGTATGCATGTATGCATGTGTGTGTGTGTATGTTCCAGTATAACTCTGAAATGCATTGAGCAGTTTCAACCAAAATTGTTATACATATGATTTACTATTAGGGAAAGAATATTGTGTATAATCCATAGTTTTTAAGGTCGCTGAGATGAACAGTGACACTCACGATGCCCTTCAAGTCCAACTTCAGCCCCGATAGGAATGGGGGAGAGGGGGGGGGAAGGGGGTCACATGTAAAAATAACCAAAAACGCAGATATTAGTGTCTAACCCATAGTTTTCAAGGTCGCTGAGTAGTGATACTTCCGATGCCCTTTAAATCCAAGTTCAGCCCTGGTAGGAAGAGGGGTGGGGTGTGGTGGGCATGACATGGAAAAATAACTGAAAACAACAGATATTAGTGTGCAATCCATAGTTTTTGAGGTTGGTGAGACGAATAGTGACACTCACGATGCCCTTTAAGTCCAAGTTCAGCCCCAATAGGAAAGGGGGGTGAGAAAGTGGTAACATGTAAAAATAACCGAAAACGACAGATATTAGTGGCTAATCCATAGTTTTCAAGGTCGCTGAGATGAATAGTGATACTTCCGATGCCCTTTAAGTCCAAGTTCAGCCCCGATAGGAAGGGGCGGTTGAGAAGGGGTGGGAAGGGGGTGACATGTAAAAATAACTGAAAACGACAGCTATAGTTTTTGAGGTTACTGAGATGAATAGTGGCACTACCGATGGCCTCTAAGTCCAAGTTCAGCCCAGGAAGGGAGGAAGGGAAAGGGGTGATAAATAAAATGTAAAAAAGACAGATATTTGTGTCTAATCCATAGTTTTTTCGAGGTCGCTGAGACAAACAGTGATACTCCCATAACCCTTTAAGTCCAAGTTCAGCACTGATAGGAATAGGGGGTGACAAGGGGTGAAATATAAAATGTCAAAAATGCTGGGAAATGTAAATGAAGCAACTATCTTAACAGGAAAGGGAGAAGAAGTGAGAGAGAGAGAGAGAGAGAGAGAGAGAGAGAGAGAGAGAGAGAGAGAGAGAGAGAGAGAGAGAGATCATTGGTTGTCATTCAGAGTTTTTGGGGCAGTGCTGGGTTGGTCAGTATGTATATATATATATACTGTATATATATATATATATATATATATATATATATATATATATATATATATATATATATATATATATATATATTATATATATATATATATATACATTATATATATATATATATATAAATATATATATATATATATATATATATATATATATATATATATATATATATATATACATATATATATATATATATATATATATATATATATAGAATGATACGGATAGGCAGAGTGACAGACAGACAGCGTAATCACACAGACCGAAACGAATCTGGACAAAGCAACGGTGACTCATGTTTTAAAGGAATCCCGACCCTGACCAAAACAAACAAACAAACTTCCAACAAGTGATTCAAACGAATATACTGATAAAATGTCCATCAATTTAATCCCCTTCGTTCTCATTTATTGATGCGCACTATTCCATCCCCCATTTATCAGGCTTATCACTTTCTCCCCTATTTATTGACTATTTACTTTGTCTATTTAGTTCCCGTGGAGAGAGCGCAAATACACAATATAAAACCTGACAAAAGGCAGTGTTTATTATGTTTATCACAAATGATAATTGAAAAATCCTCCATTCTTTTCAATCGGCATTTACCGATAAAAGCATCAGAATGAGGTTCAGCCATACGAATAAAACAATTAATAATAATAATAATAATAATAATAATAATAATAATAATAATAATAACCGGGATGTGGTCGCTGGCTCCATCTGGTCGTGCTCTGGAAACATTCTTTAACCTTTCAGTGACTAAACAAACACTGGCAGAGAATTAAATTTTGAAACACTTCTATTAGTTTACGGATAATAGCTCTTGAACATTATTTCCAAAAATACATCGGGCAAAAAAAGGGAACAGAGCTAAAATTGCTTTTAGAGCTGAGGATGAAATCTGATTTGATTTATTAAGGGTAATGCAATGTGAAATATATGCGAAAACAGTGCATGCATGTGGGTATGTTATATATGTGTATGTATGTGTGTGTGTATATATATATATATATATATATATATATATATATATATATATATATATATATATATATATATATATATATATACATATACTCCTTACTGCAGGAATAAATAATCCCAGGGAATTATATATCGACAATCCTTCTACCTTGACCAGGATTTTTAAAGTGTCTTTAAGGACAGTACTTAATCATACTGATGGTTATAGTCAGTCATCCTATTACCAATCGCAAATAGCATAGGTTCGAATCCTGGTCAGGGTAGGAGTGTTTATTTCATACACAAAGCCACTTTAAATGAGTTATTTGTGGCTTAATATTTGAAAGAATAAAATTACCATTTGTGAAATGGAATAACTATAACAGGCATACGTATATGTGTGTGTGTGTATATATATATATATATATATATATATATATATATATATATATATATATATATATATATATATATATGTGTGTGTGTGTGTGTGTGTGTGTGTGCTTTTAATGTTAACTAAAATAGTTGCTCTACCAGCTTTACAAACGAATGATAATAATGGTTCTATTGGTCACAATTACAGGATGCATGAATACTTAACATTAGCCAGACAGACATCTGAACTATTATTATTATTATTATTTTTATTATTATTATTATTATTATTATTATTATTATTACGAAAAAATAAATGAAATGCGATGGCAGATAGGAGGAAAAGGGTCCAGAGGAAGAATACAGGAGAACTTGAAGGATAAACGCGTAAACCGCCATTAAGATAAAAAAGAGCGATATGGGCGAGATAGGGGGAGGGGAGACCGAGGAGAATCAAAATCTTTGCGGATGATAAATGAGGGAAAAGGGAAGAATAATGGGAGACAAGAAGGGGAAAAGACGGATGGCGAAAGATAACAGAAAATAAAAAAAAGAGAGTCAGAGATGAGCGGGAATTAGGGAAACGAGATGCATATATAACGAGGAAAAATGTAAAACGGATGAAGAGAAGAGTGAAAGACGAACTAAGGAGGAGAAAATAAGAGAAATTACTCCGTAAAGAAATAGGAATGAATGTGATATTATCGAATATAAAATGTAAGCGAAGATTATTACGAATAATAAAGCAGTTTAAACGGAAAAAAGCCAATAAAATATGTGAAATGGAGAGAATGAATGAATGATTAATTAGAGAGAGAGAGAGAGAGAGAGAGAGAGAGAGAGAGAGAGAGAGAGAGAGAGAGAGAGAGAGAATAAATAAACATGATAAAAGCACTTAGTTTAGGAAAAAGATACATCTTAGTTTTGCTGACAAAGACCATTACACTTTCTAAGCAGTCTACAAATTTGTGAAATCTATTTTGCCTTGTGAACAGTAAAAGGAAAAGCAACAGCAACTATTTCTCGCCAAGTTAATGGAGAGAGCAGCAACAGACACGAACCGAAAGACACCAAACACGTCGTCAGAACGTTGCTGATGTCTTGTTTACCATTTACGTAACATCATCATCCAAGGAATTGCGCATAGCGATGATGTGGGATTCATTATCTGACATAAGATTAGGGTTGGCCTTTCCTTTAAAATACGAAAATGTTAGCTTTAGACGTTTGAAAAACTGTGAAAATGTGACGAACGAAAAAAAAAGGAAGAATCTAATCAGAACTGAAAATCGAAAATGTTAAAAAAATACGTAAAATTGACTGAATAGGCCGTAGGGAACCACATTGCCATAATATTTCCTCTCTCTCTCTCTCTCTCTCTCTCTCTCTCTCTCTCTCTCTCTCTCTCTCTCGTAGGATGGAAAACTACAATGTGGCGAACCTACAGGTGTTTGCTCACATTTTCATTAGTCGGATTGACTATGCATTAGGAATATTGCTTCCCGACTCCCCGAAACTCCTCGAGACAATTACACGGCTTTTTACGACCCAGTGTCATTTGGTAGGGAACTCTCTCACTCCTGATGAGGTCTTGCCGCTGCCTCCGCTGCTGCTGCTGCTGCCGCTGCTGCTGCTGCTGCCGCTGCTGCTAGCTGCTAACTGCTAGCTGCTACTGCTAGCTGCTAGTTGATAAAACCGAAGTGGAAAGTAGGGAAGACGGAGGGGCAGGAAACTAAGTAGAAACTATGTAGATAAAGTAGACATGAGAAGAATAGTAGAATAACGAGATGGAAGGTAAGTGTAAAAAAAGATGGAAGGAAACAACACAAGGATACAATAGACAAAAAAATAAAGGATCCCTGTAAGAAGGTTATGTCGTCAGCGCATCTCACGTGGTGCACTGTAGGCAGGGGTGGTTGCGGCGTGCCTTAGGCACCTAGCTGCATCCTCTTTTAACTGCTTTACTTTACCCACATTCTCACTCCTTTTCTTCAATTTTGCTGTCCGACCTCTCCTACAGACACTTCTAATTTCCTTGTGTGTCATCTCCTTCATTTTCTGGCTCTCTTTATCTGGCTGTCCAACCACTCCAACTCCCTATTTTCACTGTCTAAATGGCTTTAAGGTCGAAAATGCCTCAGTGTTGGCTTGACAGCCTAAATTTCATAAATGAGTCAGTAAAAAAAAAAAAAAGATTGCGATTGGGAAGAGACAAATAAAAGGTAAATGATGTAGCAAGAGGAGGGAGATAGGTGAAACCAAAAACCCGATAATATGGAAATACGATATAAAGAAACGGATATATTAATGGCAGACGAGAAACGTAGCACAAATGAATAGATTCACTGGCCTAGATGATTCGCAAAGCAGAACGTGAACAAACCTTTAGGTTATCCACGTAATAACCACGTAACAGTAAATATGCTTTGTTGCTTCAAATGATAAATAAAAAGACGACCGTTACCAAACGCCGCAGCACTTTAAATGGTAATTCTAAAAAGTTCACTTCAATCGATGATTACAAATAGCAATATAAAAAAAAAAAGTTCTGTTGAAAAATATAAAACGTTATAAAGTAAAACTAACTCTCCACATGGCAAAAATATTTCTACGTAAAATAAAAACAAGTAAAACGACCATGCGATATTATCGAGTGACAAAGAAAAACGAATCCAAAAAAGAAAATATGAGCTAGGACATTCAAAGAATGGAAAACATCATTTCAACATCAATGAATATTGGAAGCGTGATATAACGTGCGCGTGAACACGCACACAGACAGACACCCGTATTATACATGCATACATACAGTACATACATACATATATTTATGTGTGTATGTATACACACACACACACACACACATATATATATATATATATATATATATATATATATATATATATATATATATATATATATATATATATATATATATATATATATATATATATATATATATGAATGTGTGTGTAAAGAGAGAGAGAGAGAGAGAGAGAGAGAGAGAGAGAGAGAGAGAGAGAGAGAGAGAGAGAGATCATAACTTAATATCGATGAAACAGAAGGACGCTTAAAGCCCATTTGAAAACTGGCGACGTATATAGAAAAATGCTTATTTCTCGTAAGAATTTTCCACATGAGTACTGGAAGTGCGTAAGAAAAAGAAGTCTACAGTATATACAGCATTAGTTACTCTGTTTATAAAAAGCTCTTGAAATCTCAAAATATGTTGGCCAACCATCATCTGTTTCATTCACGTGAAGTTATCGCCGCCGTAGTAAGTCTCACTAGTTCACGACGATGAAAGTTCTTACAGACAGTACTAGATATACTACTACTCGTGTTCCAAGCGTTCTGATTTCTAAACTCACAGGAAGACTTCTGTCAGAAGCTGCCACCATGTCTCTGTCTGGCCACACGACATACATTCAACTTTCTTTTTTCACATTCATGATAGATTCGGTTTTCCTTTATCGTTCACCATAACTCAAACATAAAATTGTTTCTAGTTTAAACATTTCTGGTACAGAGATACTATAAAAAAAAGATTCAGTTCATCTTTCACTACTTTTCGATACTCTACAGTTTATTCAATTTCGGGGCTATCTCGTTCCGAATCCAGTTCAAGGTCGCTGTTACAGCCTAATGAAATGGATTCTGGTTCGTGAAAATAACAATACCTCAGTTGCCACAAATTCTGTCCGCAATTTCACCCATAACTTAATCACAGAAAAAGCGTGTTTTGCAAATGATTCTGAACCTATAGCCATAACTTTACAAATGATAACATTATAATGTTTTATCATCTGTGGCATAAGCAATTATTAACTAAATGCAAATTAAACGTTTTATTATAATAATACTGTTCTAATCGTCAAGGAAAATTTTTTGTACTCAACAGGTTTATTTGAAATTTCCCTTATAATAAATATTACGAAAACCGATACCTCAACAACAGTGTCTGACTGTGAATCGTAACTGGGAAATATTTCCGAAGAGGTATCTGTCGTCTATACACATACATATATTTACATATATACATATACATACATACATATACATTTATATATATATATATATATATATATATATATATATATATATATATATATATATATATATATATATACTAGCTGCGCTAGTAGCTTACACAATGTTGAGGGTGGTACTCTTTAATGCCTAAAAGAATGTGTTATGTGTGTGTGTGTGTGTATATGTATATATATATATATATATATATATATATATATATATATATATATATATATATATATATATATATATATATATATATATATATATATAAATAAATATATATATATATATATATATATATATATATATATATATATATATATATATATATATATATGCTTATGCTGACACACTAGCTAACTTGCTATTTTATAACCATGGCTAAGCCAAAATAAGCGTAAAAAGCAGAATCAGGGTAAGAGAACATTTTACCTGTATGCAGGAAGTTGATTCCAGCGAAGATAACTTAACATGAAAAAAAGATTAACCGTAAAACCAAGAGAGAAAAATGCAAAGAAAACAAGATTTACCGAATAACGTAACGTCCCAAGAGGTGAAAGACGGTCTTTTCACAGGACAGGGACTATTGAACAGTCCTTGGAACAAAGATTACACTGTATGACTCTCGGGGATTACTCCGACTCTTTACGGGCAAACAAACAAACAAACAAACACCATTACTTGACCCGAGAAAAGCGTCATTATTCGTAAATTATTGTCAATAGGCCTATCTTTCACATCTCCGGGCTTTCTCAGCAACTGAGGGCGATTTGCATCCGAAGGTCATATGGATGGGGCGAGACTGCATGATGTTTAGTGCGCAGCCCCCTCCCCCGCCCATATCCTCCCAAGGACCTCTTCATCACCCACCGTCAGCTGTCTTCTGTCATTCGGCCCCTGTCCACACCTCCCTCCCCCATCAAAAGCTGGACGTGATTTGGTGCCTGGCCGTAAATCGCCGCCATCGGTGTTTGTTTTATACGACGCCAAATTGAGGCGCCCGTAAAATTTCAATTTGCCTGCCTCCAACCACATCTTGAGACCCACCAGAGGGAGATCTCGACGACCTCTGCGGAGGACCAACGACCGTCTGGAGGGACATCCAGGCTCTCACGCCATTGCCATGTTGAAAGCGCGGGAAAGATGGTAGGCGGACACACGCACACACACACACACACTACTGGAAATGCTTATTGCTCTTGTTTAACTTTTCTCTGCGTCAATACGGCTATCATAAAAAAAGAAGTTTTCGCGAATCGATCAGTGCTCTGGTGTTGATAAACAATGATTCCATTGTGTTTTAGGAACCCCACTAAAGGCACGAATTTTGTGTATATATAAATTTCTGACACAACCATTTCAGACACATGTACGTATTCTCAAAAGCTTTTGAAAGCGCTAAGAGTAAACGATGCAGAGTAGAATGACAAGAAAGAAACAAGGCATATAAACACAGTTACCCTGGCCCTGGTCCTTCCCCGTGCATCCTCCCCCTATACCCGTCCCCAGCTTCTTCGCTCGCCCACCGAAGCAGAAGCCGGAGCCAAGTTTTATGTGCAATTTGGGAGTAGCAGGTCGGGCGGTTTAAATTCGGCCCACAAGGAAACCATTTTCCCTGCTGGCACATTGTTCCCCGCCTGGAATGGCCTGAAGACCTTTGTTGTCCTCTTGTCGCTTCTGGAGCGGTCGACAGACTTTCATAGATATCCCCCACGCCTGCCCATCTATCCCCCATACCCGCCTGTCCGTCCCCTACACCCACCTATCTACTCCTTCCCTCTGGCCCCCTTCCCCTTATCATTTGTCAACAAAGAATGGGGTATGGAAAAATAGTCTGCGATTTGACTACATTACAACGAGACGATTATCACCAATAGCCTTGTCTGAACGGTGCAGAACAATATGCGATTCCTTTTTGTGGACGGGGGACCGCAGGCTGGGGCCAAGGGAAGGGGGAGGTTAATTTATATAAATAAAAAAAATAAATAATACTCATACAAAAAAATCGCATTTCGCTGCCCCTAACTTTTATGAGCGTCTTTCTTTCTTTTATCAGTAAACAAATGAGTAGAATTCGACGGATGCACTAAATTCCCCCCTCTAGCCCGTCCTTATCCCAACAGAGCCATTCCAGGGAGCACGAATGAGGTGTTACTTTTCATTACTTTTTATTGCAACGCGGAGACAAATTGAATCCTTTTATTGCACATGCTCCTGCAGGGGATCAAAATCGCGGGTAGATTGCTGAAAAGTTTTTTTTTTTTTTGCTTAGAAACTTCGACAACAAGAACAATATAAGCTCGAGCAGCAACATTGATAAAATTAAGCATCTGAAGCCACAATGTACGACTGAAATGCGCAAAGACTTATCTGCTTGCGGGGAAAATTCCTGCGTGTATTCAAGACGTTAAAAGCTGGTCTTTTACAAGCTAATTATCCCTTCGAATGAGATGCTGGCAGGCAATGAAGATTAGCAGTTTGTTACTTGATGTAGCTCTCGCTGGAATACTGAGTCGGATCACGATAATAAAATGGTAAGAAGTCGTAAACGAGGATATCACATACACAGAATGAGAGAGAGAGAGAGAGAGAGAGAGAGAGAGAGAGAGAGAGAGAGAGAGAGAGAGAGAGAGAGAGTCTTCTGACGATTGTGATACATATCTAATCATGTATACAGTGCGCATATGCACATAGCTAAATCCTATGTTTAAATAAAAAAAAAGTATTGAATTTTTTTGTCTTTACAAAAAAATTCAATACTGTTTCAATAATATCAAAATTCTTACTTTCCGTAAGAGAGAGTTTTTCTTTAACAAGAAACGCCCACCGCTAGGGTATCGGATTAATTCGACGGCCAAAGAAGTGAGCGAGACGTAAACACGTATCTGAAAATCAAGTAGATAAACAAAATGGAGAATCATAATGTCGACGTTTAGTTGGGGGGTAGGGGGGAGGCGTGTTAAGTACTGACGACTTGAATGCTGTACATTATTCAATAGCTATCAATACTTTGTAAGTCTTTGAAATGGTCTTCACTGAAAGATGGCATTTATAAGCAATGAAACTGGGATTCAGAAATTGGAGTTTCACGACATTGTTTAGCACATTCCTTTCGAAATTCCTATTACAGATAACCAATATATAAACAAACAGATGAATGAATAAATAAAAACAAGTAAAGGTAGATAATCCAACAATAAATGAAACAAACTGAAAATAAATAAGTACTAAGTATGAAAATAGATAAGACAGACAATTGGTATAAAAAATAAAATAAAACATTTATATATTATATATTCTCAAATTTTCACAAAATTCGTATTTTTGAAGTACGACGAACAATATAATGACTATGCAATTAGTTCCACGAAAAGGAACTCTTGGAGGAGTGACGTTTCCTAACTGAATTGAATTCAATTGAATTGAATGCAGAATTTAGGCCAAAGGCCAATCACTGGTACCTATGAGGTCATTCAGCGCTGAAACGGAAATTGCAAACAGCAAAAGGTTTGAAAGGTGTAACAAGAGGGAAAACCTATGTACATTACTTTGAAGCATGCATCAACCATCTATGATAAGTTGAAGCTAGTTCATAAATGTTCTATTAGCGAGCTGTGTTAAAGAAAAAGTATAATCCTAAGGGGTCACGAAAATTCAAGAGACGAGAGAGTTATATAAACAGACAACTATAAAGTGGTTAAGGGTATCTAAGAAAATTCAATTTGCCTCGCCTCTATTCAATGGCTTTCCTGTTTATATTAAATCTGTGTATAAAATAAATTTTATTGTATACACAGATTTCCGTAACGTATTAAGCTTAAGCTCAACATAAAATTAGAGAATATATTCACAACTAATATAATCATATCTACAAGAAATAAATTACTACTTTTTTTCAATTCCCATTCACGGATAAATATGGAGAACTGTAATAGTGAAGATGCTTCAAGAAGCTACGGAGTTAAAGAAAATAATGCTCTAGGAAAAAATCGAAGAAGAGAGAGAGAGAGAGAGAGAGAGAGAGAGAGAGAGAGAGAGAGAGAGAGAGAGAGAGAGAGACGTACGAACCAGGAGATAGAGAAGGAAGGAATAAAATGTAATAAAAAGGGCTTTCCTAACTCCCGTTTCTTCTTTCCCTACTACCCCCACCTCATCCACCATCTATCCTGACTGGCACTGGACACCCCCCCAACCCCACCACCCGGTCGCCTCTCTTCCTACCTCCCTGTCTCCCCCCCAACCGGGCATCCCTCCCGAAGGCTGGCACTGCTCGGCAGGAGAGGTGATCGCTCCTTGCGTGACGATGGCTCTCTCGGGACCAAAGCTACAATTACTTCCCTTGTTTCATCTCCAGGCAGTAATTTCTTTAGACTCTCCAAACATATTGTAAATAAAACACTCATGGAAGCCCGATATATGTAGGTAGGCTTACCATATATATAGTGGATCACCCTCCCTCTCCTCTCTCTCTCTTCTCTCTCTCTCTCTCTCGCTTCTTATACATACGTCGAGTCATATTCATAAGTCTTCATCAAAATTACAAAAAAGAAAAAAAGAGACGAGATGAGAAAAAAATACTCCCTACATCCTTTAATGGAGTTGCTGTTATGGTTTCTAAAGTTATCGCTGTTCTCTGCAAAGGACTTATGGTTTCTATAAACGGGGAAACGAGTTCTCTCGGCTACTACAGCAGGAGCGGACTTGATAACGAAGAGGAAAGTCTTCCGGATAATAATAATAATAATAATAATAATAATAATAATAATAATAATAATAATAATAATAAATTATTATTATTGTGATGAATTTACGAATATCAATAAAAAATGCATTTCTCTAAAGAGAATGTCAACAGAACGAAAAAAGGCTATATTTGTCACTACACTGTCAAGTCCTTCTTTTTCTCAACAACCGTAAATATATTTTGTGTGTGTGTGTGTGTGTGTGTGAGAGAGAGAGAGAGAGAGAGAGAGAGAGAGAGAGAGAGAGAGAGAGAGAGAGAGAGAGAGAGAGAGTTGGTATTTTTGCCAGTGATACTCTCCATTTATTACAAGTTATATTTTCCTATATTATAAAATTTCACCGTTATTTTTTCAGCACCGGTTAAGATCAAATTACAATAATTATTACAGAATTACTCGGATTCTTTCCGTACTTCGTAATCTGAAGAGAAAGCTTTGCTATATGAATAGCAAAGCTTATAACAAAAAGCTTATATGAATCTTTTCCTTGCTCAAATCAGGAATATTTTGATGATTTTTCTTCTTAAATCTAACTCATTTTCTACGAACTAAAACAAAAAATCAAACTATAAAAATAACAAACATACATAAAGGAAAACCAAATCCTTTGTAACAGAGTAATTTCTTTTTCTGTATATTTCCTCAGACGACAAGAGCTTCGTCGGGAAAGGTGGAGCGAGCTAAGCGAGGAGGAGGAGGAGGAGGAGGAGGAGGAGGAGGAGGAGGAGGAGGAGGAGGAGGAGGAGGAGGAGGAGGAGGAGGGAGTAAACAGAGCGTGTGTGCGCGCGTGCGTTCCTGGCCTAAAAGATGAGGATCATCAGGGCGGTAAAACTCACGCTATTACCCATAAATCAACAGCGCCCACCACACACCACAAAGTTAACCCATAAATAACGTTACTTCCATCAAGAATAAAGCAACGCGGAGAAAACTTTCAAGGGGAAAATATAAGGTAATTTGCTCTCTCGCCGACAAGTTTTAATTGTTATCTATACCACCCTCAGCTTCCTCGCCTCGAGGAGGGAATTACCACCGGGGAAAGAAGGGACGGGAGACTCTCTCTCTCTCTCTCTCTCTCTCTCTCTCTCTCTCTCTCTCTCGAAGAATGGAAGTGGCCGCTGCTACCTCGCCTCGGCCCGGTGGCAATTTTGCACCTCTGTGACTGACGTCAATAACACAACACGGTCTCAGTGACATCAAACCGTCTGTAAAAACTGTGAATTGACAGTTTTCTCTTATTTAATGCACACAAGCATCTCATTTCTTTTGCTTTCGTCTGGAAGCCTGGAACCTTCTTCAAGTGAAACTGAAGCCGAGTCAAGACTGTCTTCTTAAGGAACTGACGTTAGCGTTTGGTATGCGTTTTTTCTTCCATTGGAAGAACAAGAAGTGAAAAATTTTATCTTCCTGAAGAGAAAGAGAAAAAATATGTTCAAAAGAATAACAAAGAGAACTGAAAATTGAAAATGACGAATAATGCGTGCCCACACAGCGTATCAAACTATCCCGATATGATGGAGCAATTTAAAGATAGTAGACAAAAAATTAGTTTTGGAATTTTCTGCATAAGAGGCTTTGAGTCAGGGATGATTAAAATGACTAGTTATATTAGTAATCGAAGTCTTATGCTGTCGAAATGGAAGCTGTTGAAACAGCATTAATATCCACGAACTGGATATAACAGCAAAACACCGAATGAGGTTGTGACAAGCATTTCGCATCTTCAAAGTATATGTCTTTTGCCGTTAAAACTAGCAGTTCTAATGAAAGAAACGGAAATGCAAGAGAGATTAGCATATGCTTTATAAAGATCAATAAAGATCAGTCGCCATTTGAGTCTGTTGTCTGTAGCAAGGGAAGTTGCAGTTATTAGTAACTTTGTCTGAGGCAGCACAACATTATTTTGCAGTAATGTGCTTCAAGCAAATCCCTTTGAAGAAAAAAACCACCATGGTAAAAGAAATACTGAACGAAAACGAAAAGCATCACACACACACAAATCCCACTTCTGCACTTGGGGGTAATCCACCTTTTTTTTTTTCCAGGCATTAAATCGACCAGCAAACTTCCAGATAATCTGAAGGTATAAACTTGGGAGAAGGTAACTTCCGCTCAAAGTGTTCATTTACCGACATTCTTAGAGGAAACTTAATGTCTAAACTTAAGGTGCTGGCGGGATGTTTAAGAGTAAACTATCTCGGGCAGTGTTAAAATAAACTTTGGAACGGCCCATATATACGCAATGCACTCCACCTTACAAATGGGTTCGCCTTGCAAATCAAGTTAAGCAGAAGGATTAGTAATCGTTTTATTGGTAATGTCTTTCAATAAGAACGTAACTTTAAATGAACAAAACGGTGGAGCGAAAGATGTTCATTTTGTTCCAGGGATGTTTTCTAAACCATTCATTTGCTGGTTTACAAAAAAAAAAAAAAAATCATAAGAAAATTGTAATAAATTAGTGAAATTTGTTTCTGTTTTCTGAGTGTTATATACATTATTTCATACATAAAGGATTTACGCAGTTCTGTTCTTAGCTTACGAAAATAAAAATACAAGTTTCACTACTGGGTCTTTTCGTACAATTATCAACTGGAACGTGACTGGTCGACAATTTATATCAGTAACACGAGTTGAGTTAGATTGCCATTTAGTGGTACACTTTTCATACATACATAAACGTTAAGCGCTGATCTACGCGTTTGCATAAATATTTTGACTTTTGCATCATACCTAATTGATAGTACACTCGACGGCCAGCCCCTTGGTTGGTCTTACTCGGTTTTGTAATGTAAAAAGACGATCTCCTCCCCTCGCCTCTACGCATAGGCCTACATTGAAATTCCTGCCTCCCGCATGTTTATAGCAGAAGTTTTTATTACACAAGCTCATTCCCTCCGTCTATACTTCATGCCTCCAAAACAGCAGGGAAAGGATAAGTGAAAAAGAGAAGTACGAAAACAAAGAGCAGACCAGGATCACTGCTAACTCGTTTAATACAAGAATGAGTTGTGCGCATGTCCTCATGACTTTACATTAAACGGATGAGACTATCTTAAGATAACTAATCTCATTAAAGATATTTTCAAGTATACGAAAGGGTATTGGGGGGGAAAATTAGCTGTAACAAAAGTATCACCGTTCTATGAGGAGACATTTATAAAAAATACTACAAAAAGATCATTCCCAATCCCCCCAAAAAACTGCCCTCCGAAGGTCCTCCACAACCTGGAACCGGACGTGAAAAGAACAAACTGCGACTGGCATGACAAAATCCAAGCGACACTTCTGAATCTGCGTCTCTCGTCCCCCACAGCTCCAGCGACATCTCGACCAGAAGCAATCCGCAGCGACATAACCACAGCGCTGGTCAAGCTGGCGAAAAAGAAAGTTAGGCGAAGGTCTACGGCGACGAAAACGACGACGGAATCAAACGAAAAGAATCGACCGCCATAATCATCTCCTTCAGGAAAACGACAAACAATTCCGTCATTTGTTAGCAACTCCTCCTAAAAGCGAATTTGGTGGGAGGTTCATTTGTATGGAAATTTGGTAATTCAACCTTCAGGCTTTC
>NC_089744.1:17107500-17120000 GCF_040412425.1 Macrobrachium rosenbergii
ATACGATTCGTGGTCCTTCAGTATCCTTTCTTTTACTTTTAAAGAATGCATTTGATTTTTGGCTTTACAAGACCCCCCCCCTTTTTTTTTAGATGCGTATGGTCTTACATGGCCCTTGGTTTCTTTAGAAGAATGCATGTGATTTTTATCTTAATGGACCCATTTTCCGTTTGCGTTTGATTTTTGGTGGAGGGGTGATAATATATATTTACCCATACGTAACATTCTGGTTCGAAATAATACTGTCAGGCAAGAATACTGCGAAGTTTCGATAACTTGAGAAGCAGGATGTAATTATAGGAATAGCAAAATGAAAATAAACTAATTTAACCCCAGTAATGATTTTCCTATTATCGTCACCTAAAAGTACTTGAAAACCTACGGTAATGACTACCAACCAGAATGCCTTGATTCATCTCACCATGACCTAAAAACACAAACCAGTCCTGCGGTCATTGACGGTCGACATAGTGTATATAAAAAAAAGATGGAATCTCGCATTCAAAGCCAGGGAGAAGGCCAAGAGATGACAACCGCACCTAAGGGAAAAACCAACGAGTTGCCTATGCGCGAGGAAACTTTGTCAAGTAATTTAGGTCGTAATTGACTTGTTAACGCTCTACGGGGGATCACTGACAACAATCATTGCGACTAACTACATCTGACGGATTACTATTAGCAATTTCAGGGATCCCTCTCCTACAGCCTCCAACTTCGAGTTCTCCCCGTTCCGTCGCCAGCCTCCAGGGCTTCTCGTCTCATAGTCTCTCCTGCGAGTTGAATGTATTGGCTTTCGAAAAATAATTTGCTTGCTCTGCTGGCTGAATCTTCTTTTCTTAGGTCGAGTTTTTTTAATAGGACCTCCTATCAAATACGGACTTAGTATAAATGTTGAAGGAAGAGAATCTTTGAGAAAAAATAGTTGAACCTCATTCTCCCCAAACCCCCTCACAAAGATAATAATTTTGAATTGCTCAAGACAATATCGTCTAAATTTTCATCAGATGCTTAGCAAACTTAAAAGTTAATAAAAAAAAGAAGGAATACATACTACTTAAAAGCGCTTTATAACTTAGCAATATGTCAGAGGCTTCAGTCGGGAGTCGAGCTCTTCTATACGGTGATCGAGTTATGATTCTTGTTTTTAGTGCAGAAAAAAAGACTTATCTATACGTTAAGTAAATAGCACGTTTATTCATTGATTTTTAAAACATACAATAATTTCATTCTTGGAAATTTAAACCATGAACGATCAAAGATAACCTGCAGAAGATATCATGGTTGGTTGGGCATACATCAGTTGGCCTTATGCCGACACGACCTCTTTCCAAAAAGCGGTCCGTCCGTAAGTGGTGAGGTGTTAAAGGGAGTAAGTGCTTTGATGTAATGTGAATTTCTATACTTTGCTCTTTAAACGAACGCGGTAAAGATGTAAAGTTTAGAAATGAAAATTGCTCAGCTGAAAATTTCAACTAAGGAAGCACCTATGTATTTCTCTGGACTGTCAAAATATGTCAAAGAAATTAGAAACTGGTTTTGGAGGTGTCACATATCGAGAGAACTTCTGTTCATGCTGGAAGCTCTCACATCATTATCTTACAATAACATAAAAAAAAATACTGGAAATCCATATTTAGCTATTTAACAAATAAACGCTTACTTACCTTCTCTCTCTCTCTCTCTCTCTCTCTCTCTCTCTCTCTCTCTCTCTCTCTCTCTCTCTCTCTCTCTCTCAACATCAAAAGTTTGGAATGAGGGGGACAGCAACAACAGATTTCACTATTATCTTTCAGAGTATGACTTTGTTTATCTTTCCCAACCGAGAACAACAAAAGGGGGAGTTGGGGGCGGGGGAGACGGAAAATGGGGAAGGGGGTAGAAGGAGAGGTATAGGGTAGGATGGGGGGTTCCGGCATAACCAGGCCACGATTGTGTTCTGGAGATGAGAAGGACCTCCCAAGAGCTAAACAAACCAAACGCCATATTGTTTTTCAAGAAGGTGAGAAAGCAAAGTATTGAGAGAGAGAGAGAGAGAGAGAGAGAGAGAGAGAGAGAGAGAGAGAGAGAGAGAGAGAGAGGCGTACAATTTATAGTTAAAGTCACAGGCTTTGACCTATTAAACGAAAATGTGATACGTCGTTGCTACTCAACCTCTGAGGGAAAAGTTGAAAGGAAAGCCTCCCACACAGCTAATATTCTAAAGGCAACCGGGGTTGCTTCCAAAGCCCAGACCACTCGTTTTTCCCTTTTTTTTAACAGATGTAGGACTTATTTGTAGCATATTCATTTCAGCCTCTTTGTTTTGAAAGGGCTGCGCACGGGGCATGGAGGAGCTGAGTAAATAAAGCACTCCAACACAGAACAGAGGGAGCGGAGAGAGAGAGAGAGAGAGAGAGAGAGAGAGAGAGAGAGAGAGAGAGAGAGAGAGAGAGGAGAAACAAAAATCATATTTTGCTTGCAGTCGCAGAATACAAAAAAGATCCTGCAAGCGATCCTGAAGATAAAACCACCCCCCCTTGTCGAAAATCTTTTCTGGTAATTTTTTCTCGCCGTCTCTTGATCGGAAAAAGGAGATGCAGGTCGGAAGGGGAACTCAAAAGTAAATCAAGAGATTGGGAGGTTCCATATTTTTAATCCTTCCCGGCGAGGCCGACGTGTCAACACTCCACAAGGCACTTGTATCAAGGCACCAGAGGAGTGAAGAGGCTTTTGTTCAGCAAATAAAATGTTCTTTGGTTTTAATAATGAGTGTTTATGTTTCTCACAGAGGGAAAAGATGTTCTGAAAAGATGAAATCTCGGTTTGGATTTAGTTTTTTTTATCTGTTTTTTATTTTAGCTTAAACGAAGTAAATAGACTTAAGTTGGGAGACTTGCCAAAGAAAATAAAATGGAATTTAAACAGCCGGAATCATTAATTAGTAGAATTTAACAGGCCTTTAATTTTCATTTTAAAGGAAAATTAAAAACAAAATTTCAACCTATAATGAGTGCCTTTCTTTAATTTAACAGGCCTTTAATTCTAATTTTAAAGCAAAATTAAAAACAAAATTTCAGCCTATAATGAGTGCCTGTCTTTACAACGAATTTTAACAACTAAAATTTGCTGGAAGTCAGCTGATCTAAAAAAATAAAATAAACCCTTATTTTTCTTTATTTATCTGTAATTGCACAAAATCATAAGATCTAGTTTTCTCTGTATAAAATTATAGATGACTGTCACATTTGAGGAAAATGCAAATTTAATGAGAAATCTCAGTAAAATATGGATAAATTTCCAGAAAATTTTTTTTTTTTATCGACTTCAAAAACCAAGCCGATCTCATTGTCATCCAACATAAAGTAAAACATTGGAATGACAGAGTATGGACTCCTCGAACGATAACGCTAATACACGGGACAATAACTTCGGATGCAAAAGCTTCTTGTACAGACTTTAAGATAAGAGATAGGTTGGGGGAAATTTCCGCACCACATGTTGCCGAAAATTACCTCGTCGAGGTCTTCCCTTGACTAAGAGAGAGAAAAATCGAGATATGATGTCTAACACTCGGTAAAAGAAAAGACGCATGACACGTTACTAAATCATCGCATATACATAAATTAGAAGGGAACGGAACAAGTGACAAATGAAATCAGCTCGAGACTCGCTCAGAACAGAAATTACGAGCCATTCTTTGAAAAGAGAGTAAGAGAGATGGAATCAAATACTGCACAATTAAACTCGCATTTGTGAGGGACCTTGACACCATCTTAAACGCAAAAGAAGAAGAAGGGGAGGGGGAGGGGGCGGGCAGTGGAAAGTCCGCGTACGCTCTATGAAGAAGGCGGGCGGGACGGCATTCCCGGGAACCAAGATGTTTGAACACCATTACAACCATGTCTTTTGTGAGGTCTTGGGACGCCTTCCGCCGTCCTCTGTGGATGGAAGGAAGGAAGGAAGGAAGGGTGGCTGGCTGGCTGGCTGCCCGCCCCTTCCCGGAGACTTGTGCCCAACGGTCTCCAGTCAACTCTTTCCATTCCCCTCCTCCTTTCCCCTCGTAAGTCCTTTACATCCCGGTTCCTTGAAGATTCCTTCATTCTGCGCCGGCCCTTTTCTTACAGGCACTCCTCCTCGTCCGAAAAATGGGACGTCTCCGTTGAAAAGGGAAGAGATTCATTATTCAAATGAACACGTCAAGGCCGAAGTCATTTTCTTCTTCTTCTATTGGCCGGCTTATTATTAGCCTCTTGACCCTTCAAGGAATTCAGCTAAAGGTGGGACAAAAGAAGATGCTCATAAGGAAGGCCCACTCGTCTCTCCAAGAGAGAGAGAGAGAGAGAGAGAGAGAGAGAGAGAGAGAGAGAGAGAGAGAGAGAGAGAGAGAGTATGACTTTAGAACTTAGGTAAATCTACAAGAAAACCTTACGAAGCTCATAAAGAGTGTAACGTAATATATTACGTTATTATAATAAGAAGCCGGCCATACTCAATAATGAATATTCGACAAGATAGAATTAAAAACAGAGAACGTAGCAACTTATGAGAGAGAGAGAGAGAGAGAGAGAGAGAGAGAGAGAGAGAGAGAGAGAGAGAGAGAGAGAGAGAGTATAACTTTAAAGCTTAGGTAAATCTACAAGAAAACCTTACAAACCTTATAAAGAGTGTAACAATGTATTACGTTATTATAATAGGATGCGGGCCATAACTCAATAATGAATATTCGACGAGACAGAATTAAAAACAGAGAATGTAGCAACTTATGAGAGAGAGAGAGAGAGAGAGAGAGAGAGAGAGAGAGAGAGAGAGAGAGAGAGATTTGGATTTCCACTTACGCTACAACCAAGTAGGATGAACTAAAAGGGAGAAACGCCTCCGAAAGATGAACACAAGAATCGCATTACAGCATCCACCACGAAGGTCCCTCTCAGCCTAGGCGAGGAAATCCTTCGGCATGTCTGGAACAAGTGGCCGAGGTAGATGGCCTTTTATTATGGATGGAAGACCTTTGGTCTATTCTGTGGATAACTTTCGGTTCCCTCTCCTCTCCTCTTGCCAAGGTGGTAGTTGGCAGCAAGGTCTTTAGACCCTGGTTGGCAGAAGGTGGAGAAGGGAAAGATGGGGCCGGTCGTGTCCACGGTAAACTTGACAACCGTCCAGCGGAGTGGTGTTGGTGCTGTCATGTCCTCTGTCCGTCAATTTGGTCATCTTGAAACGGCCATTGATGCTCAGTGTAGAGTTTGTCGGAGTATATGGAGTCTGTCACGTAAGAGGGGATTCATATTATGTCAGAGTATTTGCAGAGAGAGAGAGAGAGAGAGAGAGAGAGAGAGAGAGAGAGAGAGAGAGAGAGAGAGAGAGAGAGAGAGAGAAAAATTTTTTATTTCTTGATTTCTAAAATGAATTCAAGGAAAGCTGATTTTGATGTTATAAATGATAAATTATTGAGAAAAAGAGAGAGCAGAGAGAGAGAAAAGAGAAGAGAGAGAGAGAGAGAAAGCTGATTCTGATTTCTATGTAGATTTCTTAAGTATAGCTTCCAGCAGGATTCAAGGAAAGCTGATATATTTAGAGTGATGTTATAAATGATAAATTATTGAGAGAGAGAGAGAGAGAGAGAGAGAGAGAGAGAGAGAGAGAGAGAGAGAGAGAGAGAGAGAGAGAGAATTTGATTCTGATTTCTATGTAGATTTCTTAAGTATAGCTTCCAGCAGTAAAAATGGAATTCAAGGAAAGCTGATATTTAATGATGTTATAAATGATAAATTATTGAGAAGAGAGAGAGAGAGAGAGAGAGAGAGAGAGAGAGAGAGAGAGAGAGAGAGAGAGAGAGAATCTGATTCTGATTTCTATGTCGATTTCTTAAGTATAGCTTCCTGCAGTAAAAATGGAATTCAAGGAAAGCTGATATTTAGAGTGATGTTATAAATGATATATTATTGAGAGAGAGAGAGAGAGAGAGAGAGAGAGAGAGAGAGAGAGAGAGAGAGAGAGAGAGAAGGGGCGTGCGTTGGAAGGGAAGGCGGGCAGCAAATGGCCACCTGCTATAAGACGCCGACAAATCACGCCCATTGTGGAGTGCCAGGCCGTAATGGCCCCCTCGTCCCAAATTTACATAGCCAGTCGAGGCACCAATGCCAACCCGATGCTTGTATACTGACGGGGAGGTCATCTTTGCTGCTCTTCCTCACACCTCATTGCACCTGGACGATCGGCGCATCTGTTTATTCCGGTCTAACGTGCCTTGATAATACTTAACCAGCATCCCTTGCAACTTCTTGAAGATTATCTTCAGTTTTTGGAAATAAATTTGTGGAATACTAATTCTTCCATAGATCTTTTATCGTAGCTACAGTTTTCGGAAATAAATTTGTGGAATACTAATTCTTCCATAGATCTTTTATCGTAGCTACAGTTTTTGGAAATAAATTTTGGAATACTAATTCTTCCATAGATCTTTTATCGAAATAAAGAATACTAATTCTTCCATAGATCTTTTATCGTAGCTACAGTTTTTGGAAATAAATTTGTGGAATACTAATTCTTCCATAGATCTATTATGGTAGCTACGCTTAAGAGGAGTAGCTAATAATTATAATTCTGCCCCGACTTGAACAATACAAGCGAAGAGCATTACACATTAATAAAAAAAAGCAAGATAAAATTAGGACAAAATCCATCAATAAAAAAATATCAAAAGTTCAAATAAATAAAAAATGAAACCCGATGAATAGAATAAAAAACGAGGAACATAAGGAGTCAAGTGGGCATAAACAAGTACCATTGATACCCGAACGGTGACCGCAAGTCCATGAATACGAATTCTTTTGTGAAACGGCATCAAGAATGGTACCATCCTTAACCCCCTTCCCGAAGCCCCTTTAGAACTTCCACGTCAAAATGTCTCATTGCAATGAGGAGGAGGAAGAGGAGGAGGAGGAGGAGGAGGAGGAGGAGGAGGAGGAGAGGAGGAGGAGGAGGATGAGAAGGAGGAGGGGGAGGGAGGGGGAAGGTAGGACCTTGGGTAGGAGTTGAGACGGGGGGAGGAGTCCATCTTTATGCAAATAAGAAGAGTCATGAAGCCGGCAACTCAGGGTAATGTTATGTAAAATAAACTACTCCTTTGTTGCAGCACCGAATTCGTTTGCTCACTAACCGACCAATTGCCAAAAAAGAAAGCGATACGGAGAGAGAGAGAGAGAGAGAGAGAGAGAGAGAGAGAGAGAGAGAGAGAGAGAGAGAGAGAGAGAGAGAGAGAAATTAAATTGCTTTGTTTACTTCTGCAAGATGCACATCGTAACAGTGGCTTTTTGAGGGCAGTGTTTTCACTTTTCTTTTTGCAATTTTTTTTTATTCTAAACGACAGTCATGAGGAAATCATCCCAAAATAAAATTAAAATAAAAAATAAAAATGATTGTCATATCTGGCGACTGAATACCGTACTTGTCTTGCGGCAACTTTCCGACTGGAATGAAACAATCATTTTAACGAAAACAGCAGCATTACATGAACAGACATACATGCATTAATAAAGTGTGCATATGCTTGCACGTATGTATGAGCTCGTATGTGTGTGTGTGTGTATTTGTGCGTGTGTGTGTGTGTGTGTGTGTGTGTGCGTGCATGAATATAAAGTACTAGGTAGGGGAGGGATCCCCGATATGGTCATCAAAACGAGTGATCTGACTTGGCACCATCACCCCCGACTCTTCTTCTTCTTCCCTACTACTACTCTCGCACTGCCCCTACCCGTCATCCGAGCCCATTACCATATCCTTCCCCAAGGGACCAGGGGCTCGCTCAGGGGCTGGCGAAGGGAGACTCAGGAGGGAACAGCTTCAACCACCACACCCCTAGATACCAGCCCCATCTGGCCTGAATAATTGGCCTAATATCGATTTATATTACGTCGAGTCCCGTGGATTTCCTGTGTGTGTGTTTGATGCATCGTCACGGTGGCGGTGACGACGGTCGAAAGGTACAGAGACTTCTCTGCTTCTTTTGCCGACGGTGATCATGATCATGACGATGATGATCGTGATGATGATGATGAAATTGGCCAGGTCTGATGGCCTGAGATTCGTAGGTGGCCAATTGGATACTCCATTTCAAAACGGATATGAGAGTGTCACACTAATTATTATTCATATTTTCTGGACAAACGTATGTATTTGCATATGCATGCATACGTGTATATATATATGTATGTATGTATGTGTGTATGTATATATATATATATATATATATATATATATATATATATATATATATATATATATATATATGTATATATATATATATGTATATATATATATATATATATATATATATATATATATATATATATATATATATATATATATATATATATATATATATATATATATATATATATATATATATATATATATACAGACACAGACACACACACACACACACACGGGTATGTGGTATAATAACGAGCGGCGGTGTTTTTCCCACTGATAAATGCAAAATGAGAGAGAGAGAGAGAGAGAGAGAGAGAGAGAGAGAGAGAGAGAGAGAGAGAGAGAGAGAAATCTGGAGTCCAAAGTAATCTTCAAAAACCCCCCCTCCATAAAACTGAAGACATCAAGAAATAAGAAGTTCATAAAGCTACTCGCCAACATTTTTCGGAATTAGGCAAAAAGTCTCTGAGTGCCATAAAAAACGCTTAAGAACACCACGAACAAAATCCGAATGGATGGACGGAGAGGAATATGGTGGAGGGAGATTTTTCCTTTTATTTTATTTTTTTTTTTAAATATGCATAAGAAAGCGGATTATCTTTTTTTTTTTCATAGGCTGGTAAGTAATGACTCCTTTATGTGACTATACATAACTGTGGATTTGTTTCTCCAATGACTCCTTTGTCATTACAAAGGGACGCCATCGTCGCATAGTTCAGGCTGCTCTCAATGAATAAAAATTAGTAAAAAGGAAATAAATAAATAAAATAAAAAATAAGCATAAATTACATAATGCTAAATGTATCAAATGAAAAATATCGCGTTGGTTATACATAATCGTTCGCTCAACTCACAAAACTGATACTGTATATTACTTTTGATAATCTTGAGATTTTTTTTTTTTTTGACGTTTACCATTTTTGAGTTTTTAAATATTTGAAGTGTTGAGTTTTTAAATATTTGGATTGTTACAAGAAATCTCACAAATCGTTTTTCTGTAGTTCATAAATGGCGAAAAAAAAGTTGTACGATTTATTTATATTACAAATAAAAAGTGTCACCCGGGACAAAAAATGCGAAGATTTTTGCCACTTTGTAAGAGTCAACGAACGGAAAAGGAAAAAGTGTTGGGGGCAAAGAGTCATACAGATTTTACAGATGTACAACAGGAAAGTTTGAGAACAAATCGATGAATTTTTAGGGTGCAAGAAAGAGGTAGCGTTAGTAAAGTTGATATGTGCATCAGTGTAAGCAAATTATTCACAAATTATTCATTAATACCCCAATAACAATTCTGTATCTCAAACGTCTATTTCTGGTCGATATAACAATTAATCGGGGAAATGGCTTTAACAAGATTCTTTCATTTTTATATTTTATTTGCTTGAAAAAGGGAACGCTATCCCTGTCGAAACAAAACTAAGCATCAAAATACTGCTGAAGCAGCGTGCTAAAAAGTGAAAGTAAATCTTTCAAAATCACAATGTTATCAGTAAAAAAAAAAAGAAACGTAAAGACGTGCAAGGCACGAAAACTGTCGTTCTTTAAAAGAAAGCTCCCATTGAAAAGTCACTTGGGTAGACACTGAATGACTGCACAATATTCAGGTTATTAAAGACAACCCGAAGAAATGACTCCACAATCTCCCCCTCCTTGCCCAGGTGCCTTTGGTGCAAGGAGATTCATAAGGTCCAAACACCAATAAATACCAAAATAGGACGAAAAGGCTTATGAAAAAAAAAAAAGAATGACTCAGAAGAGATAGAATGGGGCGAGGGGAGGTTAAGAAGAGGGACATGGAGAAGAAAAGAGAAGCGGCCATTTCTCTTCACTAACAAAGTCTTAAAGGGTGGATAGGGGGAGAGAGAAGGGGAAGGAGAGAGAGAAGGATGAGGGGTAATGTCAGGAAGGGGAGGAGAAGGAAGAAAGGAGGAAGGTGCTATACGGGTGATGGAAAGATCCCCCTATATGTCCGTTTGATGCCACCTTAAGCCCTGATAGTCCTTCATAATCCAGCGCCAAAAGAGCAGCTAAGTTATCCCGCCGGAGGAACGCGGGGAAGAGATGCCCTTGAGGACGCTTAAGGGAGTACCAGAGTCATCCTGACGTCCGAGGTTACTGACGCAGGGAACTGCTTTCAAAAAACAAACACATAAATGATAATAAAATAACAGGAAACGTCGGCGACAGGTCTCTAGGGATTGTGCTTTAAGAACGTTTCTTTGTATGAGTGTCTGTACACGCAGAAGCAAATTATGCACGACGTACCAAAACAAATACACGACATCCAGCCGGGAAAACTGAACTATCCGTGTGTCGTGCAATCTTCATGCAAAGGGAGGAGCGTCAACAACAGAAGTAATTAATCGAGAGAAACATTTCCAAGCATTAAATAGATTTACCTGTACCGAATAGAGCTCAAGCTTAGGCTAGTGTGTCCCTTTATTAATAGTGCTTAAGGGAGATGGGTTTGTAGATATACGAAGGACGTTTTAAAGTTATTTAACGGAGTCACATTTGCATAACTTACTCAGTTTGCATACCTGCTACACAGACTTCTGTGTTTGCCTGTTTGCGATCACTCACACTACACAAACGCCATTTACTAAGTTACAGACTTTACGCCACTGCTAACCTCATAGAAAATAAATCAGAAAAGATGCTGTTATGTTATAATCCTTTATAGTAACATCTATATTGAGAATCCTTTATATTAACATCTTTATTGAGAATCCTTTATATTAACATCTTTATTGAGAATCCTTTATTAGCATCCGATTAAATCAAAATTTCTCTGCAATGTAACTAAAATGAAAAGCTTTTCCTGGTTAACTCTTACTGCTTTTCAGAAGTAAATCTGATCTCTTTCTGTCTGCAAGCAAATATTTTTTAGATACAATGAAACACACTTTGCTGGGATGATTACTTTCAAGTTTTCTCTCTCTCTCTCTTTTCCAGATATTTCTAAATCTTATGAAATATATCGGTAAGCAAATTATAAGAAGTGGAGAGTCGAAGTAAGAGTTCGGCTGGGTCTGCAGAATGTTAAGCTTTATACTACAATAATAAACATATGAGTCACCAAAAAGATGCCAAAGCCTTGGTGTGAAGGGATGATGATTTTTCTTACCTACGATGAAACAAAATTGCCAGTGAGTCACTACCACAGTCTCTCTCTCTCTCTCTCTCTCTCTCTCTCTCTCTCTCTCTCTCTCTCTCTCTCTCTCTCTCTCAGATTTATCCTGAGAGACGAGCTCTCCAAAAAATGTCTTCAGTAATTTTAAATTTATTTTTAATTAAGTAATGAAAAAAATAAAATATAAGAATCGAAAGAAGGATGGACTTTCGAAATAGAGAGAGAGAGAGAGAGAGAGAGAGAGAGAGAGAGAGAGAGAGAGAGAGAGAGAGAGAGAGAGAGAGAGAGAGGGGCGGGGTCCATGTAGATGTTATGATCGGAGGCGTTCCCCCAGGTGCCATTTCAACCCGCTTCATCTGCACTCGAGAGGAACCTGACATTGCTGCCAACTGAAGCTCCCATGAGCTCCGCTATTTATCCGATTAATACACTCGGTAACTACACGCAGGCGATGGGTATTGTCGTTGCCTCTACGGTGAGATAAGTACGCCACCGCCCCTCCCTATGCGTTTATTTTAGTCAGGACTGACCGACTCTCCAGCTTGCCGTAGATTCAATGAGCAGAAACTTCCTTTCGGCGATTCTGACAACGCTGAATCGTCGCTGTCGGGCGCTCCGTCCTCGCCCGCCCACCCTCCCCTCCCCCCTCGGCCTCTTTTAGGCTCCAACTTGTAATTCTAGAAAAGGAATTCTGGAACAATTAAGCACATGATTTAATTATTCAGAAGCGAACAGCTTAGCAGTTGAACTTCCCAATTGAGCAAGGAAAAAAATATATATTAAGCGAAATTCACGCCGGCCCAATGAGAAGATAAAATCGAGAAATGGGGAATTAAATGAAAAGGAGCGCGCGCGAGAGGCGCTCGCACAGAGAGAGAGAGAGAGAGAGAGAGAGAGAGAGAGAGAGAGAGAGAGCGAACGCCCGATTCACAGGGATAAACTCTCTTTTTATTTGTTTCCACGCAGTTTCCTTCCGTTTTGGACGACCGCCGTTTGCAATCATTGCCGCTGTTGTTGCTGTCGCCGCACTTGGCTGGCAATTTGCAACCTTTCCAGGGGATACCTCACAGAGCGGCGGGAGGAAAAAAAAAAAATCAAATGAATATTTCAAGATCTTCTCTGATGGGATACATTTAGACTACTGGAATATAAAAATTCCCTCCGCTCCGAAGGGGCA
>NC_089744.1:17122500-17135000 GCF_040412425.1 Macrobrachium rosenbergii
TAACTTGCATCAAAGTGACGCTCTGGTAGAGTTCCTTCTTATTCTATTTTGCGTTCTATGAAGGAATGCATTGTTAATTTATGCATAAAATGACCTCAGATCGTAGAAGAGAGAGAGAGAGAGAGAGAGAGAGAGAGAGAGAGAGAGAGAGAGAGAGAGAGAGAGAGAGAGAGAGAGAGATTTAATTTATATTTTATTGTTATTTTTGTGTTATATATGCTTGCAAGCACAGCACAAATGCTCTCCAGTCCATCAACAGACGATTGCATTCATCCTAATATCAGAGAACAATCCATCGGATGCGCAACGTCTCCCAGTCAAAAATAATTTCCCCTTCATTTCTCTTACATCTTGAGGCTATCGTTCTCCCCTAAAATTCATCATCTTTAATCCGAATGCATCTACACGTATATACACTCGTTGCTCGCTTTCCACTGCGTCTTTAATTCTCCTTGAAAATTGTGAGCGCGATGCATTAACGTTACTAAGGACCGTACCAGTACGGTTTTGTCGTTTGCATCACTTAGAAGACAGCAATAAACGCGCCTTTCTTGTTTTCAAGGATTGTGTACTTTGTTATAAAAATATTTTTTTTTTTAATGAGGATGCATAGCACGTGATGTATGCGCAAACACCTCGTCTTTTATTGGTGTTTTTGGTGTCCATCTCTGGCGCCACAATTTTTCTCGTCCCCCTTTCACGGATTCCATCTTTAGGACGAGTCGGTAGAGTTCTCGGCTAGCACTCTGCTAGGTCCGGGTTCGAATCCCCGGCCGGCCAATGAAGAATTAGAGGAATTTACTTCTGGTGATAGAAATTCATTTCTTGCTATAATGTGGTTCGGATTCCATAATTAGCTGTAGGTCCCGTTGCTAGGTAACCAATTGGTTCTTAGCCACGTAAAATAAGTATAATCCTTCGGACCAGCCTTGGGAGAGCTGTTAATCAGCTCAGTGGGCTGGTTAAACTAAGGTATACATAACATGTATATACCATGAGCTGTGATTTCTTATATGGATAGATTTCTCATACTTCTGTATTCCGTTATATAAACGCAAAAAACACCATGAAACTAATCGAACTCAGTATAACTGGGGGCCAAAATGATCAGAATTACCTAAAATCCTGTAAGGGATTCCGGAAGAAACGAAACTTCCTTTAGAGGAACAAGATTTGAAACTGTTAAATAGAGGCATGTGCATATTTAATCAGCGCGAAGCCTTATGCCGGGGTCCGGGGGTAATAGGATTAAGAACTTCCTTTCCATCTCATATGGTGATTAATAATTCAGACCCGCGTAATGCATCTATGAACTCGATCATTTGAGGCTGGGACCAACGCCTTCTTTACCGCTGAAAAATGATACTCCTCGCTGCCTTATGGGTACTAAAGATTGCTTTGTTGGATTATGGAATATGTCTGACGGCCCTTATTCACCTTGTATAAACCTACAAGAGACATGTATTCATTCCCTTAAAATCTTGGAAGGCAGACATTTCTTCCCTTAAAAACCTTGAAAAACACTTACAGAGTTCCTCTAAGACTTGGACGAATATCTAGAGGAATTTATTTCTGGTGATAGAAATTCATTTCTCGCTATAATGTGGTTCGGATTCCACAATAAGCTGTAGGTCCCGTTGCTAGGTAACCAATTGGTTCTTAGCCACGTAAAATAAGTCTAATCCTTCGGGCCAGCCCTAGGAGAGCTGTTAATCAGCTCAGTGGTCTGGTTAAACTAAGATATACTTAACTGGAAGAATATCTGTTTCCAGACTCCTTGTAACCTATCATTATTTTTTTTTATCGCAAAGTCGGATCAATCGCTTTCGTAAAATTTTGGGTCACTTCCATATTCCTCCCTTCCTTTCATCAGGCATCAGATAGCCAGTCCCAACGGCCTTTGTCTAAAGAAGAATTGTTTAGCTTGTTTTAATCATGTGAAAATTTGCTCTGGGTACAACTACTATGATAATAATAGTATTCACCTTGGTACCAGCCGCAGAAACGTGACAAATGTATTTCTAAAGATGCAGACGATGACACAAAGAGAAATAATATATATTAAATATTTCAGAAATACTAATTCACATACAAGTCACAAAGAAATGAACACTTGGATGATTTAGAAATAACTGCGAACAATAACAATACATAAAAAGAATATGGAAATGATTATTCAGACGAAAAATAATGGAGAACGACAAGAATGGTTTAAAACTGTAATCTCTCTCTCTGACTCTCAGCATACGCCGAACATGAAAACCCCGGGATATTTCAGAAAAGGCGATACCATCAGCTCAGTTGTGCAGTATTTCAGGTCAGAATGAAAATTAGTAAACCCACATGACGAATTCCCCTGCAAAAAAAAAAAAAAAAAAAAAAAAAAAAAAACGATGCCACGAACTTTCCTTTTTTCCATACAGTTCTCTCTCTCCCCAACCCTTTTTTTTCCTCTGTCTCACATTGCCTTCCTACTCCTCTCTGCTCACCCAATACCCCTGGCATCTCCATCGACAGCGCCCCCACCCCACCCCTCCTCACACCTTCCCCTACTCGGCCCGATCCCCACTAATCCCACAAAGCCAATTCAGCGCTGGTCATGCAAACCCGTAATAAAATAAATGCAACTGTTACTTTAGAGAGCAATGAGATCTGTTTTGCGTGATGCCCCAACGTCACAATATGAGATGGGTTAAGAGAGTGGTAAGGTTTCGACATGGGAGTCCCATTATGAATGGGCTGGATGAGGTGGAAAGAAGGCGGGAGTAAAAATTCCAGAGTGCGGGTAATTCTCGTGTCATGGGATAAGACACAGATAAGCAAGAAGCCCAAGTATGTGTGGGAGGATCGTCTTAAAATAGTGTGGATGGATTACACTGATGCTGCTGATATTCTCTTGCACGGAGTAGAAACGTTTTGGTAAAGGTAAATGAATATATATATATATATATATTATATATATATATATATATATATATATATATATATATATATATAATAATTTACATGGGCTACTATATTAATTTATAATACCTTTCTATTTTTTCTTCACATCAACTGCAACCATGTTCCAGTGATTATAGATGACGCGTCGGCTGATAAGAATGACCATTTATTCTAACGCAATTCAACTTATTTTCCTTGGCAAATGACTAATCAGTTTTGCTAAAATTCTCATGGGAATATATATATATATATATATATATATATATATATATATATATATATATATATATATACATATATATATATATATATATATATATATATATATATATATATATATATATATATATATATATATATATATATACACACATATTATTGAATCTATTATGTTCATTGCTTAAAATTAAGCAAACCTTTAAGATCGTGATGTGAGCACAATAAAACTGTAACTGCTCGTAACCTCCCAACACTTCTTTCATTTGCAATTTAGAGGGGTATTAAAGGTCAGTTAACTTTCTGCTGTAACATGCAAGAAGCACCAATCTTTCTCTCCACCTCTTCCTCTCTATCCATCTCAATGTCCATTATATACATACATACATACATACATACATACATACATATATATATATATATATATACCTGTATATATATATATATACATATATATATATATATATATATATATATATATATATATATATATATATATATATATATATATATCACACATACCTGTATATACATGTAACCGGAACTATCATTGAATGTCGTCCTGAAATTATAAAATGTATAAATGCTGAATTTTAGTAGTAAATTGTCCACACGGAGCCATCAAAGAGCCATGCTAGAAATTCAACCATTAAAACAGCGCAACTGAAAGCAAAGGTGCCGTCCACATAACTGCTACCAAAGGACGGTATTTCCAAATATATATTCGTAAAAACAAAATTGTCAGTTCAAAGTCATTTTAAAATACACCAATATAAAAAACAAGACAAGTAAATGAACGGCAAATTCGTTCAAAATGGTAATAAGAATTCTGTACCGCAATAATTCTTTCCTTTGCATTATCTCGTTTCGAACAGGCAGAGCCAATGGCTCTTTGGAGATACAATGCTGCCAGACGCTAGATATTGTTTACACGTTTCACTAATGTCCCAGCGGAATCCGCCTCAAGATCGGATACGCGTTTCGAACGTGATTAAAGCTTTGATGCCAGGTCGATTACGCCATTGCTCTCGTCAGGAAAGGAAAGAGATTTATAGATCTCGAAGGCGTCCTCGCCTACCATCCAAAAGCCCAGCGATGCATTATTGATAACGAGAGCTAAAAGATATTAATGTCTGTCTCGAACACAAGAATGGTGTCAATAAATCGTCCTGGGATTCAAACGAACCCTATAGGAATAACATCAAAGATAATGCATCTTTCGCTGAGAAGCTCTAAAAGAAACTGCATCTCGAATTTTGAATTTTTTTTTTTTTTTTTTTTTTTACATTATTTGGATAAGATTGCGAAATATTCTCATCACGAACTTGATAGATTTTACAGTAATTATGAAGTAAAACATTTTATTTCAGAAACCGTTACGAAAAATGTAACCAACACCTCACTTCTCACCCCAGCACTCCCTTAAAAAGACCACAGGAATACTGCAAAAAAAAAAAAAATAAAAAAAAAAAAATAAAATAAAAAAAAACAATTCAAGTATTAATTAAGACCGCAAATATCATAGCCAGAAAGTTTTTTTTTTTTTCGAGAGGTTGTGAAAACTGGAATGAACTTTTATCACGAGAGATGCCTTTGATAGAGAGAGAGAGAGAGAGAGAGAGAGAGAGAGAGAGAGAGAGAGAGAGCCCAGGTGGGAAGAGCCTAATTAAAGAGATCTACGAAACGACATGAGGACCTGGGGAAAAAACTGATAGAAATTATCACTCGAGATACAATTTAGTTTATCGCCCAAAACATTAATGGAAACTGACCTTCATTGATAGAAAGGGGGAAAAAAAACTTTTCCCTAATTAACATTTGATTTAAAAATCCAGAGAGTTCTTCTCCCAAGAGACTTTGAACATAAAAAGCTATCGTGAATGTACAGTGTTGTTTTTTATTCGGCAGTAGGGGATGGTGGGAGGAGGAATCCCGGAGGACATTATCAAAAAGAAATTAATTTATACAACAGTAATTTACCAGTAATTAATAGCCATTCCATTCTCATCAGGGTTAGGACAATGAGAGAGAGAGAGAGAGAGAGAGAGAGAGAGAGAGAGAGAGAGAGAGAGAGAGAGAGAGAGAGAGAGAGAGCCATCTATAAGCAAAAATAAAGAACTACTTTAAACATCTAATTATTAGGAATAAAAAACCTGAATAATAAATGACAGGAAAATCTATCAAGTATCGTACCCCATTAGCTAATGAATATTGTAAGAGTAAACAACAACAATATAAATCTTACAGTAATATCTCATATTTTGGTCTTCCTGTTTCTTTACGTGTGTCACTATGCATTATTCTCAGCTTGGGGTTCATCGAAAAAGGTTAAGAAAAATCACAAAATCCCTTCCCTCAACGCCTATATTTTCTCGTTGTTCTATGGGCACAAGAAGAAAATATGAATGAATAAAACAACAATTATTGCCAGAGCATGTACAAAGGACTTAATACTCATAAACACAGAACGCCGTGAACAAATATACGCACCGTGAAAACACGGACATATAAAGAATAGAAGCAACACAAAGAAAGATTCGTGGGACTTTTAAAAGATCTTGCCACTATTATACACACAGTGACACGCGCACGCACACACAGGAGGAGACGCAGAAGAAGGAAACGCATTTGAAAAATTTCCCTAAGGGCTTTCCGCTCTCAACAATCATGTCTCTTGTTTATTGTTTGATAAATAAGGGATTTCAGACCGAATGGGAAGACACTCTGCTCCCCCTTTGTATGAAAAGAAAACAGCAGCAACTAAAACAAGCCTAAAGATTACCTCGTACTTTGTATTCATATCTTTCTTGATTCGAATCCGGGGTAAAACAACAGTCTTGATGAGGCGGAGCTTAAGAAATACTGCTTTTTCCAGCACAAAAACACAAATAAAGGCTTAAGCACAAATTAATGTAATTCGTTCCTGCGAGAGAGAGAGAGAGAGAGAGAGAGAGAGAGAGAGAGAGAGAGAGAGAGAGAGAGAGAGAGAGAGAATGTGTGTGCTTACGTTATTTCAAGCAAAGGATGTTATAGTTATATTTAAATAAAGGACAATTATTCTCTTCGCATAAAACAGTCAAGGAAACAAAATGTGTTTGCGTGTGTGTGCGTACGGAGAGAGAGAGAGAGAGAGAGAGAGAGAGGGCGCGGAAGAATATGTGTTTACGTATTTCAAGCAAAGGATGTTAGTTATATTTAAATAAAGAACAATTATTCTCTTCGCATAAAACAGTCAAAAAAACAAAATGAGTTTGCGTGTGTGTGCGTACGGAGAGAGAGAGAGAGAGAGAGAGAGAGAGAGAGAGAGAGAGAGAGAGAGAGAGAGAGAGAGAGAGAGAGAGGGAAAATGAGAAAGATAAGGAGGAAGGGAGAGGGGGAGGGGGGGAGATGGCACATTCCCCGTCTCCCTCACTAAAGAGTCTCTGGAGAAATCCACTGAAAATATTGCCTTACATAGCCATAAACCAAGAAACAAAGAAATAAAGGAATGGAATACATATTTATCTCTGCACGGTCGACGATGGGACCCAAATGTTAGATATTTATAATGTTTTTATATAGCATAATCATTTTATCTTATTTAGCCTCACTTATTCTTCTTTATGGTTTGAGTAAACGGTATAATTTGGCGTCTAGTAACCGTTCCTAATACTCTACTACTTTAGTAAGGACATTATATAATACTCACTTGTACCTTTCACTGGAATCATGGACTTTCATTAAAATATTGTAATTACTGAAAAGTTACAACTGTTTCTGCTGATACTGCTATTATTTAATTTCTATGGTTAAGTTGCTGTGACTAATTTTTGTTCTTTTCCACATTCGGCCTTGAATAATTATCGTCGCTTTGGAGACAGGATACCAAAATTTGACCCATAATTGGACAGTGATGGGTGGAACGAAAATTCCTTAGCTCCCCTTATTTGGTCCAGCAAAACACTAAATTGATTTGCTACTGGTCTGCAAAACGTAGAAGGGTTCCTCCTAACAGTTTTTTGTCCTTGTTTCTTCAACCTCTCTAGAAGATGCAGATAACTATTTAGTTATCAAAAATGTTTCCGCAGCCTTGAAGAGGCTATTTAACTATTATTGCTACTATTATTTTCACTTGAAAAAGCTCACTCTGAAATGGCGACGCAAATTGTTTGCTCTATAGTAAGACTGACTACAGTCTGTCTCTCACGAGATTTTGAAATTTGAACAAAAGCGAGACACTGATCCCGCGATCGTAAGTGAAATCCTTTTAAACGGCTTACTACACTGTACGTTGCTTGTTGAGACATAAAAAGAATGTATTAAGCTTTAAAAATATATGGTCACATCATTCAATACCGTAGTAAGCTTGCATTTCCTCTTATCTGCTACGAACGTTGAACGTTAAAAATAGAAGGGAAGGAGATACACAGATTAAGGGTAGTAGCTCATTAGGCAAGTTGACTTGTCGAAATCTTGTCAGTGACAAGAAAGAGAATAAGGCATCCTTCCAAATGCTAGAGCAGTGGTTCTCCTTTTTTTTTTTTTTTTTAGTGATGGCACCTAACTAATGTAATCATTACCGTGGCACCTTCATTATATATATATATATATATATATATATATATATATATATATATATATATATATATATATATATATATATATAAAATATACACATAATATATTAGTGTAGAAAGACTGAAAATAATTATATGAAGACTTCTGCAAGCTTTTTTTTTTTTTTTACAAATGTTCATCGAGATGATTTAACCAAGGCAAAATTCTTGACAATCTTCACCCATAGGCACTATCTGTGGCACCCCAGGGTGCCACGCCACCCAGTTTGAGAATCACTGTGCTACAGCATCTGTCCTCGGAGAAGTCACGAGTAGAGCCCTCATAAAGAGTGTGTGAGGGGGAGAAAAATGAGGTGTCACAACAGAATCTCAAATCTATGATCCTGGGAGATTAGGAAGGCTCACTCAACTCAGACATTGGAACTGGAGGGGGAATTGCATTTCACTTGAAAACAAAAGCCCATCTTGCATTATAATAACACAACGAGTAAAAAACGCGCCGAAGTTTCTTCGGCGTGCAATCGAGCTTTGTGTACAGCGTATAATGCAGCATGAAACTCTCAGCCACGGCCTATGAAAGTCTCAGCCGCGGAGCATGAAACTTTCAGCCACAGCCTGTGGGTGGCATGTGTTGTTGGCACCTATAACAGTGCCAGACGCACGATCATCACTAATTTTAACCTTAAATAAAATTTACAAAACTTACGAGGCTGGAGGGCTGTAATTTGGTATGTTTGATAATTGGAGGGTGGATGATCAACATACCAATTTGCAGCCCTCTAGCCTGAGTAGATTTTAAGATCTGAGGACGGACAGAAAAAGCGTGGACGGACAGACAAATAGCCATCTCAAAAGTTCTCTTTAACAGGAAACTAAAAAAGGAAACAACAGTATAACGGACAAAGCTATCTTGGGGAACTATCGCTTAAATTTAAGTTCCGGCGAATGAAGTATGAATGTCAAAGTCTATAAAACGGCGAAGGTACCGATTTGCAAGAGATGGAAAAAAAAAAATAGTATCACCGGAGAGTTGGCTTAAAGAGAAGGGAGTTTTACCGAGTGAGGAGAGCAAGGAATTTAATAGGAGAGCAAGGAATTTATTAAAGTTGGTATTCAGGATTACGAAGACTGGAAAAGTGAATAAACGATGAAGCACATGGAAACAGAGTGAAACCACAGGTGATTTTAGAACTACTAATAATACTATTATTATCACCTTATGCCAAGCGACATTAACAACTAGAAAGAAACAGATGTCCGGAGATGACTGAGCCTTGAAAACAAATCCGATGAAGGAAATCACCATTTAAAAAAAATCAGTTCACACATTGGGTAAGTTGATGCCAGTCTATCAAACGCAGATTAGATCAAATACAAAAAAAATAACTAGCTTTTTAAGAGCATACACCTTCTAGAAAATTCAAAAAATTCTTATGTTAATAACAGAGCGACAGTCTGCGAACCCCTGGAGGCGTTTGCCTTGGCATCCACGGTAATCAAATGATAAACATTCTCTCTGCCCATCAACCCACGCATCAACAATTCCAGCAGAAATGCAAGGCCATCAATAAGACCACAAAAATCCTCATGATTATAGCAAAACTGACTGAAGGGTAAAAAAAAAAAAAAATAACTTATCAAAAGACTGCATTTCGGTTCTAATGATGATTGAATGCTGCCACTCAATTGACGGGACAATGTGCTCATCGATCCTCCGCGTCCATTAATTTTTTGGAGCTGTGGTTTACCCCAGGAGACTTCCAGACGCGCACACACAAGCACAACACACATGCTGCCCTTCTCTCTCTCTCTCTCTCTCTCTCTCTCTCTCTCTCTCTCTCTCTACCTTTTGTGACTACCAGAGCGATAAGAAACGGCAGGTCTCTCGTTTTTGTCTTTACTCATCCGCGCATCAACAACGGGCCCCTTTCAACATCTTGGATTCCCCCACCTTCCGAATCTTTACCCCTGGTCTTCCCCAATCCCCGCCCACACCGTTCACCTCAGCCTCTCTACCCTAACCAACCCCCTTCTATTACCAATCCACAACCCCTTCCCTATTTAGGCAACCATACCATGGAGCTAAGAACAGACGGTAGTCTTCAGGAGCCTTTATTCGCGTAAATGTGCCCATTCGCATGAAAGCCGAAGGAGTATTGAACGCTATATATATATATATATATATATATATATATATATATATATATATATATATATATATATATATATATATATATATATATATATATATATATATATTTCCATTAACACCCGACAGTTAAAGAAGAATGATGTCCCATCTTCGGCAGTATTTTAAAATTACACGTTACTCCACTCCCAGCCAAAGCACCTTACAACTGACACACACAAACACAGCTTCAATCGATTACAAAACGAAATTATTTATGGAACAAACACGAACGAGTCGTCCGGAGGGAATCAAACATTAAGTCCGAGGAAAAGTCCGTCGCTACGTAACCCATTTCTTGAGCGTGAAAGACACCACGGAAGCAGCCCATTAGACAGAATGATTACGCATGTGGATAAATTACTTTGGGAAAAACAACGGGACCTACAGCTTATTGTGGAATCCGAACCACATTAGAGCGAGAAATGAATTTCTATCACCAGAAATAAATTCCTCTAATTCTTCGTTGGCCGGCCGGAGACTCGAACTCGGGCCTAGCAGAGTGCTAGCCGAGATACCGATTCGTCCAACGAAGAACTAGGGAGGTGGTAACAGAAGTGTATATGGGCGGATAAGGAATCAGTGAGGTCGGGGTTGTTGGGGTGGGGGGAGGTTTGTCGCCGCTACATAAAAAGACCCAACGAGGCTGAAATAGGTCGTTTTGTGGGATTAATGAAGCGATGCGCCGTTCTTTTCTCTCTCTCTCTCCCCGCCGTCTGTTCGATTCGATATTTGTCTGATTAAAACGGCACCACTCGAAGAAGGTCTTAATACAGGATGGAGAGTTGCGGGAACCCGCGATTCATCTGCAGTCGGCACAAAACAAAGGTTCCCTTATGACCCTAATTACGTCCCCTTTTATTCTACGTTTAAAGGGGTAGTGCATAAGACTACATTTAATAATGTACACTTGTTAATATATGTAATGCATGCACCGAAAAAATTTTGTGCAAGAATTATGAACGCAGAGAGAGAGAGAGAGAGAGAGAGAGAGAGAGAGAGAGAGAGAGAGAGAGAGAGAGAGAGAGAGAGGATATGAAACGTCCAGTTTCAGACCAACAAAACCGATATGAAACTACATCGCAAAAGCTGATTTGGTTAGCGAAGATTTTTAAATATCCTCAAAATGCCGTGGAACCAATCTAGAAGACCGACGGAAAAGCCAAAGAGTATTTTGACTCATTCATGTTTCCCGATCTTCTCAGATCTTTGAACGTAAGGACCATTCAGAATGAGACAATCCCTATATGAGACAGAATATTCTTAAGATAATCTCCATAACTCAGTATTAAATTTTCCTTTAATATAAAGAAATAAATTCTGAAGCGGCGTATGGGTCACCGAAAATTTGTTCCACCTTATGAGTGAAATGGTTTAAGTATATTCTGTGGTCAACATTCTAAGACTTTCCCATTAAAGACATTTGAACATAAGACAAGAAGGAACGTATATGAGAAGGAAATAAACAGTCATTGTAACCTACGAAATTATTTCGTCATATTCATCGAATAAATAAACGTTACATAACTTACTGATAATGAATGGGAAAGGGATTCTTGCATATCGTCATTTTAATGGAAAGTTCCTTAACAGTGTGACTGCATCAGACGAACGCGGATGCTAGTGATTAAATCTATATTACTTCGGATCAGTGCATAGGCCAGTGGCAAAATGCAAACAAACGTCTTGGTAACATACATATCCGTCAAATTCATTCTTGGTAGACTTGTAGCCCACAGTTCTACAATAATAATAATAATAATAATAATAATAATAATAATAAAATAAAGACAAATATCATGTGATTCTCATTTTACTGTCCCAAAAGTACTTTTGACCGATTGCAACTATAATAACAGGGAAAAGAAAGCTGAACTTGCTTCTAGTATTTTCCTTCTAATTTTGTAAAGATGTCTGCTTTCCCTGAACAGAGTTTATATATTTTTGTTCGCTTCCCAAGTATTTAATCTCAAGTACGTTTGCATAAATATATAAATTCACACCTTGATAAACATCCATGAATCCTCTAACAGGGATCGGAATGAATCGGCAAAAACGTTTGGAAAAGTTTTCCTCCGTCTCTCTGAGATTCAGTGATTCATGACTAAAAACGCGAGGCATTCGGCATAAAAAAATCGCATTGTAGTTACAATTAAGTAAACTGAAAGTCATTAATATTATTAGCGCAAAAAAAAAAAAAAAAAAATAATTATCAAAGCTGCATCTTTCCTATTTTGTCTATCAAAAGAAACGCACATTGCATTTTCTTATCCATAACATGACTTGGGCGCTTCCAAGCAGAATTTGAGCAAGGGAACGGCAGTAATCTTAACATACGATGAATCACACAATTTTCCTTTGTGAAAGAAGAGGAATGTTATATTTTTGTTTCCACTTCACCTAAAACGGAAAGAATAATCACTTACCTGTCTATAATGACTGGATCAGAAGGCGTTTCGTTTCTATTTCCGCAACTCTTCTTGTCACAACATCGGCTGCAAAAGAAAGAAAAGACATTATTCATAAGAATATGTTAGCAAACTACTCCTGAATAAAAATCCCAAGGACGAAAAGTTACAGCACTACTAGTTCTG
>NC_089744.1:17140000-17167500 GCF_040412425.1 Macrobrachium rosenbergii
CTTAAAAACAATTAAGATTTGTAATACTTATTAAAAATTACTTTAGATGAAAACTAGTCTTCTCAAATTCGCAAAAAATTGTATTCAACACTTAAAAACAATTAAGATTTGGTAATACTTATTAAAAATTACTTTAGATGAAAAACTAGTCTTCTCAAATTCGCAAAAAATTGTATTCAACACTTAAAAACAATTAAGATTTGGTAATACTTATTAAAAATTACTTTAGATGAAAAACTAGTCTTCTCAAATTCGCAAAAAATTGTATCAATACTTAAAAAAAGTTAATATTTGGTAATACTTATTAAAAATTACCTTAGATGAAAAACCAGTCTTCTCAAATTCACAAAAAATTGTATTCAATACTTAAAAAAAATTTAGGATTTGGCAATACTTTTAAAAAATTACTTTAGATGAAAAACCAGTCTTCTCAAATTGGCAAAAAATTGTATTCAATACTTACACACACACACACACAAACAAATGTAACTCCCGATAGCAAACACTGTTTTAAACTCGTTTACTTATCATTCCATCGCTGGCTCTTCGCTGTCCTTTCCTGGAGCCATTCATCTCTGGAGCAAAAGTACTGTAAACTGAAGCGAGTTCACAACAACCTCTCTCTCTCTCTCTCTCTCTCTCTCTCTCTCTCTCTCTCTCTCTCTCTCTCTCTCTGTTCTTGAAGGGGACGGGGAGTGCACGAGGAACAGCTTGTAGATCGGCCGAAGGAACAACAAGTTTGTTTTGATAGTACATGTGGAGTCACGGGGGTTCCAATGTTCCTTAATACCTTGTCCAAACACGGTTCAGGGGGCCGCGCGTAACAGCGCCTTTGGATATGATTCCGTCGACGGGATTGCCGACTTGCCTGAGGTTTATAATCCAACAATTATTTCCAAATGTACGATCGATGAAGAAAATATTACTCGCCATTGTTCTCGCCAGAAAGGGCGAAGTTTAATCAAATTCCATGAGAAAATATAAGCCCCAAATGGAATGGTTTTTATATTGAGAAAATTGGACTTACTGCACCCAGCAATTGTCAAAATGATAAAGAGGAATTCTTCTCCTTTTCGGAACTTCGGCAAATGCTACGGCGCACACACACACACACACACACACACACACACACACAGAGAGAGAGAGAGAGAGAGAGAGAGAGAGAGAGAGAGAGAGAGATTCATTATATTTTAAGTCATTATTATTATTATTATTTATTATTATTATTATTATTATTATTATTATTATTATTATTATTATTCGTGTCCACACAGACAAAATGTGATATAGAGAGGCATCCATTGCAGACATAATTTCGTCGTAGAAGTAAGTGACAGGTAACTTCACAAAGCAAACACTAACTAATTTCGGGATGAAAAATCTTTGTTCTCAGCCGTCACTGAAAACAGAATACCCCGAGGCACTTCATTAACGAAATCCGGAAAGCAAGGCCCAAAACAACTATGATCGTTTTCCTACATGGTGTCATACACCATTACACTTTCTGCAAAGCCTTTGATGTGGTAACTTGCCACACAACTGGACCCAGTCCACATTTTGCGTGCTTATCGCTACCGCGTGTATTGCATAATTACATTACACTCTGCTTTGACGAGATGATTAAATGAGCAAACAAAAAAAAAAAAAGGTCTTCATAAAATGGTATTAAAATTTTTCAAGGGAGCACCATACCCATATAGTTATTAATTGACATTAATGTGTAATTTCTGAAATATATTAATAACAACGTGAGTGCCGGAACTAAATTTAATGGCTTACGATACTTTAATCAAACTACAATAAACATCACTTGGATAATTAGAGAGCGTATGCGCTATTTTTCGTAATTAAACCGAATTGACATAACTACTCCACGGCACACCACAATTAGGTCAGTGCCACTCTTCCGTTGCCTTTATTTTAACTCGCCCGTGGTTAGATGTTGTGGAATTTGACATATCATATCATAAGGGGAGTAATAGTATCAGTTTTTTTTTTTTTTTTTTATTAGTACCGTTTCACACTTAAATTCATTACTTGCTCGGTTCCTATTTCTTAGTAAGTGGTAGTTTCGATGACTCTTCCTAACATAATTTCCTTGATCCACGTTAGAAAGTTTTCTTATTGTATATTTTCACAACCACTTCATTCGGAACTGTCTTTTCATTTTACTTTTTTTCCTCTTTTGTTTTATTCCTGCCCCATTATTCTCCCTTTGTGTGTATCTCCCTCTCTTTTTCCTCCTCTTCATTTTCCCTTTTGTAGCCCTGGGCTAAGAGCCCAATCAGCAACACTACTCCTACCCGGACCGCCCCCCACCCCACCCTCCACTTTCCTCCTGTCCTCCGTCGCCCCTCAATGCCAACAGCCCTCTCGCTCTCACTCGTTCTCTTTTGGCGAATTGATTAATTTGATATGTAAAGAATACCCGTATGCTTCTGTTTACATTCTATAGAAAGCAGTGAAGGCGGCGCCTCCCTCCCTCCCCACCTCAACCCCCTCGGACGGTGGGGCCCCTTCTGACTCCTTTTGTGTTCTTAAATTACTCTGTTCTTCAATTGGGCGAATCCTGTTTCCCCAAACCAAATTTCAATTTAGTCGGAAAAAATCAAAACATGCAACTTATGTGGAGAGGAGGCTGAAACGGAAGAAACTTGATTGTAGTATTCCTTAGTTATTCGTAAATGGTTCACTCTGGAACATGATCATGCATGCGACAGTATTTGCAACTGAAGAACACACAAGGCACAGGTGTACCACAGCAGTGCTCTCTGAAGATGAGTCTCATGAGTAATTAATTCTTTCAAGTCAAACTCACTTATTGAACGAAATTTGACAGAAATAGATTGCTGTCGATACGGCAGAAACACACTAAGATGGCGCAAAAAAAAAAAAAAAAAAAAAAAAACTGCGCCAAGTTTCTTTGTCGCAATCGAGTTTTCTGTGCAGCGTATAATGCTGTATGAAACTCTCAGCCACGGCCCATGAAACTCTCAGCCGCGGCCCATGAAACTCTCAGCCACGGCCAGGTGGTGGCCTGTGTTGTTAGCACCTATAGCGGTGCAGACGCACGATCATGGCTAACCTTAAATAAAATAAAAACTACTAAGGCTAGAGGGCTGCAATTTGGTGTGTTTGATGATTGGAGGGTGGATGATCAGCATACCAATTTGCAGCCCTGTAGCCTCAGTACTTTTTTAAGATCTGAGGGTGGACAGAAAAAGTGCGGACGGACGGACGGACAAATAGCCATCTTAATAGTTTTCTTTTACAGAAAACCCGTAAATACCACTCAAACACGTAAAAAGTTATGAAGCAGTAAACTAGTCGAAAATACATCTCTTTAAGTTAATGTCTTTGTGTTTGTAGGATATCTCAAGAGCGGGTGAACAGAATATTTGATGTCACTTGCCATATACATTTCTTATGTGAGCTTAATATGGTTAAATTTTTACTTAACAAGTTGAGCCAAGTCTCACCAGATTCTCTTCAAAGTGCTTAAAACGGGGTAAACAGAAAAATAATCGAATTAACAAATAAAGCCAACGACTGTCCAGTGCGCCTCTTTAAAGAGAAATCACTTTTCTGTTCTGTCCAACAACGCAACTGCATCAAAGGAATAAACTCTTGGACAGGTTTTGTGTAACCACATCAGTCCTTTAGCCCTTCCGTTGATCCAATCATCCGCTAATATCACTCTTTCTCCCCCTTCCCCCCTCCCCGCACATCTCTCCCTCCCTCCCTCCCTCCCTGTCTGGTTGACTGCCTTCTCCCTGTCCCAGTGTTCAGCTCGGCAACCCTCTTGCTCGGCAACCCTCTTGCTCCCTTGCTGGAATTGAATTAGTCACAGTTTCACGAAAACCCTTAAGACTCTGTTGCGTGTTGTGATTCTCTTTTACCAAATGCCTCTATAACACATGAAGGTTATGGCTTGAAAAATAACCCAGCGGTAAATGACAACGCATTTGGAATTATTACCCTCTCTCTCTCTCTCTCTCTCTCTCTCTCTCTCTCTCTCTCTCTCTCTCTCTCTCTCTCTCTCTCTCTATATATATATATATATATATATATATATATATATATATATATATATATATACACAAATCTTGTGTATGCGTTATGTTTGTCTGTTTGTATGTTTTTTGAGTTTTCATCCACCCATGACAAATTATCATTACCAACAACGTTCTCCCAAACTATTTCTCCATCAGTCCAGCAGATCCAATCAACTATTGCCCATCCATTTCTATTCGATAGGAACACAAGCAACCCTCGTCTTCCCGAGCACAGAGGGGAGCAAGGTATGGATAAGTATGGGAAGGGGGAAGGGAGGGGGTTGCATCAAGAGGGAAGGAGGGAAGTAGGAGGGGGGTAGTTGCAGTGGCGGCGTAGCCTAAGGCACCCGTGGCAGGTGTCGGTCTTAAATACCAGTATTACTACCCATATGGGTCGCATTCTGCCGAACTAAGGGGACGAGAAGGGGAAAGTGGGATGGATTACCCCCCCTTTTACTCTCTTTACCTCCCTTATCATAACCCTCTTCGCTCCACGATGACGACGGCGGTGCAAAAGATGGCGGTAACCACGAAGCAGAGAACTGAAACTAACGTGGAAAAGGTGGAATGAAATCAAAATAAAATTCAAAAGTGAAAACACACCAAAAGCCATATCTGGGAGCAGTTCTGCAGAGTAAAAGAGTGCGCTTCACTCCTGGAATTTCCAGTCCGCAACAGTTCCAGGAGATCCTGCAAAACTGAACGCTTGTTGCCCTTCCTGGCTTTGCAATCAAAGTTTACCATAAGGGAACCTCGTAGGAGAATGACTTTTTGGATTCTGGGAATCTCAAGATTTTATTCTTGCCTGAGAGAGAGAGAGAGAGAGAGAGAGAGAGAGAGCAGGAGAGAGAGAGAGAGAGAGAGAGAGAGAGAGAATTAGCCAACTGGCGAGTGGTGAGCTAAGCTAATTGTGAGCTCAAGTAATCCTCGGCTTCAAATGACCAGGAAGGGAAGGAGAGGCTAAGGATGATGGAGATAAGGGGGGCAGGAGGAGGAGGAGGAGGAGGAGGAGGAGGAGGAGGAGGAGGAGGAGGAGGAGTCAAAGACTAAAACACGACGCTGCTGCTGCATGTTTTAATTCCTAGTATCGAAAAATGAGAATTTAACGTGAGTTAGGCATTCACTGTTTTTTACTAAACACTTCTCGGACCAATGGCAGTGACGGCAGAGAGAGAGAGAGAGAGAGAGAGAGAGAGAGAGAGAGAGAGAGAGAGAGAGAGAGAGAGAAAAAAACAAAAGCAAAGATAAATAGCAAAATTAAGGGGGCGAAGAAAAAAAAACATACATATCAAGTTGTTCTGTAGCAGGGCAGACTTGAATTTCTTGAGCCAATTATGGCGGTTCTTATTATTACAGTTGCTTAATGCCTTAATGGAAGACCCAACGAGAGGAAATAAGATGCCCCCGGGGGATTCTGAAGTTCATAATGAATTTATATACGGAACAGGAAAAAAAATACATCCTTACTTAAGGGGAATTACAATCTCTCAAGAAATTGCTCCCTCATCTGTTTCTTGCACGTGATCTCGGTAAGATAAGCCAAATATCTTCTGATAAATGATGATATATTCTTCTGATAAATGATAATATATTTGAAAAGAGAAAATACTCGATTTCATTATGCTGTTTATCTCTTACTCCTGAATGAAGACAGAGGATCTCATATTCTGTAAATATAGTTTTCTATATAATCATGTATACTGAAAAATCTCATCTTTCTGATTTTATGCTGCACAAGTATAAAACAATGAGATCCGAGAGAGAGAGAGAGAGAGAGAGAGAGAGAGAGAGAGAGAGAGAGAGAGAGAGAGAGAGAGAGAGCCTTATGTCCTTTATTACGCCTCAAGGAAGAGAAGGAAGTTAATTAACCTCCTTAATTGATAGGGAAGATCTGGAGTAATGTGCAGTCAGGCATTGTGATGGCTTAATGGCTCAAGTCCCTGTGACCGAAAAGAAAAGGCTTAAGACTCGGCTGCTGCAACTCCTGCAGTCTGAAGACGAGGGTCTCGCCTCGGAAAAATTCTCCTGGACGAAGTGGTGGGAGAGGAGCCTTGCTCTCGAGCTCCTTATGTCGACAAATTTCATCTTGCGCAATCAAGGAAACGGCAAGATTAAACCTGAACTTTGCAATCCACTACGACAAATAGCGAATGTTAAACAACACTATTACTTGTATAAAAACACATACACTATGCGTATACACAGAGATGATCTATGCAATTTAGTGCAATAAATAGTGAGAGGCATTAAACATCACTCGGTACTTGTATAAGAACAAGTACAATACGCGTGCAGCCACAGACATTTGCGAACACATTTGCCACCACATTTTGGTTTCACCCCCGTATGAATACACCCATGGCATATATACAGTATATATACTTGTGCAATATATAAATACGTATATAAACACAAAGACTGACAAGAAGCGATTTCAATTATTACGCGAGAACACGAGCATGTGCAAGGGGTCGTAGAGGAAACTGGTGCTGGGAATGCAATATGGAAACACCTCCAATAACAACAGAAATGTCAATAACATTGACTGCTCTAAACCACAGATCTTCATCTCAGACGTTGCACGAGCTGGGAGTCACAGGGAAGATGGAACAATGTTTCACCTGTTCTTTTGGTCATAACTGACAAAGATTAAATCCTTTTTATTTGACAACTCTCAGATATGCTACCTTGCATAATTTACGTGATAGTCTGTGTGGGTGATCGGCTAACTGATTTATATGGGAAATAATGCATCTACAAAAATCATACAAGACCCAAGTGAATCATTTTTTTAAATTATATATCTCATAAAATATCACAATTATACAATGTAAATGAAATCTCAAAAATAAGGATGGCCTAGTTAGCCATAAAGTCGACACCGGTCAGGATCTACAATCGTGTTTCATTTTTTCCCTGAGGTGTTTGATGTGCTTGTGTGTGTATATATATACATATATATATATACATATATATATACATACATATATATATATATATATATATATATATATATATATATATATATATATATATATATATATATATATATATATATATATACATATTATATATATATGCAGCATATATATTATTCCATGGCAGACAATGCAACTATATTCCATTCTGCAGCACATTGTTATGGCAGACAATGTAACTATATTCACATGTTAGGTCCACAAGCGAGCACTTAATAAATCCCGTTACGGTAAAAATACCACATTTGTCAACACTGCCTAAGGGAACCACAAGCAGTGCATCAAATATCAAGAATAATCAGATTTTTCGGTAACTGTATTAGGGCCATCTGACATGCGCGCTAATCCACAGCGCTTAGAAAAGGGAAATGTGATCCTCTTCCCTGTCTGTATCTGAAATCGTGGGTCAGAGACTTCTGTGTACCTTTAAGACGAACTACTCAGAGGAGTTCAGTTACCACTCAAGAGGAATTCAGTTACGGTGCGGTCTTTCAGAGTTTTTTTTTATCTTGTTCATATTCCATTACGGGACGCTGTCTAAATAACAATTGAAAAGGCAAGTGTATGATGAAATACAATGCTCATCAATAATTTCCTCTGCGTTACAGTGTTAATCTACAGGCAATGAATTTCTGCTTTAAATTGACCACCAACCAGCCCAGGACCAACCACATTTACTAATGGTTCCTATTTACTGGTATGTATGGAAACCTCTTGATATCATGTAAACTTCCTGGAGCCGTGACCTTCTCTTACATGACCCCTCATCTTGGACTGTAAAGATACACTAATATTTGAATACTGACAACAAGACCGTAGGAGGTTTCCCGGTTTGTGCTGATGGCTGCCAAATCCCCAATATCAGTTCCCAAGAAACGCAGGTAAGTCTTCTTTAAAAGAGAAATTTTTTAACTCCAACCGCAGTGAAATCTCAGACGACGTGGGAGGGTCCTCGATGTCATACTACGGATGACGGCACCAGAAAAATAATATTCGTATGAAAATTAACTACGCTGTTTTGTAACCATCATCGACATGAACGCTAGTTCTACTCCAATTATGGCCTTTTAATTGCTCCCAGAGCTAATGACTAAGTAGGCATCAAAAGCAGCGGAATTTCCGGACACAAAAGGACGTAAGTCTCCCGCGACGTTCGCTTAGCGTAATTTTGCACACGAAAGAGCATGCGTTGGTAATTGCAAATGTAATGACCAAAAAATCATAGTCTCTCTCTCTCTCTCTCTGTCCTAAGGAATGAAGAAATTAACTCATCTGGGAGTAAGGCCATCATGCAAAACAGTAAGAGCTCAGCAACACCGAAATCATTCTTTAATGGCCTTCATTGTCCAAAGCTCTTTCACGATGACCATGCTTTGCGAGGCTTACAGTAGGTCAGTTATCCCTTAGCACAGTATACGAAATTTAACAACAAAACTGGAGAAATGTAAATCGATTTCATAAGTTACAAAGCTTCCGGTGGATCAAAGGAAAATATTCAGTTCTGTATTTGTAAGACAACACAAAATATAGGTTTCTGTTGTTCTTAAATTATTCATAACGTAATGATCATGACTATCGGCCCCCAAAGATATGGAAAAAACTGTTTTATCCCAGAAATCGACTAAAATTATATTCGTATAACATATCTGTACCGACGTGTGTACGCAATAAGTAAGTATCCAGTACTGATATCCACAGGGCAAATAAAATGAAAGTATTTATTTACACTGCAGTGTTCACTTGGAAGAGAATAAAAATGGCTTCAATTTTTTTTTTTATCCTCAGTAAGTAATGCATTCCTCAGCGTCTTTTGAATTTCTGTCAGTACAAGAGAATTCTTCGCGAAAAACAAACAAACAAACAAAGCAGGACACAAGAGACATCGGCAACATATTCGTGACACTTGACACTAACGTAAGCTGCTTATTATAGTTCGTCCACCTCTCCCGTCTAAAAGGTTTGGTGCACTCTTTTTCTTTCTCTCCCAATGGATTAGGATAAATGTGTGTGTGTGTGTGTTTGTGTGTGTGTTTGTTCGTGTGCGTGCAGCGTGAAGTTCTCTCTCTCTCTCTCTCTCTCTCTCTCTCTCTCTCTCTGAAAATGGTAAAGTGGATATATAGGGATGCGAGGAAATCAAAATATATCCTTGAATATTTCGCGGTAAATACAGTGAAGCCGTCCTTCACTGGCGCTGGATTACATATATTGGGGAAGGCTTCAACATTATGTTTTGCAATAGTTGTCTTTTTTTTCACGCAGTGGAACAGGGAGATCCTGTGCTGTCATTTTTGCATGAATGACCACCATTTCAAAAGGCAACGAAGGATCTTCAAAAGCACGACGCATAGCCCAAATGATTCCTATCAACGCTCGGGATGAAATGCACAGGTGGGCTTCCCGTACCTTCATGACTGCCAGCCTTCCCTTCTTTTTTTTTTTTATTTATTTGTTTCGAGGATGATTTTCTCGTCCGTGTAATGCACACACATAATAAAACACGTTGCAATTTTATGGTATGCGTTTTATTTCTTAGATTATAGATATTTCTAGCAAAACTCTTTTTTCAAAGGGATAAAAATTGGGATTCCTTCATTTCGATATCGCTTTCTTAAATTGCAAGAAGTATATCGCTAATTTATTTACAACAAACTAAAAATGACTTATTGAGTGAGGTGAGAAGTTGCACATGAATCACCAATATCTCAGAGGACTTCTGAAATCCTGAATAAAATTTATATAACTGATTCTAATATAACAAAGAAGATTAACTAAACTATGTATTGTGCTACATAAAACAGTTTTTTAAATGCTAAACGACTCGCATAGACTATAAATATATCCTTCATAAAGAAAAGCCAGTTGGAAAACAAATTACAGAACTGAAGACTGACAATGTTGCAAGGAAGTGTCGCGACTGGAATGAATAAATTCGCATGCAGAACGCGTGTGTTTATATGAGGGATCCTGTGTAAAAGAATACACCATACAGGTGGTCGGGAGGGGAGAAAGCATGGATCTGGTTACTGGTTACCATATGAGCATGAATGAATCGCCCATCACTGACAAACGGGAACAGTGAGGAATGGGAGAAAAATTCATTCATTCACCTGAATTATATTGGCTTTTTCTTCTCATTTTTGTAATGAATTTTAAGGCGTCACGGTCATGTACTTTACTCTTCGCAAACTAGGTCCTGTAGTCTTTCAAGAGGTAGATTTTTACTATATGAACGCGCAGCAAAAACCTCTCTCTCTCTTTCTCTCTCTCTCTCTCAAGACTGGTGGGCCACTCCGTCCTTCTCTCCATATGTGTGTGCATGTACGAATTTATGTATGTGGCGGCGTCGGTGCCTCTGTGTGTGTGTGTGTGTGTGAGAGTGTGTACGCGCGTGCGTATGTTTCTCTCCCTGGTATCCCTCAGTGTAAAATGTAGGATTATGGTCTGAATGGCGGAGCTGAATGAGGGGCAAAATTAAATATGAATTAAAACGGAGAGTTGGGTTCTGTTTTCAATAGCACTTTCCGGGCGGCCAAAATGGACTCAAAATGGAAGCGAGGGGGATCGGCTACCTCTCTATTGTCTGTTGTAATATAATCCAAAGGCAGGCGGTGCGCCAAGCCATGATACATACACGTACACTGCCATGACGCATACATACACATCTATACATGGACACGCGCAACGCTTACATAACAGGTGATATTCAGAGGACGTCACATCCACAGCATAGGGAGACATACACCAATGTGAAAACTATCATCTTCATCATCACATATTTCCTTTCTTATGCCCATGATTCTCTCCTTTCCGATTACTTAACTCTTCTGCTGTGGCAAAACGCAGGTTTAAAGTCTTCGAAGGTTATACGTATGGAAAAAAAAAGGAATATGAATAAATGCAAAAATAGCATAGGACCTAATCAAATTAGGCAGTGCTCGCCAGACCTTGCCCTTTCATATTTACCGCTTCAGTACTAATGGCACTGATAGCCTTTGCGTAGCCGCCATTCAAATGAAGAGCGAACCAGATATCCACAGTCACACTTGATGCGTCACCTTGTTAAACCAACTGAAAATTGAAGAGAGAGAGAGATATATATAATATGTATATATATATATATATATATATATATATATATATATATATATATATATATATATATATATATATATATATATATATATATATATATATATATATATATATATATATATATATATATATATATATATATATATATATATAATAATGATGTGTGTACGTTAATTGTACTCAAGTGGTGCGGAGAAAGAAACTGGGCTATGGTCACTGCCAAATTCAGCCTGCTAGATGGATCCCAGGTAGAGTACTTCCATAACATTAGCCACTCCATTCACTTACTTAGAAGGACCATCAGCAGTCCGTCGAACCACAATGCTTTCCTACATTTACATCCTGTCTTACAGAGGAGTTTATTTCAATCTTTTGCAAAAACCCTTCTGCCTTTCACTCATCTAGTCTGTGAGTCGTCTCAGCACTCATCCTACCATCCTTTACCTCTAAATATTGTTAACTAATCAACCACTTGACACCACCCCCAAAACATATTGCATATTAACATCTTCCTCGTTTCAATTCACCCTCACTTACAATCTTACTCATATTCACTGTCAACTTCATCCTAGTGCATACACATTTAAAACTTTTCTCTAGTTTCTGTACTTCTTTTTCACAACACCCAGTCATCTGCGAATACCTGATTCTTGGTTCAGTTTCATATAATGTAACCTCCAACTGCAATCATTTCTTTCCAATAATTTCCTGCATCATTCCATTCACAGATACTGAAAAGCCAAGAGACATAATACACCTTTGACTGAAATCAAATTTTTCATCAAATTCCCTTTCCTGCCTATACACTCTTATCACTTTGCTTCCATCATAAAGATGTTTCATCGCGCACTGTAACTTATATTTTGCCTCTATACCGGTTTTATTGTAACCTTGCCCTAAGCCACGTAAGGCCTTTTACCTTTGCTTTCAAACTTTTCACATAACTTTTTTATTAAAAAAAAACCACTTGATCCACACATACACATCCTCCCTTGTCTAAAACATTCTTTACACAATGCAGCAATAATTATTCCTCTCACTCATTCTTCGGACACCTTTTTCCTCTTTCCAGAGATGCCAACCAAACCCTGGTCATCCACTCAATCACACTATCACCACTGTAACAAAGCATCTCACATTTAAGCCCATTTGGTCTTGGGTTCTTTTCATTCTTTAGTCTCTTAAATATCCCCCTACCATCTTATACAATCACTTCCAAAAGCATTCTTACGCTTACACTTCTTCCTCTCTTGCGTCAATCAGCTCTTTCTCTCTCCCATCTTCCACACTTGGAAAACCCTGGAAAAACCTGAGCTACATTTGCTCATTAAACTTTTTCTCTCTCTGCTTTTACTTCATGGTAGAACAACTTATTCTTCTTGAAGTTCTCACTCACCTTTCCCGGTTGTTATTTATTTAATTCTTGATTTTTTTTTTATCTTCCTCACTTCTTCACTACCCTATTCATACCCATGTATTTTTGTGCATCTTTTTTCTCATGTAACTGCACTAAAATAAACTTTGAATAAACCTCATTCCACCGATCACTGATTTTATGCCCGCTTCCTACCCTCATACAGCCACTAACACCTGCTGTCCCTGTTATTGAATTTTTCATACCGGTACTCCTCATCTACTCCTTCCAACGCCATTCATTCTCTCTAAATATATATATATATATATATATATATATATATATATATATATATATATATATATATATATATGTATAATATATATATATATATGTGTGTGTGTTTGTGTGTGTGTGTGTGAAATAAAATAAACACTGTTAAATTGCTGACATCAATAGGTCAAGGGAAATGAAGATTAGAAAGAGTCATAGCACATGCTCCCTAGCTCACTCTCAACGCATAGAAATATGAAACACGATGCCTCTAGGTACTGCAGGGTAACCAAAGGGAACTTCGGGGCCAATACCCACGCTTCAAACTTGAGCTCGATACAATAGTCAGTTAGCACGCTGAGGGAGTGCACCAATTCCGAAGCACAACAGAGAAAGAGGGAATAGTGGAAGGCAGAGCTCGTTCAGTCTTTTGATCCTTGTCAAAGTCCGCTTTCCACAATCTGAAGTATAATAAAGTCGAAAACAAAACGGACAAAGAGTCACTTACCTGCACATAACTTCGTGCGTGAGGAGAACCCGACACATCTCTGGGTTCTTGTCTTGACCTTCGTATACGATAGCCTGTAAAAGGTGAAATAGATTATCGTTAATACCTTGTGTGAATCATATCGTAAACGCCTCATTTTGAGACAGTTAATATACACTGTTCTTCTTTGGTGCATTTAAACGGTGAATGAAAATTAGTGAAATACTTGTATACATAGCTTGTAATACTTAGGGAGGTACATATGTAATATCCGTAACCTATCTGTTAGTATGTTATATACATGTTATGTATACCTTAGTTTAACAAGACCACTGAGCTGATTAACAGCTCTCCCAAAGAAGGGCTGGCCCGAAGAATTAGACTTATATTTTGCGTGGCTAAGAACCAACTGGTTACCTAGCAACGGGACCTACAGCTTATTGTGGAATCCGAACCACATTATACCGAGAAATTAATTTCTATCGCCAGAAATAAATTCCTCTAATTCTTCATTGGCCGGTCAGAGACTCGAACTCGGGACTAGCAGAGTGCTGGCCAAGAACTCTACCGACTCGTCCAACGAGGAACTATGGTATATACAAATCTTATGCATTTAATGGAAAGAAATACACATTTCAGCATAGCTGTCGAAATCGACATCTTGAAACTGGTGACAATGAACACTACAGCCAACACTGAGTGACCCGTGTTAACTCCCTTCTACTTTCCTACTTACCTCCCACCCGAAATTAGCCCCTTTCCCCCCCTCCCTCTCTGTATCCTTCGAATCTCCCTAGATCCCAGCTCAAGTCCCCTGCTGTCAGGCAGCCTTGTAATAAAAATAAAGCACCACCTAATACCCGCTGTAATGCGTCCTTAATCAAAACACCGCAACCCCCCTCTCAGTCGGGATTAATCCGCCCAAATCCTCCCACCACTAAAAAGTCAAGATTATGGTTAGCCCATTCCTCTCCCATGACCTTCCCCCACCCCTCTATCCATCCTTTCCACCCCTTCCTCCCTCTCTCTCTCTCCTCTCTCTCTCTCTCTCTCTCTCTCGGTATCATTCTCAATATCATTCTTACAATTACCGATATTACTTCTTATAATATAACGTGCTCTGCCAGATTCAGTCTCTCTCTCTCTCTGTGTGTGTGTGTGTGTGTGTGTGTGTGTGTGTGTGTGCGTTTCATTCCCGACATCATTCTTACAAATGCCGACATTATTTTTGATATACTATAGTTTGTTCTTCTAGAATCAGTCTCTCTCTCTCTCTCTTCTTTCTTCTCTTCTCTCTTCTCTCTCTCTCTCTCTCTCTCAGGGCTTTGTATACCCCCATGAAGACCACCAGGGTAGCTTGAACAGGTGGTCGTTGCCTCATGTTGTAATGGGTCCATGGAACGAAGGGGATGCGGACGGGGGGAGGGGGATGGGGGCGGGCGGTGTTACGGCGAGATGAACACTGGAGGAATATGGTTTTAGGAAGGGATTTTCGAGAGGTGTTGAACATCTGCAGTAATCAAATCAATACAGCAATGTCTTCCTCTGAGAAAAACGTGATGAGAGAGAGAGAGAGAGAGAGAGAGAGAGAGAGAGAGAGAGAGAGAGAGAGAGAGAGAGAGAGAGAGACGATCTTCAGAAACAGGTCGAAGATAGAAGTATGATGAGGGTTGCAATATCTGGAAGCTTCGAAGCTGCGTCCTTGGGAGGCGATCTGCATTCCCTCAAGTCAATGACAGGGAGGGACGCTCAACTACCGAATATTGGTCACAATGGACGCCACAAATTAATTCCTAAAGCATAATGTGGGATGGGGAATTGATAGTCTCCAGTCTCCCGACAGATGATCCATTCAGTTCATCCCTAATAAAGAATAAATTACGCTCGCTAAAACGATCTTCAACATACACATTAAAATGCAGAATTATTTCATATGTGTGGGGGGAGGTGAGGTCGGTTAGGAATCCCTATGCAGTGAGTGTGTATATATATATATAAATATATAAATATATAAATATATATATATATATATATATATATATATATATATATATATATATATATATATATATATATATATATATATATACATACACACACACACAGTTTATATATAAGTATAAATATATACACTAACTGATGCGGAGCAAACAGGAAAAGATTCCCCCTATACACTCTCTGAATAGGGATTTTCCCCCCACACCCAGGCTTATTTTCCCCTGCCCCTTATAAAACCTGGTAGCAGCCTGGCTTAGTGGCTCAATTTTCCTCGTCGATTTCCTGGATTCTGGTTCGAATGTGGACTCATCCGCTTGGGATGAATTTGATTATCAGCTTCTTCTCCATCGCAGAGGGCGGATGGATGCTGTTGATGCTCAAGACAAATTTGTTGTTGATTTGATGTTGATGCGGATTTTATTAGTGTTTTTTTTTTTTATATGGGCTGGTGATCAGTTATTTTTATTTCTTATTGATATTTTCCTCTGCGGAAAACTTAATAGCTCGATTTTCTATTTGCGTCACTGAAAATAATTCAGGATATGCGACAGAGTTTTGGAAAGCCAGTTAGTCGAGAAATGAAAAAATGGTAATTCCAAACATTGAACGCAATATTTTGTCTATTCATGATATCATAGGTATGGGAAAATGACCTCTATAGAGCACTCTTACGACCAGTTATGCATAGTGATTATTGCATTCCCTTTTAATACAAAAGCCGACGGGACTGTCTGCTGTGTCCTAAAGAGAAAGAAGTAAAGAATACAACCGTTTTAGGAAAGAGTCTGTAATGTCCGAGTAACTGGAACGAGACCTAAGAAAAAAAAAAAAAAAAAAAACTCCAAATGAAGTCGTCAAAGTATTGCCAACGTTTACTGAGTAAAATATGGGATGAGGCTGGCTAGCTGGTGCTAATTGGCTTCTTGATTACCTAAGACTTGGGCAGACCGTAGCCCGCTCCTTTAACTCGATGAGATTAGTTGTAATATTGTACACCATCTATTAGATTTGTTATACTCCAAAGCATCAATTTTAGTGTTTCCTCTAACTTTCCCACAATTAGCGGCAAAGTGAAATCTTCTTACATTTTTACACAAACGAACATCTGTGCATTACACTGACAGATATTCAGGATCTCCAGTAACCCCCAAACATGAAACGTCAGCACATAATCCGAACTATTTAACTCATTGCAGAGGTCTGATATTGAGTCTTCTGTATCTTGGAACGAATTCCATTACCCAGTAAACACCAAATCATAAGAGGGCCTTGGTCAGCTGACCCCACCCCTTCCCCTGGAAAACGCAGCAACGCAAAGCTTCCAACCCCCCACCCCCTTCATTGTTTCATGTTCAAATATGTATTTAGAAATTGCTTACACTATTTGGAGTGGGTTTTGAGACATCCTACCACCCTCGATGCTTCCCCGCCACCCCTAGACCCCCAACGAACGGCCGCTTACGACGACACAATGGGCCGGAGGACACGCTTATAAGGGCCTGAAATGGATTACGATGCTCCTCCTGCGCTTTGGAAATTTTAGACTCAGCGTCGCAGCCAAGAGAGAGAGAGAGAGAGAGAGAGAGAGAGAGAGAGAGAGAAAGGAACGGGCTTGGGCCAGAGAGACATTTCAGTAGTTATTTAATTGTGAGTTAAGAGAATTCCATTTAGAAAAGTGCAACGTCGACACACACACAGAGAGAGAGAGAGAGAGAGAGAGAGAGAGAGAGAGAGAGAGACTGCAGTTGTATGCCGAATGAAAACGGATCGATTAAAGGCTAGTTATAAAAAACAAGTGCCACAATGTGCCCACGCTCGAGGAGAATGATAGTATCGTAACTGTTAAATACCAGCCACCTTAGATTTTTTATATTCTGTGCCACTGGTTTCTCCACCTATTAGCAATGCCAGAATTTCGCAGTCGATTACACAGGTTATAAATATTACCGAACACCGTAACTAACGCATCCATGCACCATCACCTTCAGTGAGCGCATTTTTTTGTTTTCAGTTCCATATAACCACACGAACTAAAACGACCATTTTTACATTATCTTCTCCTTTTAGACTTTCGTGGTTTCCTGGAGTGCGGTTTATTGATCCATCCTGTAGAAAATTGCTTACACGACCAATATCGTAATCAAGAATCGTCCATGAAGAACGGGTTGATATATGTGAATACGTATTGATGTTTATCGTTTAGAGCTAATGAATAAAATATAAATCACATTCGCTGACGAGGGCACTGTTTCAGAAAGTTTGGGCGAGAGAATAAGAGCAATATAAAGATTGATGGGTAATTCTAATTTTCACCAACGACACTGTCGAAGTCTTATGCAGATTGAAAGATAACTTTTAATGCAGATGATCAAACAAGGATTGATTTGTCTGGTAAGTGTCCCGAGAGGTTCGGAAAAATAAATAGAATCTAGATTGAATAAAACTTCTTTGACGTTTGCCGTTCTTATCGAATCACCATGAAATGTTCGCATAACTGGTCATATACATCACACACACGCACGCACTCACTTATGCACAAAAACACACGGTCTTTTAAGAAAAAAAAAATGATCTTGAAAAGCACTGATGAAGAGCATGTTTCCTTTTGTTGCGACGCCTTTTTCAAGTGAAGCAACATAAAGACCTATTTTCTGAGCCACTGCATAATTCATCCGAAAAGCATGTACTACGCCGATGACCTCAAAAAGGATCTGGGTTCAACATATTCTTCAGACCAAATTATCATAAATCTCAAGAAACCACAATGGATTCGAGAACGGCAATAGTTACCACAGACATACTCGTATGCTTGCCATTCTTCAGTGCACGAAATGGAATGGTCAATAAAGAAAGAGAGAGAGAGAGAGAGAGAGAGAGAGAGAGAGAGAGAGAGAGAGAGAGAGAGAGAGAGAGAAGTCGGTAATAGGCTTTGTCCTTTCTTCCATTCATTGATCCATCGCTTGCTACTTTCTTTTTTTTTTTTTTTATCCTGGTTTTGTTCTGCATTTGCTAAGCAATCCTTCGTCACTACAGCTATTGCAGTTAATAATATCCACTTAAACTGGTGATTACAGTCAGACCCACACTTGTGTAAGTGGAATTTAACTATTACCACGGTCATATCCACTTACAACCGACGAAGTTTCTGTATCGAGTAATCGTTACTTTAATGCATAAGGGAAGAAAGCACACACACACACACACACACACACAGAGCATGCAATATACCCTAATACTCTTACGTAAATTCAGTACATTACCATTATCGCAGTTTTCTCTGCATAAACAACAGCTTTACCGTAAATAAACTACATGTTCGTCTGTTTATTTTCAATGAGAAGACACTTGTAAGCTACTGTCGATGAGCTATTGTTCCTTAACGAATAAGACCATTATATTTATCAGAACCATCTCTATCATCAACTAAATTTTAAAAATATCTGGGAAATGGTATATACGGGAGTGCACTCTTCTTCGAAATATGAATAAGAGGAGAAAGCGGAAAAGAATCGGAATTATGAGAGTAAAAGGAACGGGAGATTGTGACAACAGGGGAACTGCGTGATAAGGGGGAATATCATTAGAATAATAATACTGGTTTGGGTGCCTTACTTAATGTTGGATAACTTACAGCCACAATAGCTCACCCGCTAAAGAAGGGTCAATATCGTCCCAGTAAATTAAGATCTCTCTCTCTCTCTCTCTCTCTCTCTCTCTCTGTATGCGTGTGTGTTGGGCGGAGGGGTGATAGGTCTGTGTATGTATGTGTGATGTATTTGTCCTGTTGGATGGCACATTCATACATTTACTGTATACACATGCATACATATGTGAGTGGGCTTTTAGACGAAAGTCAGTAAAAATGGGTCATTTTCGTGTGACCCTTAATAATTTATGAGATTATTTGAGGAAAAGGGTGACGTTACTGCCTTATTGCACAGGGTCCTTTGAGAATGTTACCTGGCAAATGAGGGTAAGTATTCACTCTCCCTGAACCTATGGTTACCTGAAGATAAATTCCCTACCTTCCAGAGAGACTGAGACGAAATGCTGTCCTATGGATTGCTAAGTAATAATACAGTAATATAGTTATTGTTATTAGTCTCAATACATGTGCAGAGTACTAAATTTGAGAGTTAGGGCAACTTCGAGTCTAAACCGCAAGCAAATCAGTTAAAAAGCATATTGCTAAGCCCTTCTTGAATTAAGTCACTGACATAATCATCATCTTTCACGAAATGACTAATGATATATAATCTCCCCTATGGCGTTTGTTACCCCTCACCATACCACGCCTTCCACCGAACTACAAACTGCTCAATGTCGAGAAAATTATAATGACGTCCACACACTGAGATTTTGATCCGAGAGTGCAATTTCGTGGAACAAGACTTAAGACTTTGAGCTTTCAAGGAATGCCTTTGTGCGAGATAAAAATTGGAAAAAGAAGAAAAGTATATCATGAATTCTCTAGTAACAATCACTTGTTCTACGTAAATACCATGGACAATCAATATGCATAAACTTTTTCTATCTTCATCCTAAATCATTTTAGATACTTTTCGGCTGAAAACCTTGAATTATAAGTTGGAACTGATCCCCCACCCCCGCCGCCAACCTCCCCCAACAGGATTCCAGCATGAATTAGGGGCATTATGTTGGGCGCTATAACAGCCATGCAGTCACGAGGAATATACATTTATTTCACTTCGTAATTACTTTACCAGTCGAATTCAGATGTAACAGATCCATCGTCACTTTGGTAACAGGATGTTATGATCTTTTTGGGTGAACTTCAGTGAATCTACTGATCTATTTCTCTGTCGTCCTATGAATAGATATTTTTTTATGACAATGTAATTTATTCTCTATTTTCATAATTTATTTTGGTGTTCACAATGACCATGTATAGACGTAAAACGATTCCAACTGGCAAATTTTATACTGAAAAAATATTTTGTTTTGATATTTAAAGTTTTTTCTTCGCTCAGGTTACTGCAGCTCTTCTGCTTCATCTCTTATAGCTCCCATCGTTGGGCTGTTAGGCAGGCATATTTCCCGTGCACTTCTAAGCACTGGAATTCTCCCCTCGCTTTCGTTTTCTGCGATTATCAGTAAGCTTTCATTGCTCGAGACGCCCGTTAATCGTTTCTGCAGGCCAAATTTCTCTGCTGAATAAAAACATTGTTTTGTCTTTCAGCTGGCATCTGCATCAGAAAAAAACAGCTGAAACACATACACACACGCACAGAGAGAGAGAGAGAGAGAGAGAGAGAGAGAGAGATCCTCAATGAAACAAACACACAGCCATAAACCTCTCCACATAGAACCATAACAAATGACCAATGAATATTTCCCAGTAGTTAATTCACGGTTAATTCGGTAAGGTATTCACACTGAATGTGGCCAGATTATACGGCCTCGCGGGTGGGTGTTGGGGCATGAAGTGGGCCAGTGGCTTTGACCCATTAGCACCCATTGTCGGGTCATTCCAGTCAAATTACGGCACCCATGCGGAACAGCTCCAACCCATATGGCTCATTTTTTCCCAGTCCTTTCCTCAAAAAGGATTGTATGAAACAAGACTTTCACGTAGCGTCAAGCTCTGCAGTTAGTAGTAGTAGTAGTAGTAGTAGTAGTAGTAGTAGTATCTTGTGAAGAATCAAAGCTATTTCACATACAAAGAACGTAACTGAACAACGTGTGCGTATATATCTGTTTTGCACATCTGAGAGAGAGAGAGAGAGAGAGAGAGAGAGAGAGAACTGGTTTTGGATTAAACCAGCTTTGTGCTGGCACGGGCTCTTGCTCTGTGGCAGCCCGTAAGAGAGAGAGAGAGAGAGAGAGAGAGAGAGAGAGAGAGAGAGAGAGAGAGAGAGAGAGAGAGAGAGAGAGAGAATTAGTTATAGATTAATCCAGCCTTGTATTGGCACTGGCTCTTGTTCTGTGGCAGCCTTAAAACAAAAGAGAGAGAGAGAGAGAGAGAGAGAGAGAGAGAGAGAGAGAGAGAGAGAGAGAGAGAGAGAGAGAGCCTAAAAATGTTTTACCTTGAGATTTATTACCTATACCTTGACTATGCACATTTCAGAGAGAGAGAGAGAGAGAGAGAGAGAGAGAGAGAGAGAGAGAGAGAGAGAGAGAGAGAGTTTTAGATTAAGCCAGCTTTGTGCTGGCACGGGCTTTGTGGCATTCCGTGAAACTAGAGAGGTCGTCCTCAAAATCCGCACCAGAAGGCCATGCAGCTGCCCTGCAGTCGCACTCATCATGGAGGCGAGGGGGCGCTGCCGCCCGACGACGGCGACGCCAGAGGAGGAGCAGCAACAAGCAACAAACGAAACGGAACGAAAGGAAGCGTGCTTCGGGAAAGCGAGCGAGGCAAGTGCAAAAAAATCCGCGGACCCTAAAAACAAACTGTTTTCACGTCATTTTGCGAATACGCGGCGATCCTTGGCCACACGGGTATCGATTTCACGGACGCATGAAAGTGTATTAGATGACGCAATGACTCACATGCAATGATGATGCACTCGGCAGGCAAATCATCTGAGCCATGCAACAACAAAAAGAGGATAAAGGAGGAGGATAAGGATCAATAAACAACTTAACGCGGAGGACAATGTACGTGTGTGTGTGTGTGTGTGTGAGAGAGAGAGAGAGAGAGAGAGAGAGAGAGAGAGAGAGAGAGAGAGAGAGAGAATGTTCTGGGTGCATGGCAAATAACGTTTTTGTTGTACATCCGCCGTATCACACGACTCTTTGTCGCTGTGGATAAATAATGTGGGTGGCCGACAGTCGGCCTTTTCATTTATCCCCTTTATATTATGACTTGTTCTTAAAAGGGAACACCAAGTAGGAAAGTGATATCCATCGTAGGTCTGCCGCGGACTTTGTTTGTTGATTACACAGCTCCGTTGAAAGCTATTTTTCCCGAGCGAGATTACCAATATCAAGAGGTGACTGTTATGCGTTATGAACTCGGCAAATGGCACCATTATCATTGTGCCTGACATAAATCATTGTAACTACTATCATTGTCACTTCCTATTGTTTATTTAGACTGCTATCTAATTCTGGTCCCGAAAAAGGACTGCCAACGCTATTCTTTCTCTCACAAAATATTTCACGATTAATGGTAGGAAAAAAGGTCGCGTAATGTGAATACCTCCCACGGTCAATTGCCTTCCCGGGAATTAAAATTGTTATGATTTAATCATAACACTTTCAAGCATTAGTACATACAAATCTATGTGGTTTTGGCTTCCATTTCTCTAGTACGTCCGTACACAAATGGAAGATTTTACTTCTTTTAACATCTGTGTATTATGTTTTTCGTGTGACAATTCGAAATGAAAAACAAACTTCCAAACAGTCACACCTCAGCACCAAAAACTTTCATGTTAAAAGGGAAAAGAGAAAAATAAAAAGTTCCGCCACGACCCAGGTTTCCACAGCAAAGTCTCTTGATGGATGTCGAGGGGGGCACGGATCAAATGGAAGCGCGGGAAGCACACGTGCTTAGGCCAGGCGAGAAGCACGCCCGTGATTACGGGCACAATGGGAAGCTTGGTTCTCACAATGGCCAGACACGCTCCCATATTTCAAGGTAATTTTCAAGCCATTTGTTTAAATGTTCAGTGGCGTTGTCGTGCCACGCAAGCCAGTCAAAAGAGAGCAATGAATTCTTCATGAGCCAACTCGTCTTTTTTTATGTTTTTTGTTTTGACAATTGCAAACAAAACCATGCGATAAAGTGTCCCACTTCTTACATGTTCCGAGACTTTCCCACACATTCAGTGGTCCGCTATCTGCTATGCTCTAAAGGACTCGAGATAAACTTTGTTGCTCTTAGAGATTTAAAATCTACTGGTGTTCCCACTGTTAAATAATGAAGAAAAATAATTTTTTAATGACGATTATGATGACGTAAACTCTAAAAAGATTACACCTACGTCAACACTAGTTTAAAACGATAGAAAAAGGGACAAAATCATAAATATATCCAGCAGCCTCACAGACACCTGTTTTTTAATCATTTTAAATCATACGGTGGAAAATACTGCCAAAGGCATTTCCTAGAACGGGCGCTATTTATGAGGAAGTTGCATATTACCTATCCTAGAGGGGCATGTATGACCTATCCGATGAATAAACCAAGCACGCTCAGCAATATACAGTGGGCTGCCCGAGAGAGAGAGAGAGAGAGAGAGAGAGAGAGAGAGAGAGAGAGAGAGAGAGAGAGAGAGAGAGATTCTAGTCTACGAGTAGCTTCCCCCTTCAGTCTTTGAATATGCCATGAACTGTCCATGAATCTCTCTCTTTCTCTCTCTCTCTCTCTCTCTCTCCACTGCTTTAAAGGAAACTACCGAATCAATGGAACATCTTTAAAGTTCTGAATGAAGGTTTACTCGTCAGTTTCGCTAATTTACCAATCGTAGGGTCAGTTTCGCTAATCCACCAATCGTAGTCAGTGTTTGACACCATACAAATCAGGTAACTGCAGTTAATGTACTAACCTATATATACGATCTACGCTAAAAAATGCCCTTGTTGATCACGGGAAAAAAATATGGACAAAAAAAAAATAATAATAAGAGCTGCTGTCAACGTTGTTTTCGTAACGGAATACCGTCTTTCCGTCGCAGTAGTTGAGGCTTTTACGTGTCAAAGACCTGAATCAGTTTTTTTTTTTTTTTTTTTTTTTTTTTTAAAGGTGATAACTATTCCTATAGTTTGGAGTCTACCTTTTCTTTATTTAAAGAGGACTGTTGCCAGAGACAACGCTAAATGAGGGATGAAGACGAACAAGGAACCCGATGAATAAGGAAACTCCCATAATTATGACTTTATAGCCCCCACGGGAGGAGAAGAATAGTGTATATAGAGAACAACTTTATTTTTTCCTTCCGTATATATTTTCCTAAGATATATAGCCATATATCATGATCTTAGCACAGAATAATGCTGAACAATATCCTTTTTCAACATTTTATTTCTGCCAAGAAACAACTTCTTGAATTATTTATTCGTTTTCCTAGTTCCACGTCGAACGAGTCGGTAGAGTTCTCGGCTAGCACTCTGCTAGGCCCGAGTTCGAGTCTCCGACCGGCCAATGAAGAATTAGAGGAATTTATTTCTGGTGGCAGAAATTCATTTCTCGGTATAACGTGGGTCGGATTCCACAATAAACTGCAGGTCCCGTTGCTAGGTAACCAATTGGTTCTTAGCCATGTAAGATAAGTCTAATCCTTCGGGCCAGCCCTACGACAGCTGTTAATCAGCTCAGTGGTCTGGTTAAACTAAGGTATACTTTATTCGTTTTCCTAATTCACGACACAAAATAGCGAGGCGTTCATCCCGGAATACAATTTATACATACTCACATTTAACAGATCTTTTAGCGAGAGACGGGATCTCTCTCTCAGGCGACGAGAGAGCTAACTCCCATTTTGACCCTCAAGAGAGCATAATGGCAGCTGGTGTTTTACAGCAGTTTTACGTTCCTCTTCCATCACGAGAGAAACCTCTTCCAGTCCTTTACATCACATCCGCACTATCCTACGGCTTCTGTTCTGCTTAAAACATGTCTTACTCTCTTTCTCGGCCCCCCTAACTCCACATTCACCAGTCTGGAACCCCACACCATCCATTTATTCTGACCATCTGCTTTTATCACGACACTTCAATTTGTATCGTTAAATATAAGTCAGATTAGAAAAACCGTTCCCGAAATCTTAGGAGGATATATACTATTCTTCTTCTCCTGTGGGGACGATCAAGTCATAATTATGGGAGTTTCCATCACCAACTGCTATTCCTTATTCATCTTCATCCTTCATTTAGTGTTGTCTCTGGCATCAGTCCCTCTTTAAACAAAGAAAAGGTAGACTCCAAATTATAGGAATAGTTATCAACTTTCGAAATAAAAAAAGAAAACAAAACTGACACGTAAAAGCTTCAACTGTTGCGACCAAAAGACGATATTCCGTTACGAAAACAACGTTGACAGCAGCTCATTCTTTTGTCCATGCCTTTTTTTTTTTTTTAGCAGTAATACTTTGCAGCCTCACTTCTAACTTTCATCACTAAAAAGGGTAACACCCTAAACTGCTTTCATTCTATCAACAAATCCTTCATAAGTAAATATTAACATCTTGCTCGTCCGGGTGACCTAATCCAAACAACCACTTCTTCATCTCTGGTGTTTACCTGGCAGCATCCCTTCCTCTATCCAGGCAGCCTTCCTTTGCTTTTAACTTTAATTACCGATATACAAGGGGCGTTTACATTCTATACATGTAGTGTTTACGCGTTTACATTCTTCCCATGCTCCGTTTCTCCGCATCAAGTAAAAAAAAAAAAAAAAATGTTCCAGCGTCATGATTCAAGTTTTCCATTGCTTTTCATACCCACAAAGACTCGTTCTGTTTCCAGTGCTCATCAAGATCTGCTTATTTCTGTCAACGCAGTAAATATCCAACTCCTTTTCACATGGAACTTGCCGTAGTTTTTGTAATTACTTTTCACAGAAGTTGGAAGCGAAAGAATTCGTTTCTTATCACACAAAGCACCGAACGTCTGATAATTCTGTGTCAGTGTTGCTCAGACATCTCCATTATAATTGCTCTTATGCATTCAAAGCTGCAGTCTGGTCGTCTTGTTTACAATGCATCTCATCCCTTTCCCCTCACTCAAATCACAACACCTTTCGCATTTCCTCGTCGTTTTTAGTTTCCTACACCTAGTATCATCATCGCCTTCTCTTTCCTCCGCCTCTTCCACTATTCACCCTCAAAACTCACAAACTTCGGTCGGTCGGCCCCTCTCCCTTCCACAACCCATTTTTCCTCTTCCTCCTCCTCATCCTTCTTCTCCTTTCCTTTCTGTCTTTTTTTCCCCCCTTCCGTCATTCTTTCAATCCGAAACTCGGCGCTACCATCACCACCACAAAAACCATCGGCTAAGAGGCACCGAGAAGCACCAAGCCGAGAGAGTGGGCCAGGGGGGTAGAGACTCAGGTCTTGCGTGCTGGTGCTGTTGACTCTTGCTGCATTATTAATACGGGACTCTTACCGCTTATTCAACACATAATAGAGGCCCAGCATGCCAAGCTGCTAGTTATTGTGGTTCGTTCTAATGGCTTGTTTGTTTTGGTCATTCACGCCGGATGCTTCTTCTTTTTCTCATCCTCCCCCTTTTTCTTTCTTCTTTCTTTAGCCGACAGTGGATTTTTTTTTTCCTTTTTGCTATCTTTGACTGTGCATCTTCTCTCTCTCTCTCTCTCTCTCTCTCTCTCTCTCTCTCTCTCTCTCTCTCGCTTTCGTTCGTTTTTATTCATTTGTTTTTTCCTTTGTCTTCACTACCATTTCTGAACCTTGCTCCCTCAATCTACATTCTTGTACTTGCTTGAAATGATGTATGAGGGGAAATGACAGGTAATCACATGTCTGACAAATAGTAATAAATGAAGGCATAAAGCCAAATTAAAGAAAATCTTTATGAAAAAACTGACAGTCATTATTCAAAGGCTTCACGAAAACTTAATAAAAATGAGCACTTGCTTCAGAAGCCAAATATTGTGCCGCATAAAAATCAACTTCCTAATTTTTTCTTATTCTATAAATTTTTCTTCAAGAATTTAATATCTAGTGGACAGAATTTAAGAAGCTGATCACTGGCAAACACAAATAAACAAAAACAACCCTGAAAGAACAGTAATGGCTTAGTGCTTATTTTAATTACTTAACAGAAAGAATGCAATTCTGCTACAGTAACTTTTTGAAGATACGATGAAAGATGGAGCGGTAGGCTACCAACCGCTCTCTTTCTGTGATGTCTGTATCCCCTGGCCTATCTAAAATCTCACTAAAAGCTGGCGTTATTTAGAAACAACAACCAGACAGCGATTGCAAAGCACATCGAAGCATCATCAAAGCGTTGGATGAATGTATACAAACCGTCTGAATATCTTGTATTTACATATAATCCATACACAATAGGATTCTCAGAAAATCGATAATACACGGGCAAGATTATGCGCGGCATGAATGGAACATCACCAAAAACCGATTTCCCGTCGTTTTTCTTATTTCAAGCCTTAATGGGGGACATCAGCAAATAGTTTCCACGACGACAGCAGATTCTGCGATGGTCAAGAGAGGTTGCTGGAATTAAGCTCGATAATGGTCCCGTAATGCCATCTGTCGACCGGCGAGGGGTTGAAAGCGATAACCATCAGGTTACAGGAGACTCCGACACAACACTGC
>NC_089744.1:17172500-17217500 GCF_040412425.1 Macrobrachium rosenbergii
TTCGACACGCCCCCTATCGCCACTTCTTGCGTTTCATAATTTTCAAACGATAATCCCAAACTACTCAGCTTAAACACCTATTGATGCATGCATGTCATTTACGATAACCACGCAATGCAGAATCCTTTGATAATGATTTGACTTTAAGAAAATTTTTGCTTTTATATATAGGCGTGCATGTATGTATATTGTGTACACGTATTGCACAGGATTTAGATCCAAATTTTCCTTTGACCTTTCCAAGGCTATTCATCTAGCCATAATGAGTACAGATGAATGCTGAATTCCTGCCAGATAAAAGGATATAGACTGCATCTCTCTCTCTCTCTCTCTCTCTCTCTCTCTCTCTCTCTCGTTTCGAGAAACTCGAACTTTAGTCTCTGTTAGAACTTGACGTATAAATCGCAATTGCAAATGATACAAAGTGGATATAGCATTCAGTAACTGATCTCCTGCGATAAACTATGACGACTAATTCTATCGGCGTCGATGACCTTAATTATTGTGACACCACACTCCAAAAATCAAGCGTTGATTCACTCGAGAGCTGAATGGTAATCCCTAGCATCAAAACTCAAGCGATATTTCTATTCTCCGGTCACATGGCGTGCTTAAGCTCTTTTTCGTAAAAAAAAAAAATAAATGGAAACGTACTCCTCTCCATGTCAGTGCAATGCTCGAAGTTAAAAAGGCAAAAATGTAAGAGATAAAAATGAAGAATTCTGCCAACATTTCGTCTCCCGACGGACCGGTCCCTTTCAGAATGCGATTTATAGTAACAGTAAATCGCCTTTGAAAATGCCCCTTAGAGGACGAAACGATTGGAAGAATTCTTCATTTATCTTTTACTTTATCTTCTCCTTTTTGACTTCTAGGTGGGCTGCATTGTCACGGTACGTCTTTGTGCTTGAGAAGTCTATTTATTTGCTTACTTCTCCTCACATAACACTATACAACAGTGATAAAAAAGTAAAAAGATTTACTTCATTCGACCGCATTCTTTGGCTAGACTTCTCCTGGCTTCGAACAGCTCTTTGCACATTGTGTATTCCAAGTGTTGAAAGGTCTCTCCTTTAAGATTAAAGTTTCTTGCCGTCCGCACAACAAACTCCTCAGCGCATCTCTGAAAAGTCGGCGATGAATCGGGAATGCAATTAGGAATTTATATCCTTACTGTGCAAAACGCAATGTGTATTGTTTATCTCATTCTTTCTGTGCGTGACGCAGATGGTCTGCGGTAATGAATTCTAAGTTTAGACTTCAAGTTAAGTACACCTTAGTTTAACCAGACCACTGAACTGATTAACAGCTCTCCTAGGGCTGGCCAGAAGGATTAGACTTATTTTAAGTGGCTAAGAACCAATTGGTTACCTAGCAACGGGACCTACAGGTTATTGTGGAATCCGAACCACATTATACCGAGAGATGAATTTCTATCACCAGAAATAAATTCCTCTAATTTTTCATTGGCCGGTCGGAGACTTGAACTCGGGCCTAGCAGAGTGCTAGCCGAGAACCCTACCGACTCGTCCAACGAGGGATCAAAACACTGCAGCTCGAACAAGAAAATGCACAATCAATTGAATATTGGCGTGACTTTTGTATAAGACACATTCTCTAGTATAAAAAAAGCACGCGTTCTTGGTATTCTTTTGTGAGGGATGAAGTTACAAGTACTCTCATTAATCCCTGCACTGAGGTCACAAAATTTTCACCACTTAGGAAGATATGAATGGTAGCCTCAAGATTAACATCTTGTCAGAGAGAGAGAGAGAGAGAGAGAGAGAGAGAGGACATCATTTAGGACATTTCACTATCGCTTCTGGAGAGAAAAGTGAATATAAAAATCTGAAACAGCCAGAGAATTTCACTATAGCTTCTGAGAGAGAAAAGTGAGAGAGAGAGGACATTTCACTATCGCTTCTGGAGAGAAAAGTGAATATAAAAAAATCTGAAACAGAGAGAGAGAAAGAGAGAGAGAGAGAGAGAGAGAGAGAGAGAGAGAGAGAGAGAGAGAGAGAGAGAGAGAGGACATCATTTAGGGCATTTCACTATCGCTTCTGGAAAGAAAAGTAATATAAAAATCTGAAACACGAGAGAGAGAGAGAGAGAGAGAGAGAGAGAGAGAGAGAGAGAGAGAGAGAGAGAGAGAGAGAGAGAGAGAGGACATCATTTAGGACATTTCACTATCGCTTCTGGAGAGAAAAGTGAATATAAAAATCTGAAACAGAGAGAGAGAGAGAGAGAGAGAGAGAGAGAGAGAGAGAGAGAGAGAGAGAGAGAGAGAGGACATCATTTAGGACATCTCACTATCGCCTCTGGAGAGAAGAGTGAATATAAAAATCTGAAACAGCGTTTACTGGGAAAACGCTACGAATAAGGTGTCTGTTCTAAAACTCCATTCCGCTTCAGATTACAAAAAAGTACCACATTATGTTTACACGCCTTTATTATGAGGGACGCGTACTAAAGTATTCTCATACATTTTCCCACTCGCTGACTCCTCATTCCGAACTGTAAACAAACAAACACACGAGTTTCCCACGACGGAAATTCTCATAAGCCAAACACGAATCATGAAGATCACAATAAAAACCGCGAAATAACCATCTGACTCCGCTCTCACTTATTTCTCTCATCAAGTCAATCATCATAAAAAAGAGCCGACATCATTTGACGATGTAAAAAGGATATTTTTTTGGGGGGGCGTTCCAGTTTCCGCCATTATTTTTCATCTATTTATTCAGTCTTTCCGCGCACCGTTTAAGGAGGGACAGTAGAGAAAAGAGCCACAACTGTTTGAGAAATCTATCTGCAGACGCATTAAGGTAATGGGGAAAAAGGTCGTGATGGCGGCCGTGAACAAAACACTATCGCTTTCCGAAACATTTACTCGGAGAATCTTCGAGAATGACACAACAACTACCTCCTCCTCCTCCTCACCCTCCCCCTTCTCCCCACTGTATACTCTCCCAAATTACGTCAAAGGAGGAAAAGAAGAGGGAGGAGGAATGAAGGAGGGAAGAAGGGAGAGATAGGCCCCCCAAAACTCGAAGCAATCATCGTGCCTATTTACTCCTTATCAAGACTGGTTATCACTATATCAACAGAGGCCCCAGGATTATACCTCAGACGAGGAGAGAGGATTACCCAATCACTTCTCCGTAGCCTTCCGTCCCGTGCGCATCTCACGGCTCTAAGTCGGGTTTTATATTAACATATTAACCTTAGAGTAAAAGTTCTAGGATGAATAAACCGAAATATGGGTTAGTTCAATAACGCTGGCGATGTTACACGAACGCATCCAGCTTGAGACTTAAATATATCTCTTTTGATTTTGAAAACGGGAGATGAGTGGCCTTAAGCGCCATTACAGTGCCACGGGGAACTTCCAAAGCTATAAATTTGGATTTGAATACGGAATAGGCGTCAAATATGCAAAATATGGTCCAATCCTCCAGTGATGCGATTAAGATTATGAACGTGATTTTTCCCTGTAAAAGGGCCCGGGCAAGAGTGTCGGGCTTCCGAGTCTGCTGCTAAAGGGGCAGCAGGAGGGTGAGCGCGTGGCTATGTTTACAGATCCAGAAGCGATAATGAGTCCGCAGCCAGTCCATTCTTCGAGCCACCCGCCGCCGCTACGCTATACCATCAAAATCTCTGCGCGGGAACGGGCGCCATTGCCCACTTTGGAATGCGTATGTGCGTGTCTGTGTATATGGTGATGAGTGGGGACTACATTCAAGTGGTACTTTTAAAACGGGGTATTTTGATACAGCGAAGTACCTACACTATATTTTGTTTGAGCTAGAGGAGGGTATAATTAATTTTAGCCTTTGCAACACTTATGCAAATGTTACAGCCTATTAGGAATCTCGATACAGGAGGTCTCCTCGAAAACCTTCCGGGGATTATCTAACGGTCAAGTGACACTCAGCGGTTCAGGCCATGGAGGGGGCTCTGAGAAAACTGGATTATTTCGTTTATTTTCTTATTTGTTTTCTTTACCAATTTACACTTTATGGAATATGCAAGTTAATAGCAAGAATAACAATAAAAAAGGATGTTTAATGCCACATTGAAAATCGCCTCGTCCACTAGAGGTACAATAATGCACTAAAATAAACAAGAAAAACACAATACACTGAATTTTAAAGGTCTGAGAGAGAGAGAGAGAGAGAGAGAGAGAGAGAGAGAGAGAGAGAGAGAGAGAGAGAGAGAATAATCCGCACGGGGAGATGCGCTCTCCTGATAACGAATGGAGAGAACATTAGAGACTGGGACTTTGTTCAGGCACTGTACACTGTTTTACCGGATTACCAGGGATCTTATCACTGGACTGTGCTGTGGGAGAGGCAAACCGGAAGATCAACTGTTGTCAGAGCAAAAAGGGAGGCGGGTGAGGAGGAAGGCTCTAAGAAAGAAGCTGGATGGATAGATAGTTATCTGGCTAAAGGGGAAGGGGAGACTTACGTAACGGTTTCTGCTAGGAAAGGTTTTCCACAAGCAAATTCAGCATGTATCTTTTTAAAAACAGAATCGATTGCTCTCTCGTCCAAAGGAAATTTCTTGTTTTGAGACGGTCCTCTGCCAATAAAGCGCCCGTCAAGGTTTTCCACAAGCAAATTCAGCATGTATCTTTTAAAGCGTAGAATCGATTGCTCTCTCGTCCAAAGGAAATTTCTTGTTTTAAGACGGTCCTCTGCCAATAAAACGCCAGTCAAGGTTTTCCACAAGCAAATTCAGCATGTATCTTTTTAAAAACAGAATCGATTGCTCTCTCGTCCAAAGGAAATTTCTTGTTTTGAGACGATTGCTCTCTCGTCAAAGGAAATTTCTTGTTTAAGACGGTCTCTGCCAATAAAACGTCAAGGTTTTCTTGTTTCAAGACCTCTGCCAATAAAGCGCCCGTCAAGGTTTTCCACAAGCAAATTCAGCATGTATCTTTTAAAGCGTAGAATCGATTGCTCTCTCGTCCAAATGAAATTTCTTATTTTGAGACGGTCCTCTGCCAATAAAACGCCCGTCAAGTTTTTCCACAAGCAAATTCAGCATGTAGGCTATCTTTTTAAAAACAGAATCGATTGCTCTCTCGTCCAAAGGAAATTTCTTGTTTCGAGACGGTCCTCTGCCAATAAAAAGTCCGTCAAGATTTTCCACAAGCAAATTCAGCATGTATCTTTGAAAGCGTAGAATCGATTGCTCTCTCGTCCAAAGGAAATTTCTTAGTTTTGGGACATTTAATCGTAACATTACACCGTCATAAGATACTTTCGAATGTGAATGCAAGAAAGGAAGTTGGCAGATGACAATATGCCTAGATGATTCTTTATAATATTGAATGAATATTATTAATAAGTCTAAATCTTCGTACTTTACACGCGTTTACAGTATTAGACATGACGCTAATTCGATAAGCTAATCGACCATTCTTGAGAAAACTGTTCGTTTGATCAAAACATTGTTTTCATAGGCCTTAACAAGAAAATTTTTAGAATTCGTCATTCAGTTAAATTTCAAAAACCAGGATCTCGCCATGACATTGATGTTTGACCTTTTACAAAATTTACTAACCAGTGACGACAAACTTACATTACCGAACAAGACAAAAGAAATCTCACGATAAAACGCTCTAACGGTGATCAAATATTAAGGAAAGTACTTTATCCTTTCACTGCATGTTATATGAATCGTAACTTACCTTGTTAGCTTCATCTGGGTACATTTCAATCATCATACAACTTCAAACTTATCAATCAAATCTTAATGCTATGTACAGAACTACCTTTAAAGCCACCAAAGTACAGTACAGTGTAAACGTACAAAATGTACAATTTCTAATTCTAAAACTAACGTAAAACAACTTTTTACAGTAAGAAGGCAACTGAAAATAACAAACGAAGACTAAAAAGCTGCGGTGCAGATAATAACAAAAGAACAGTAACTAAATTTCTAACTAAATCATGAAACTGAACTACTAATGGTTATGGATACTTTAAGGAACTGTAAGGTCACTGGTGGAAACAACGCTCTGCTTGCATATACAGAAGTTGTGTCACTTGTACACGTGTTACTTTTTTGTATTAAAAAAGATAATTTAATATCGAATACCATATACGTTAGAAATAACTTACACCCAAGGGAAAATACAATTGATTAGTGCACCTACCCCGGTAGGATTCTAACCTGGGTTTTTGGTTTTTGATGCAGGGATAAAAGGTAGACTTGGCCATTCGGCTGTCTAGTTAGCTGAAGAGTCAAATCACTTGTCTACCACTATATCTAAACTAGAGACCCAGGTTCGAATCCTGACTGGGGCAGATGCACTTACTAGTTATAATTACTCTTGGATTTAAGTTATTCATAAGTACAGTGAATTCAATATTAAATGATAATTGTGGCTAATATATATATATATATATATATATATATATATATATATATATATATATATGTATATATATATATATATATATATATATATATATATATATATACACACGTATATATGTATATACTGCATATATATGAACATACGAATTCTGTATGCTAAGGAAATGTACTAATGATTTACCAGAAGCAAGAAGGATCTCCACCAATTATCTTAAACAGTTGTTCAGTTCCTACCAGGCTAAGCAATGTTACTTGGTGAACAAAATTTCGTACGATTTAACCATGCCAGGATTCCATCTTTGTTGGAGCGGTAGCATATTATGAAGTTTTTGATACGACTAGATTTAAAATCTTGAAGAATACGTAGTTTTTTCAAACGAAATCTAAAGTATATTTGCTTCATAAAAGGTATCCACAATATCCGACACGGACCAAAAGGACAAAGACTGATAAAAGATCTTGCTGGCAAAACCAGTGCGTCTTGTTTACGAAGGCGCGTGGCGCAGGATTCTCCAACAAAGAGGGAATTTATTTTCTTCTTTCCTCTGGCAGGTTCCTTTCATACCTGTTTGGAGACTGAATCAATAAGTCTCATATAAATATCTTGCTGCTGCCTTATGCCTGCAAATAAACAGAAAAGAAAATAACAAATTAAAAAAAATAGGGAAACGAGGAGAAATCTTCGGAGAGTCTTAGAAAATTAAGAAAAGCCGTCTATTTACCTGCTTCGTTACGGAGTCAATTATTCTCACGCATATTTCCTGTTCTTGTCTAACTCCTGCAATTAGAAGCAACAAATTCATTACTATCTAAGAAACACAACTGCTTCCGTTCATAACAGTGAGTGAGTGAGAGATCTATAGGATTAGTGCAAGCGAACAGAGGAAAGCTACACCTTTTATCAACAATTGTTTTTGAACATTTGTAGAAGCAACTCCATACGATTTTGTAGAGCCAAGCGTCAAAATCTGTAAAGAAAACATAGATATTCTCTACAGCCGCAACTCTAACTTTCTGTTGAACATCACGCTGAAACAACAAAATTCGTTTATTCTTTTCATGATTACTCAAAGTTTTGTCACTCCATCTTCCACAATTCATTACTAGTTAATCAAGAGATTTGGCACAAATTTCATCATTCGATACACTCAAACTTCAAACTTGCACTTGCGTCTTATTCTTCCATTATCTAAACCTCGTGTTCACTTTTACAACGCAAAACCGTTATGCCAGTTAACCAATACTTTGACCTATACCTCCATATTTAAAGACAATAGTCAGAACAGTTTAAATTAAATTTTCATTAGGTAATATTGGACCTAGTGTGATAATAGTAAATAATTCTTTTTGTTTTGGTAATTCAGCATGAAACATTAAAATACCTAAATAAACACAGAACTCAACATCATCCGGCAATTAACATTCAAACCTAAGCTATTTAACAGCAGGGGTATATATTCCTATTCCCATACAAATATCTATATCCAGTCAAAATAGTGTTTCAAGTTGGTAGATGAAGATCTGCAATAAAGGAGTCTTGCAGCCATGCTAACCTATTGTAAGGGAAAGTATCCCTTCTCGGTTAAATACACTTTGTTTCAAAGAAACAATGACGGCTTCTTGAACTCCTTATCTCAAGAACGTTCTTGCATATTGTATGTTGAAAAGCCACTCTCTCTTGCATTTCTGCTCGCCTTCCACTCAACAAATGTTAAGGGAATAGACATTTCAACTTTAAAAGTTGTAGTTATACAAATCCTGCAGAGATTTAACTCATGTCAATTACCGTTTATTTATTTACTTGCCTTGCACCTCTGAAACCACGCACGGACAACATGAGAATATATGGAAAACTCCTGGAAACAATATCTGTCGATTTGTAACTCAAGGGGGATATGTCTCTCTTTTCTTACAAGCAGATGACATGCCGAGAAATAAATGTATAGCCCAGAATGTCAGTTCTGTGTTTCAGATCATGTAAATTGTACGTTTAACATAATGCGTTCCTGTATCGAATATAACTCACATTTGAGAAGGTTCACCAAATTCGTTTAATCAATGATCCTGTCCTTATCACTTTCCCTGGGGGGTAGGGGGATGGGGGAAGGTGGAGGGGGAGTGGAGGTCTCAAAAAACACAATGGTTACTTCGCATTCAGACTATTACTGCTGACTTGTAGACGAAACTCCTATGCTGTATACTCTTCCACAATATCAGGTGCTTCATGCACATACACCGTACCCGCCATACACACTATTTACGTGTCTTTCATACATATTTGTGCTTCCTTTCGATTACTTCTTTCATACCATCTTTTTTTGTATCTTCCTCTCCTACTGAATATGCTTTCCACTAACCCAGCATCCTCTATTCTTTCTACAGGACTGCGCCATCTCAAAATACAATGATCCAGCGTTTCACCCAGGCTAACCTTCACAAATTAATTCTTCTAATATCACACACTACGGAAACAGTTCAATTTAGCTGCTTCACTGGCTTCTTTCATTGACCAGCAATTTAATACTATATAATGGGCTCAACAATCCGACCTAACATTCTCACCTTGGCTTCCACAGACAAGACAAGTCTCTTACCAGTCTTTTACAAACAACCTGCTAACTTTTGCTAGTTTCTGTTCAGTACCCCCAATCAGCATTGAATTACCTATAAACATCAGTCATTCCACATTCTATTTAAGGTTCCTTTCCTCATCCTACAATTTTGCACTTGCATCTACTGAAGTAGTGACCACCAAGAAAACAAAGAAAAAATGCGCCAAAGTTTCTGCAGCTCAATCGAGTTTTCTGTACAGCGTACAATCAAGGACACCGAAAATAGATCTATCTTTCGGTGGTCTCGGTATAATGCTGTATGAGTCGCGGCCCATGAGTCTTTAACCACGGCCCTGTGTGGCCTGTCCTATATCATTGCCAGATGCACGATTATGGCTAACTTTAACCTTAAATAAAATAAAAACTGCCGAGGCTAGACGGCTGGAATTTGGTATGTTTGATGATTGGAGGGTGGATGATCAACATACCAATTTGCAGCCCTCTAGCCTCAGTAGTTTTTAAGATCTGAGGGGAGACAGACAGACAAAGCCGGCACAATAGTTTTCCTTTACAGAAAACTAAAATCAGTGGCCACGAGCAAATGATAGCAACCTCATCCCATACATACGTACTGAAAACAAAAAAGAAACCACCCTCTGGCAACAACCAATTAAACATCTGCAACTAGTCTGAAAAGGAGGAGAGTTATAGGACCAATCAGCATCAAAGAAGGCGGACGAGCATTTAAAGAGAAAATTCTCCGAATGTCATTGTAAGAAAAATTTTACATGGACAAGTGTTCTTTTAAACACTTTGCTTCATAACAAAAAAACCTGGAACAAGAAACTAATACTTTCTACATGCTAACTTGGACACAGGCCGCCCCTTCCAACATATAACCATCACCGAATGAAGAGTATCAGCTGATCTCTTTTTCACTATCAACCAAAGCTTAATCCAACTGAATGAAGACGAGTATGTAACAAGCCATTTTACCCTCTTGAAATTATTGCATGCAACAGTCGTGCCCGTGACTTAGTTTGAACTTAATCGTTGGCTTAGCATTTGTCTAATGAATACATTTCCACACACATATAATATATATACATACATAAATAATTACACATTATTATATATATATGTATACATACATACATACATACATGTATATATATATATATATATATATATATATATATATATATATATATATATATATATATATATATATATATAAGTGTATTTATGTACGCGCCCATACGGGCAACCAATTATACCCACCGTATAAGTCCAATTATCCAGTTCTGGGCTGGAACAATAGACAGTTACACATCCATATGTATAAAGAAGATATCCCCAGACAATTAAGAGTAAAGTTTTCACCAAATGGAAAATTATTTATCTGAAAGACATTCGTGGGCTCCTTTGTGTACGTGTGGCAGCGTCCGTGTGTGCATCCGTCGGCGTATGTCTGTGCGTGTCTACGAGAGGTAGGAACCAAGTCCTTTTGTTATGTCTCTCGAACCAATGATAACAGAGGTATCTCCCGGGACTTGGGCTATTGTTGTTGTTGGTAAATATCTTCTCTCATTATTTCCACACACGCTCGCTACCCTTCTCAAATCACCGAAACGAAACTCCCTTTTTATAGAGCCTTTTTTTCCCCCCCTCTCTTCCTTCGACGGACATCAAGGATTTTTTTGAGTGAAAAAAAAAGGGGGAGGGGATAGTGAGCTTTAAAGAGAGGGGAAAAATGTACAGACGGGTAATCAATAGCCAATGCAAGTTCGTCATATCGAACGCTCATCTTGAAGAAGAGTTTAACGTAAGGGTCGTCGAGATGATATCTTGAGATATTTACAAAACTCCCGTTTTTGATTCTTAAAGAGGTCTTGGCAGACACTTGGCTAATTTGAACACGAAAGGTGACATGTTCTTTTCTCATTTCTCTACTCGCTATTTTGTATCCTACTAATTCATTATTTCATTTTACATTTGAATTTACAATGTAGATTTACAAATGAGAGTTTCCATCGTTTTTCATAAGGTTCTACTTTAACACTGATAAACAATAACACACTTGTTTTCAAATTGAAATTTCTTGATATCAGACTAATTTCATTGTGTCTACTCCCCTATAAGAAACTGAGTTAGTATTAAGGAACGAAGAAAGATTAAGAAAGAGAAAAAATTGTTCAGCCAACTGTTCCAAAATTCGCAACCTTGCGACCGCGGATAAAAAAATACTTTTTCTTTTGGGCGAGAAAGGAAGAGGAAGTCGTTGTGTAGGAATAAAACTTTGAAAGAAACAGAAACCAAGGAAAGATTGCCTGGCTTTGTTGTATACTGGAGAAAACTAACACCTTGTCTTCATATTGCAAAGACAATAGTTTACCCATACAACAACATTATATAGGAAAGAAGTCTTTATTACCAAAAGACAGTATCCGAACTTAATAGTTGAAGATATTCGTTTTGTGCCAGAAATAAGCCATCCAATTGGCAAAGATATGATTTTGAAAACAAAATGCAGTATCCATTCAATTAGCATACAGCTGAAATTTATCTTTCTTAAGAAATAATTCATCGCTACGGAAATCGACTTAAATCAACAGCAGTATATCCGATATTATATCTAAATGATGAAGAACAAAGTAATAATAACGTGAACGAATCCATCATATTTTAAGCAATGTTCAGCGATGAATTTGTTATCTCTCTCTCTCTCTCTCTCTCTCTTTACAATTGAGATTTCCTTTACACCATCCTCAACGGATGGCCTCTTTAGAAGTCGTTCCAGCAACTGGAATTTGGCTTAAACACGGAAGATGGGAGATTTGGAGGTGTCTTGAAAGCCCCGAGATATTCTCAACTTTAGGTCAGCCAGCGAGCGAATCGCCAATGATAAATCCAAGCAATCATTTGCTATTCCAGCGGCTCAGCGTAATATCTTTCCAGGAGAATGGGCTGGCTATTTAGCTCCTCTTTCCCTTCCACCTAATAATCTTGCCATTGATTCCCAGACGGATACATAATTACAAAAGAAGCAACCACCGTCCTAGAGACTTAATGAAGAAAAATTATGACCACCTCCCGTGATGAAATAGGGAATTAAATGAAGACCGGGGAAAAATTGGGGTATCGCGCCACAAAACCTGATTAAGGGAGCCTCCCAGATAGCCCCAACCCCAGCTCCCCGCCCTTCGGCCATCTCAGGGGGAGCATGCACCTCCCCAACACCCTAATTAAAGTTAAGATTTTCCTCACATTCTTCTTGGCAGCAGTCAAGTTCCATCGAATCGCACGCATTTTATTGAGCGCTGAATATTTTCTGGTACGTTAAACTACCGATAAATAAATATTCTATGCCAATGATGTTTATTCTTCTGCCCTGCAAACAATCTACGATACTGGTAAGCCACTGTGAAACTTTGTGCATGTTAAGGCAATTTGACTAGGAGCTTTCGTAACAGGTAAATGGCAGAGAACATAGGTCCGGAGGTGACATGCAATAGTCACAAGGAAATTAGCTAACCATTAGAAGGAAAGAGGTTAATAAAATGAATAAATAAATAAATCACCGTTACAGTAACGTAGATATGACAAACCCCATATCTCAGTGACATACTTAAGTCATATGCTAGAAATCAGAAATGCGCATTCCTTTGGTCGAACATTCAAACAAGTGTTACGTTACACCAACACCTGATGACTGACAAGTGTTTGAAGAAACGAGCCAACTCTGAAGAACCAGTGCTTATGAGAAAAGGAAAGGCTCATCGCCACGAAGTTGAATGCTACTGAAGAACCCACATATACACAACAGAAAGTTAGCCAAATCACCATGAGCAGCTAAAAGCGCTTAAACAAGGACCAGCCACAGAAAATCAATGAATAAATTGAATGAGGCAAAAGACTGAACAAGCCCGCAGGCAGCGAAACGGGCCACTTTGGGTTAAATCGTCGGTATCACGGAGCGGAAAGAGACCTGTGGTAGCTTTGCAGGCGATATTATTAATCTAAACATATCACGAACACAATGAATGCATATCATCTCTCATCTTTTATTTTACAGACAGAGGCTTAGAAAAGGATATCTCTCGTGACCGTGCATCTTTAACGAGAGAGAGAGAGAGAGAGAGAGAGAGAGAGAGAGAGAGAGAGAGAGAGAGAGAGAGAGAGAGATAATATGTAGCGTGTAATTATTCAATCTGATAAATGTGAACCCAAACAGAACACCCATAGATCTCACTGTCATCAAAATTTCTTTACCACATTTATTATTATTATTATTATTATTATTATTATTATTATTATTATTATTATTAGTAACTGTTCAATATCATAACTTTTTATCTCGTTTATTTAAATTTTGTGCACTGTGTTGTAACCTTGTCTGTTTAAGGCCCCGAAGTAAAAGAATATTATTATTATTATTATTATTATTATTATTATTATTATTATTATTATTATTATGTTATTCCCAGTCTGTATGTACGTCAGATTTGTGTGAAAATAAACACGCTAGCTTATAGAAATGTCATAAAAGGAAGTTGAGTTTTCAAATTATATGAATGAATATCTATTTATTAAAGTATGAGCACCTTTCACAAATAAGCATGTGGATTGAATGTATGAATTCATTCCCATCCTCTTGAAACAAGTAAATAAGGAAATAAACCATGACAAGTAAGATAGCTAAGAAAAAAAAATTTGTGGTCGTTCTTGGAACTTGTAAACACCACCTATGACTTGTAAATACCATCAAAACTTGCAAACCCACTTAAAACTTGCAGCACCTCGAGTTTATAAACATCGCAGGAACTCTGATAAAAAGATGAATAATGATGAGTGTGAAATGACAATCAAGATGTTTTCTGGTACACAGATAAACCAGTAAGAACTATAACCAACTACCGAGAAATTACGATGAGTTTTCTATGCTGCTTTTAATGGATTTTCAGTTGCAAACCATTACTTGCACTGTGCAATAAAACCGGAAAAATCAGCGAGAAGTACTAGAGAAATAATGTGGCGACTGTGTTAAAAAAAAAAAGGGGGAGGGGGTAGGGGGGGAAGCTATCTAAATATAGTTAAAAAAAAGAATAAATGAAAAACCCGAGAGAATCGTGTATTCCTAAGCCGTGGAAAGAGCCTTCTCTAACTGTCAAGCGTTGGCGTAGGAAGAGCATCATGAACCGTTTAATGACCTGCAAGAATTAAAAGAAACACAAAACTCCCCGGTACTGAGGGATTGGTTCGCCCGTAACCGGATTATCCTTGCCGAAAGGAAAGAAATGAGCATATTCACACTGCATGGCTAAATCCATAAATGAAATCGGATCGCTCAAGTGGCCATGGTGAAGCACGGGTGCCATCTGCCTTTGATTTCCTGAACCACCTTTGAATCTCCGAAAATAGGCAACTTTGTCATTTGCGTGATTACTGTGAAATATTACTGTCTGACGAAATTTTAGATAGAGGACCAAATATCAAACCTGTGATATAACGGATGATAAATCAACGAGTATATTACTTCAGAGGGAAAGGGAGGAACTTAGACGAAAACGTATAAGCTGGGAAGAAGGAAAGGAGGAGAATTACCAAGATAGGAAAGGTAGTTGTGGGGGAGAGGGGGGGGGGTCGGTTATGACCTTAAAAAGGAGGGGAAACTGAGTATGGAGAAGAGGATGGGAGGAGGAGGAGGAGGAGGAGAAGGGCAGCTGGAGGAAATGTCCTTGGCCTTTGAAGGAGGCCGATGAAAATACTCTTTATCTAAAGAGAACTTGCTGGAATATTACCAAAAGTCAGTCAGTCGTTGAGGAAGGTCGGAAAGCGACTCCTGGCTCGTCTTGGGCGAAGAAAGATAGTGGACACAGCAGCCGGGGGAGGAGGAGGAGGAGGAGGAGGAGGAGTAGGAGGAGGAGGAGGAGGAACAGAGGGCCACACAGAAGTAGTAGTAGGAGGAGGCAGTGGAGATGATGACGATGGCGGTGGTGGAGGAGGTGGCAGTGTTGCAAGCCTATTGATCAGCCCCAGGGACCAGCAAGCGTCTCCAGGGCAAACACGACACACACCCAGGAGGCTGCTGCCAGGAACGAGATGGGGATGGGGGTCTCCGTGGAGAGGGGGAGGGGTTATGGGTGGAAGGGGTACATCTCAGAAGGAGCAGTGGCCAGACAGTGGAGGGGACCGGAGGGAGTATGGAGTAAAACAGGAGGAGGAGGAAACAGGAGGAGGAGGAGGAGGAGGAGGAGGAGGAGAGAGAGAGAGAGAGAGAGAGAGAGAGAGAGAGGAGAGAGAGAGAAGGGAGGTAAGTGATATGGTGGTGAGGAAACTTGGAAAAGTGATTGAGGAAGAAATGAGTGGAAATGAAGGCGAGGAGCGCTGAACAGAATGAGAAGGATTTTAAAGGACAACAAGTGGCACTTTAGGTGTTTACACAGCTACTATACCAAAGGTGTGAAACGTAATTAGTTATTCATGACAGATCATTATTCCCTCTCTCTCTCTCTCTCTCTCTCTCTCTCTCTCTCTCTAAGACTGAAGACATTTCAGTGTCTGGTGTAATTTACAAGATGCAGAAGCTATTTTAGTTAGCTTACGGTGACAAAGACTGAAGGAATTCAGCCCCGACAGTAGCCAGATTTTACAAACTACCACTTGCACAAAGTAATATCGTTAGAACAGCTAAGCCCAAAAACCGTATAAAGCTTTCTTACACACTCTCTCTCTCTCTCTCTCTCTCTCTCTCTCTCTCTCTCTCTCACACACACACACACAACAGTGGGAGGTACTGCAGTTCTGATTCTTGACCGGCATCTTGAGAAGAGGTTGTTCATCCAGGCTTTCTCCACCACAACCGACTGACTACCTGGTACATAACTTGAACTGGTTTTCAACATCCAAGAATTTCATACCGAGGGGGGAGCAAGTAAGTATGTGAATCCCGGGAAGTCTCCTTAGAATATAATAATCCTCTCTCGAACGCTTAGCCTCCAAAATGAGTACTCTCACTGTCTTTGAGTTCGAGCATATGCACTGAGTAAACTAAATGTAAATAAGTAAATAAAAAATAGATGGAAGTTCCTTTGATTTCACACATTCGAAGCAAATACCTCTCGCTCTCGCTCTCTCTCTCTCTCTCTCTCTCTGGGAGAGCTTCCTTCTTCGACCTGCTTCAGCAACAGGTATACTGTATTGCGTTTTCATTTTTAAATGACAAGTTGTATACAAACACCTGCCACTCAATGCGACAACTAATGGGAAAGTATCGACAGCCATTCCATTTCGTCTACATGAAGGAACAAAAATAAGCTTAGTCTTGTCCTCCAACTGAACCTTGCGTTCTAACACATTTGTTAATCCTAACTCCACAGGTGCCACTGACTTGACATTAAAGCTTCCAAAGAATATGGTGTTCGTTGGAAAGAAGTAGCAGAAGGTATTTGGAAATACAGAAAGCAGACTCGAGCGCTGAAAGGCTGAAAGTACCGCAGTGATTGGCTTTACAGCAGAAGTCTCATGATTCATTCACATACATAATTACTGCGTCTCCATGCAAAATAAGAGGGCTAAAGAATTACGCAAACACAAACACACCCTCATACACACAACGTGCATTTGCAATAACCAGTATGTGATGATACACTGAATATGCATACAATATTCTTTATTTGTTAAGTGTTAGCTAAGGTCTTCGACAGGCTTTCACTTTCAGGAAGCTCTTGAAATGGAATTGACAAAAGCGATTTGCTCCACTTGCCGTAACTATCTGATATTAATAAAACTTAGTATTTTTCTTCGCCTTCAGTGAATCAGCAGCAGTATAATGTTACTTATTTACAATTGAAAATCACCGCTGATCATCGAACGACAGAAAAGGGAACAATAATAGTATTACTGAACACAATTCATGAAATCGAACAGAACATCACGGCGACCCCATATAAAAATGGGAACAAGCTGGGAAGAAGAGGAAGAAGAAGAAGAAGAAGAAGAAGATCAGAACTAAAACCGAACGTTATCTTTCGTATCTGTATACAACTGGTCTCTTTAAGATTAAGAAGAAATGTTTAAGATATACATGGAAAAGCTTAAAATGATCTCACTGCTCTGAAAATACGAAAGAATAACGATAAAAAAGTGCATAGGTAACTAGCTAGACATTTTTCCTCACTCATAACACAAAGAAGTTCACATTATTATGCTAAACCGATATCCCAGCTTACAAAGCAGTCGGATCTCATTTTTAATCGAACAAAAAGATACTAAAGCCTCTATTAATTCGTAATCTAATACGCACGGCATGGTGAAAATAAAGAACGCGGGAGAATGAAGACGAAAGCAGCATTGTTTATCAGACGCAACACGAAAACTGGCAGGGCGGAGACATGATCGTATTTCCAATTAGCAGAGGCTTGAACAATGGTGACTAAAGTTATGGGAACATGGAGAAAACAGATTTAGCGCCACGATCGTACTTCGCGGAGGGATTACAACTCCCAGCAGACTTTGATGACGGCTGATGTCTTTGCCATGACTAATAGCGGATTGTTTTTGCGCTGCATAAGAAATAATGGATTATCATTACCGGCCGAACGTTGTTGATGTCCAGCTGAACGAAATTTTGAGAGCAATAATGTCAACAGGATAATAAAAGGAAATGAAGCAGAATTCCTTAACCTGTTTTCATAAATGCGTACTAGGATTCATGATAAAGAAAACGCAGTGAGTTTCCATAAGCTATTTACATTGTGAGTATTAATATTCATGATAATAAAGAAAATGAAGTGGAATTTCAGTCTAATTACACAAATGTGTATTTGAATTTCAAGACAAGAAATATTATAAGCAAACAAACCAGAGTCACATTGATGATGTTTTTCAAGGTAAAGCAAGGGTTAGTTGATGGTTGTGGGAGAGGGGGTGGGGTATGGAGAAGGGGGCGAGAAAGCAAGATGGAGGCATCTATTTTTGGAAGTCTGATGAAAAGGCAACGGTCGTTGAAAGGCTTTGAAAACTAACGGGAGAGGCTGGAGGGTTGCTTTCAACTAGGGTGTGGGGGAGGGGGTTACTCGAGGCTAGATCTACGAGGGGTAGGGGAGTTCTGAGCTGTTGTCTCAAGTTACTGAGGAACTTTCTTCTTCTTTCCTCGGAAGACGAGCTATAGACTCCGGTCGCTCTAAGGTACATCGAAAAAAAAAAAAACAATGGGACCATCAGATATATAACTAAAGAGCAGACTCTTCCAATGTATCAGTTACCACACAAGGAGATATTCTTTAAAAAAAAAATAGAAAAAAAATAACAGAACAAGTTGAACGCTGTCAGAACAGAGGGAAGGGAAGAAACATTCCCACGCAAAAAGCCTTCGATTAGATGTTACCAAAATGCCACACAAGTCACTGCGATGACATGGCAGATTTAATGTCCTGTTTCCTTGTATAGGGAGTCAGTTCTTTGAATGCTCGCTTTCTTTTTGCTTTCGTTGTGTGTGTGTGTGTGTGTGTGTGTGAGAGAGAGAGAGAGAGAGAGAGAGAGAGAGAGAGAGAGAGAGAGTATGGATGCGTAATGTACTCGCGTGGTTGATCTTCAGCGTACCTGCGACAAATGTTGGCGGAAAGGTTCACGTTTATTTGAGGGGAGAAGGAGAGATTGTAGGGTGAGGAAGAGAGAGAGAGAGAGAGAGAGAGAGAGAGAGAGAGAGAGAGAGAGAGAGAGAGAGGAAAGAAGAGAGGGAAGAAGGGCGACGACAATGACATATTCTGCAGGGTGGATTTGGCTACAACGACTGCGTCTCTTGATCACGATGACGATGACGACGGCGACGCCCAAAGACCCTCCTCAACGACGCCGCTGCCGCCACTACCTAAAAATTCAGTCATCAGCTAACGTCCGTTATGTCCCTCTCGCCCCGAAGTTGAAGTCTCTTGGGCAAGGACCACGGGAGACCAATTTTGGTCCCAAACGTGTCTCTCGTGTAGACTCACTTTGCCTTAAACTCCCTCGTGTTTTTACTTCTTTGTTACATGAGAACGTCCCTCAGGGACAGGTCCATTCATATCACACTCCTGCTGACCTATTTTCACCTTTACTGAACTCCGCCAAACGAGCTAAATTGCGTTAGTGGTGGTGGCAGCATATTGGTCTATGTGGCACGAGGGGTTGCGTGGCTGTTCCGGCAAGGCCCCCGTCCCCAAGGGAGCTGTGTGGCCCGCTCCGGCACCGAGGGACGGGGGCCGGCTCCCCCCTAACGTCCCCTTCCTTTTCCTCAACCTCCAACTCCTCCTTACCACCTATGATCCCCCAACTCGCACATCCTACTCCTTCACTTTTGCTTCCTGCATCCGCCTGCCTTCCTGCCTTCCTTCCTTCCTTCCTTCCTTCCCTGCCTATGGCACATAAGGCTCCAAAATTACCCCCTAAACAGAGTGCCTGCTCTTACGGAAAGCCCCCGGCACCTACCCAATAGCAAAAGCTGCGATGGTCTCTAATGTTTACACTTGGTCTGCTGCTACTGGCCATGACTTCCCCGTGTCAACACCGCCGTAGTCGAGGATTAACCTTCATCAGTTGCAGCCATCTTCTCATCTTCTCTCTCTCTCTCTCTTTCTCTCTCTCTCTCTCTCTCCTCCCGCAATTTATCTTCATGACTAAGCACATCGCAGAAAGTAAGACGTTGAGTAACGAGTGACCTTATGGTAAGATATTAATGTAAAGACGATCGCTTCAGAGACATGATCCAGAAGTGATAGACTGAGGTGACCGTGATACCCATCACGCATGCGCGGATGTACATGCTCAAAAATAAAAGGAATAGAATGAAGAGGCAACTATTCAATATAAATACAATATTAAAAGGTATCCTTGTAACATCATCTTTACCTTGAGGGAAATAACCGAGCGTCCTTTAGCATGACAAATACCATAGTAATGAATTTCCTTTAATTTGAATTATCTTCTATGCCAGAAATATTAGCCTAAGAAAAATCCGACAAAGACAGTGCAGGACTTCCATGGGAACTGATCCATGACATTTATTTCGCTTTCACGTAATCTGTTATAAAATCTTTTAATTTCTGACGAGTTTATTCTCGTTTCACAAATGGCAGGCTGGCCACTGCTAAGATCAAATTAATCAAAATGCCAAAGAACTCCAGCACTTTATCACAGCGGAACTAAACAAAGGAAAGTCTGCTAGAGACCTACTGGAAAGATATAATAGCATAACGCAAAAAAAAAAAACAAATAGAAATGTTGATGGCTATGCGATGAGGTAAGACAACATACGAGCTATATTACAAAAGTACGTTGGTGTTAAATTATCGGATGTTTGATATACTTTGAAAAATGTTATGTCTCGGCATTTTCAATACTTCTTTCACTCATATAACGCGTGTGTGTGTGTTTGTGTAAAGTGTATATCAGAGTAGCTTACTATAGCGTGGAGATTTTCAGCATTCGAATTGAAAATGATGAACAAGTAGCCTAAGGTCAAGGCTTAAAAAAAAACTGCAGTAATAGATTGTTTATAATCAACCTGTCCTGGAACAAATCACACTCAAAAGCATCTGATACATATTCCAGTAAAGTCAAAATCTGCTAGCGTCTGACAAGACAATGGCATTAATCCATACGAAGGTGCAATGATACGAACTGGAAAGTAAGGATTCACAACAGTTAACATCTCTCGTGCAAAAGCTGTATCGGTGACCGATTATGAAAAGTGGAAATCCATTTTATGCTCCGAGATAATTGAGTGAAAGGGAGACTGAATCAAGCTTGTTAAGAATGAACAAAAACAGAAAAGCACAGAAAGTATTTTATACTGTTAGTAGAGATACCAATTCAAGCATTCATAAATTCAGTCTTTTCTCCTGATACACACACACACACACACACACACACACACACACACACACACACACACACATATATATATATATATATATATATATATATATATATATATATATATATATATATATATGTGTGTGTATATATATATATATATATGTGTGTGTGTGTGTATGTGTGTGTGTGTGTGTGTGTATGTATGTATATGTAAGTATATATATATATACAGTATATATAAATATATATATATATATATATATATATATATATATATATATATATCCACTCAATAAATACAGCGAAAGTGCGTACGTCTGTGTGTGTGTGTGTGTGTGTGTGAGAGAGAGAGAGAGAGAGAGAGAGAGAGAGAGAGAGAGAGAGAGAGAGAGAGAGAGAGAGAGAGAGAGACCAGAGTATAGTGTTCGTGGCATTAAGAAAGAGCCTTATTGCATGCGTCTTTTACAGCTCCATCTGTAAGTCCGAAGTGAATGAGGTCCTACATGCCGAGAGAACAACATTTTATACGTAGTCTATCCATAAAGAAGATCCCCCACTCATAAAAAGGAAAGGCTGACTAGAGACAGCATGACACAATAGTCATTACAAAAACGAGAGAGGTTAGATTCCACAGTAAAATGTAGAGTAACAGGCAACAAACAAACACACACACACACACACAAATTGTTGATGGTATTACAAGTAATTAAAGAAGCGAATGCGAATATAATTTTGTGGATTTAGATGGTTTGTGTACTTATGAATTCAAACGAGATAAAACACACACACACATTATATATATATATATATATATATATATATATATATATATATATATATATACGTGTATGTATATGTACGTGTGTTTCATCTCGTTTGAATTCATCAAACGTTCTAAACCATAAAATTATATTCGCATTTCCTTCTTTAATTACTTGTAATACCATCGATAATTTTTTTTTAATCGTCTGCTGTATCTTTATTATTAATTTTTCCTACTTTCAAATGCAAAAATAAAAAAAAAATGTCTCTTTTTCTTATGGTTGTTATTCCTCCATCATCGGTACCCACACACTTATACTCTTGATTTCCACCCTAGCCGCAGTTTTTGTCTTGTTTCCCCTCGTTCCGTTCCCTTTCTTCCCCTCGTTCCTCTCTCTCTCTCTCTCTCTCTCTCTCCCATCTGCCTTCCCCCCTCCTACCTAAGTCTCAGGAGACCTCCTCTCTCTCTCTCTCTCTCTCTCTCTCTCTCTCTCTCTCTCTCTCTCTCTCTCTCATACCAGTAGGCAAAACTTGGCTCAGGTTTGCCACTCAACGATTCCTTCACATTTATCTATTAGATTTTCCTTTTTATGTCATCATTCATCAGCTGAATTTCGCTAATCAAAGGCGTATTAATCCGGGAGAGGAATGACTGAGCTATAGAATTGCATTACGAGAAAGATCTCGTTTTTTTTTTTTTGGGGCTCACCCAGTACAGGTTTAATTCTCCTTAACGAGTTTTGCGGAACAATGGAACTAGTGAGTTAAGGATCGTCAAATTGATTTATACAGGGCAGTAATATCATTCATTAATAAGGTAGCAATGACGATAATATAATCAAAGAACAAAGAGCATTTCGCGTAGCGAATGACGAACGAAACTAGGATTGCATTAAGTCATCAAACAGTTGCCAACATATTAATTTTCATATCAAGCAACCCCCGTTTTAGAACGGTTTTAAAACAACAATTCTATTTTCACAAAGAAACAATCTGTTTTCAAAGTAAAATATTTGTATCTCTGTATTTCCAGAATATCGACCGCAAACACTTGATATAAACTTTGATCTGACCTAACTAGCAAACTCTGATGAAGTTTAGTTACTATTATACGAATGCAAATTAGTATTTCGGGGTCTGCATCACACAGCTCAGTAAGAAAAACATAAATGATGTATTGGGTGATACCGAAAGAATTACTTTTTATTTAGATTCGCGTCAATGTGAAAGTAAATGTCGCGCTTTGCAGCCGAAATGTGATATGTAAATCCTATTTGATCCAATAACTTTCTCAGTTCCAAACCAGCAAGAAGGCAAATGCAAATAACGAGCAAACGAACGAGTCGGAAAACAGCTGTTAGTTCTGTGCTGCAAGACTGAAGTTTCTGGGCAACAGGATCCTATCCACTGAGAAAAATAAGAAAGGATGGAAGCTGCGCAAAGATAGATACCAAAATTAGACAGGGAGGTGTAAAAATGCAAGAAACGTCTTGCAAGACAAAGCATTCCTTTATCAGATCTGTAGAATTAAACGCTGGCAGAAAATGGTCCAAAGCACTGCAATAAAAGCTATGGAAACAGACCTACGTGAGCAACAATCTGTCATTTGTTTTACACCTACAGTATGAAAAGAAACCAGGCAAAGTCTGAAGCACCTGGTACCAAAATACCTTTATGACTCAAGAGGCAGATTACCATTCAGTAATTCTCAGAAAGAAAGAACAGTTTATCATGTAGCACTTGTCATCGACATTTACGTCCTTTCCTTTTCTGAAAAGGGCAACAAAAGAACATACTTCACGGAAAGGGTCAGAACATATGGAGTTATATATGGTTATGAACAGAGCTTGAGGTGAACAGAGGAAAAATAAATATTATTTTGAAGAAGGGGTTGATACACTTTATATGAACGTTATAGATCACTGACAGTTCTCTCTCTCTCTCTCTCTCTCTCTCTCTCTCTCTCTCTCTCTCTCTCTCTCTTCAAACACCTATACTTGCCAACCCACATCAATTCCTTGCATCTGCCATAATTTTATTCATCAAGTATGTAAATGCAATCAGTACTCTTCCGGTGAAAGGGAAGGGTTAAGAAACTACTGAGCATCTAAAAGCATCCAGACGATACAAACACCTCAAGTATATAAATTCAACGCCATAAATTTAATTCCTCTTAAATGAACGTTTCAAGCGAACAATGGACTGAAACCATCCATTAACAAACATGATGATGATACGAATTCTACATCTTGCAACGCTCCGTTTTTAGGTGTCTCTCTGCTGACGTATTGGTCTGTACACAGGAGGCGAATACACACACACACACACACAGGAAGTGTATAATGACACGCGTAAATAAATGTGAACACATGCTTGCATAAATGCTTATGCATATACAAACATCATCCCTCCAAATGAGAACGGTATGAACACGTTGCGACAACATGAAATTCAGTCTCCTCTCTCTCTCTCTCTCTCTCTCTCTCTCTCTCTCTCTCTCTCAACACATGCCAAACTTTGAATTTACTGCCTCGAAGATAATTTGTTTTCCACAAGCTTAAGGAAGTTAGCCACACACGTTTCGAAGTTGTTTTTTCTGGAAAAAAAAAAAAAAAAAGAATCGCCAGCCCTGACTGTGCTACTCCATCTTCCCAATGAAATACAGAGACCCTCATGTTTGTGATATATGATGCTATGTAACTAGAACCAGATAATTAAGTTATGTAGCCTGCTAATTGATGTGCAATCTTAATTAACGTATGATGCAGTCTAAAATTGATGAAATTGGCATCGTAAATTCCTCTGGCTTTCATCAGTGCTGTTTAAAGGTTTTTTTTTTTAAATGTACCGTTAGTCATAATTAGCAAACACAGTGCGCACTCTTGAGAAACAAGCCAAAATATTTTACTTCACTGCAGACCACCACAACCCTGAAATCTTATATGCGAAAAAAAATTGAGCAAGGAATGGGGTGACTAAAAGATAATAAATAAATAAATCATAGGGAATGAAGAATGCAAGACTGTGGTAACCTTATAGCAAGAAGGCTTCAACGTAGCCCAAGGTATCAAATTCTTGTTAGGCTACAAATCGGTCCCACATAACAGGCAATCAAATTGTGAATTACTAATTACCGAGCACTAACTTTTACTGTGGCTAAGCGATGTAAATTCAGACATGGATCTGAACTACAGACGTGAAACTTGAGACATGTCTCACCAAAGACCCTGGAACTCGCCTTATGTATAGGCTACTAGACATATTCAAACCACAGTACAACAAGGGTGACCAATATTTTCATAATTTACTGTTTGAGTGTCCAAAATGGTATACAGTGTTAAAGAACATTCTCCCCAGTCCGGCTTATCAAAACAAAACAAAAAAAATAAGCAAAGAAATGACAATGATAACTACTTCGCTATTTCAAACTGATGGAGTGTCCAAAATGGTATGTAACAAGCAAAGGAGAAAATTCCTTCGGTTCAGCTTTTGAAAACAAATGCAAAGAAACGACTACGACAATAAAAATGACTGAGGACGTGAAGAAAGCGCAACAGAAAACATGGAACGAGGTATCGGCATCGTATGAATCGGGAGGAAAAGAAATGAACAGAAATAAACTTCCGAACGGAACCGAGGCATTTGTTTATTTCACGCGAACGTAAAGCAATTACTTATGGACCCGAAACTTCAGGTCAGGGTCTGAAAGAATACTTTTCTCGAGTTCCTTCGATTCTAGTTTTAGAAGCTATTATCATTTCGGTTGCAACATAGCCAGTACGTTGCACGGACCTGATATCTATATCAATAGTAATAATAATAATAATAATAATAATAATAATAATAAGAAGAAGAAGAAGAAGAAGAAGAAGAAGAAGAAGAAGAAGAAGAAGAAGAAGAAGAAGAAGAAGAAGAAGAAGAAGAAGACCCTCTCTTAAGCATGTCCTGTTAAAAAGGGTGGTTGCATCGTGGGAATTAACTGACAAATAATAATAATAATAATAATAATAATAATAATAATAATAATAATAATAATAATAATAATAATAATAAGCCGCGATTTTGTTTATAGGCAAAAACAGTAGTTTGAAACAAGACAAATAAAAAAATTAAAGTAATCACGGATTTTCAATGACTTTCCAGCCGTAGTATAGATGTGCACCATAGATAATAATAATAATAATAATAATAATAATAATAATAATAATAATAATAATAATAATAATAATAATAATAAACGGCCACGATTTTGTATATACGCAAAAACAGTAGTTTGAAACAAGACAAATAAAAAAATTAAAGTAATCACGGATTTTCAATGACTTTCCGGCCGTAGTATAGATGTCCACCATAGATGATGATAATAATAATAATAATAATAATAATAATAATAATAATAATAATAATAATAAACGGCCACGATTTTGTATATAAGCAAAAACTGTAGTTTGAAACATGACATATAAAAAAAATTAAAGTAATTACGGATTTTCAATGACTGTTTCCGGCCGTAGTATAGATGTGCACCATAGATAATAATAATAATAATAATAATAATAATAATAATAATAATAATAATAATAATAAAAATAATAATAATCGGCCACGATTTTGTATATGGGCAAAAACTGAAGTTTGAAACATGACAAATAAAAAATTAAAGTAATCACGGATTTTCAATGACTTTCCGGCCGTAGTATAGATGTAGATAGTGTACCATAGATAATAATAATAATAATAATAATAATAATAATAATAATTAGCCGCGATTTTGTATATATAAGCAAAAACTGTAGTTTGAAACAAGACAAACAAAAAAATTAAAGTAATTGCAATTTTCAATGACTGTTTCCGGCCGTAGTATAGTGATGCACCATAGATAATAATAATAATAATAATAATAATAATAATAATAATAATAATAATAATAATAATAATAATAATAATAATAAGTGGGTTAGCAGCAGAGGTCATTTTGAAACCCGCCGTTAAACTAATCCGATTCAAACAAGAGCAACAGGATAAAACATCCTGGCACCCAAGATTTTCAACGTGACTTTCTGCTGCTCCCACACCTCCTCCTGCGCCAAGATAATAACTGATAATAATAATAATAATAAGGATAATAATATAATAATAATAATAATAGATAATAATAATAACAGTGGGTTCCTGGCAGCAGAGGTCATTTTTGGAAACCCGCCGTTAAACTAATCCGATTCAAATTGAGCAACAGGATGAAACATCCTGGCACCCAAGATTCCCAACGTCCTTTCTGCTGCTCCCACACCTCCTCCTGCGCCAGAGAGAGAGAGAGAGAGAGCTAAGCACCAGGATCTTGTCTGATCCAGATATAGAGATGTGCTGCCCATGAGAAGAAGAGAGAGAGAGAGAGAGAGAGAGAGAGAGAGAGAGAGAGAGAGGGAGAGACGGATAGGGGAGGCTGTCTATCAACGACACTGCCTTCCGAAAAGACGTGGACAGAGAGAGAGAGAGAGGGAGAGAGGGAGAGGGAAGGAAGGGGGAGAGGCTGTCTTCCAGATATCAACGACACCGTCTTCCGAAAAGACGTGGTGAGACAGAGAGAGAGAGAGAGAGAGAGAGAGAGAGAGAGAGAGAGAGGAGAGAGGGAGAGGCTGTCTTCCAGATATCAGCGACACCGTCTTCCGAAAAGACGTGGACAGAGAGAGAGAGAGAGAGAGAGAGAGAGAGAGAGAGAGAGAGAGAGAGAGAGAGAGAGAGAGAGAGAGGCTGTCTTCCAGATATCAACGACACCGCCTTCCGAAAAGACGTGGACAGAGAGAGAGAGAGAGAGAGAGAGAGAGAGAGAGAGAGAGAGAGAGAGAGAGAGAGGAAGGGATGGGAAGAGGCTGTCTTCCAGATATCAACGACACCGCCTTCCGAAAAGACGTGGACAGAGAGAGAGAGAGAGAGAGAGAGAGAGAGAGAGAGAGAGAGGGGAAGGAAGGGGGAGAGGCTGTCTTCCAGACATCAACGACACCGCCTTCCGAAAAGACGTGGACCGAGAGAGAGAGAGAGAGAGAGAGAGAGAGAGAGAGAGAGAGAGAGAGAGAGAGAGAGGAAGGGGAGGGGAAGGAAGGGGAAAGGCTGTCTTCCGAAAAGACGTGGACCGAGAGAGAGAGAGAGAGAGAGAGAGAGAGAGAGAGAGAGAGAGAGAGAGAGAGAGGAAGGGAGGGGAAGGAAGGGGAGAGGCTGTCTTCCAGATATCAACGACACCGCCTTCCGAAAAGACGTGGACCGAGAAAAGAGAAAGAGAGAGAGAGAGAGAGAGAGAGAGAGAGAGAGAGAGAGAGAGAGAGAGGTCAACGACAGGATTCTCCTGCGGGTTTGGCGGAGTCTGGAAAGGGATTTATTCTAAAAAATAGACCGAGGCCCCGATGCGGACCGAATGGATGATCGAGATCTGTACCGACCCCAATTGGGAATGAGTTTGTGCAAATGTACGAGATAAGTTGGAAGTGAACAAAGAATGAAAAATGTAAAAACAATGAAAACTAAGATAGATACCACCAGGTGATAACGGACCAGGAGTCAGAGTAACAAATGAGCAATGAATATTTACAGTGGACGTCTGTCAAAATGAATTATGATGCTTTTCTGCTCTTCAGAGTAAACTAATTCTTAACTTTCTTAATTGTGTAAACTTCCTCAAGTTACCATCTAAACACTTGTTATTGAGATATCTTTAGTATATGTGGTTTTCTGTTAAATCACGCCATGATTCGAGTTTCCAGACATCATGTTTTGGAAATATATCCTAAAGTACAATGCTATACTCAGTTCATCATTTCTAATAACAATTGTAAAAAAAATTATTTTAGCCTAGAATAAAAGTAATTCGACGTTGTTTAAAGAGGTCGCAAGAATAATACAAATAATCTAATATTAAGAGGGATACAAAGAAAGACCTTCTTACCATTTGCATACAGCAATTGTAGTCTGTAATGGATGCCATTGTTAGTCTTCTGTCCTTCCGGTTCCTGGAAATGCAGAATAAAAGAAACATTTAATGTGTGAATAAATGCAAACAGTACAGAATTGTTTTAATATTCGGAAATATGGCCTCCAATGGAAGTAAGAATGGTTAAACAATAATGATAAAAAAAACAATGATGATTATCTAACTTGAAATTATCTTAATTTGGTTCGTGTCTTCCATGCAAAAAGAAAATAGACAATGTTTACCTCCCATGTAAACATAATGCCAACAAGAAATACCAAAAAAAAAACAAAATACGGTGGGGGTGTGCGTGTGTGTGGGGGAGGGGAATATCTTTCACACAGCTGCTCTCTCATAAAAGATATTTTGACATTTTTTTTCCTCTTTTTCTTAAACCGTTTACAGCTAACTCCTTATCTCTGAAGAGGAATCAGAGACTTACTGGCCTCAGGAGGTTTGGAACATGCTACAATGTAGGCACCGTGGCTAAAAAACAGAGAGAGAGAGAGAGAGAGAGAGAGAGAGAGAGAGAGAGAGAGAGAGAGCCTCAAATCCCGCCATACGCCTCTTTAAGCTAAACGAGAGCCCTATCAGAGCTAAAAACGAAACACTCCAACCTCGATTTAATAACAAAGCCAGGGTAATTTAATACCAGAGATGAAACAATGATGTATACGGCCTGTACTCCTATGTAATGAACATATTTAGCCGTAATTAACTAGTTGACTTACTTGCCGGTAGATGGGGGAAATACGGTCTGCCGCGTGCCACTCCAAAGGGGATGCACTCTCTCTCTCTCTCTCTCTCTCTCTCTCTCTCTCTCTCTCTCTCTCTCTCTCTCCCTGTCCACGGTTATAATACCCAATTACTTTTCGATTTTGACTTCTTTAAAATCCCCTCTCATATTCATTATCTCCGAAGGGACTCCGTATTATGGGTAAAGGTGTAATTTTCGCAGCTGGGTTTATTTAATATCATATCGGGAAAGATGTTAACTGTAGATTTTACCGCTTGTTACGCTCTTTATGAACTGAGGTAAATGCATTTATCTCATTCAATTAAATACGCATAATAAGGGTGTGTCCATGTATTGATAACCAACTTGCATTTTAATGGCGGGAGGATGGTGTAACCTTGATAAACAGCAATTACGCGCGAGCATCACACTCACACATACATATGCACACACACTCACACATATATATACATACATATATATGTATGTATGTAAATATATATATATATATATATATATATATATATATATATATATATATATATATATATATATATATATATATATATATATATATATATATATATATATATATATATATATATATATATATATATATATATATATATATATATATAATGTATGTATGTATGTAAATAATATTAATATATATATATATATATATATATATATATATATATATATATATATATATATATATATATATATATGATGGTCATAACTTCCTATATAATAATATAAAAACTGCATTTATTAGACCATACATAATATCCCGAAACAACTCTGGGACAAAAATCGGCAAATTCCATTTGCTTTCAGAGCCAGCAGACCTTAAAGCCAACCAAACTCGTAGGACTCGATTGTGAACAACGCAGAAGATGAGAGAGGAGGAAGAAGAACGAGAGGAGGAGGAGGAGGAGGAGGAGGAGGAGAAAGAGAGAGAAGGGAGAATAAGGGTGGGGGAGAAGAGAAGGTAATTTTGGAGTGCCAGTGATTTTGCTTTTATAATAAGCAGGTAAAGAGTTATCCCCCAGTCGTAATTGCATAATCATGGGAGGTAATTGTGGCCAGAGCCATTATCTGGTCTAAGTGTGAGTGAGCGACCTCCGCGCCCTACCTCATTGGTCAGGTCGAGTACCGAGGGGGTGGCGAGGGTGGGGGAGTGGGAGGGGGGAGTGCTTAAGGGAGGGAAGAGCGGTAGGGAGAGAGAATCGTTGGCTTTTTAAAATCTGACCAATAAACTGCGGTCTGAAATACGGATGATTTAGTTCAGGGTGTGGGTCTTATATAAACCTAAATTCCTCCTATACGGAATCAAATTTAGAATCAGTACAAATATTGCCAAAGTGATTAAGCGTTCTCTTGAATATTAAAACCATGATAAGCACAAAGCTGACATCTCTCTCTCTCTCTGTCTGTCTGTCTCTCTCTCTCTCTCTCCTGGTATCAAACAATGTCGACATGGTATGTCAGCTTTCTATCATTATTGTAACGGCTAAAGGTCACATAACGCTGACCTGATTTGCTGAGCGTTATAAATCGTTTGAACCGTTCTTCTATGACTTTCAGGCAGAGAACCGTATATTTTATAAACAAATCTCCTTCTCATTAAAATGTAGCCATAAAAATAATACTCTTCGCTTTACGACATATTAAAACGAATTTATTATTTAGGAATACTTAGAAAGATGAAATGATAGAAAAAAAACTTTCCCTAGGGAATCTAAAGGTAAGAAATGTGGAAAATCGTCCTTTGGTATTTAAATTAAATTTTTCAGCTCTTAATAACCAGTCGATATCAGCACTGCCACGGAAACTAATGTGCTCCCTCGTGTTTAGCTCAGTTAGAAGGACAATGCTGAAAAACAAAGCAAAACGGAACAATAGAAGACGAATTGATAATATTTAAGCGTCAAATTTATTTCCCACTAAATATATATATATATATATATATATATATATATATATATATATATATATATATATATATATATATATATATATATTCAGGGCACTGGGAGAAGGGACGGATAATATCCCCGGAAGACGTTAGACCACTTAGGCCCGTTATGTGAAGCCCCCATAGTATCTCTGTTGATCTAGGCAGTTAGGTGCGTACTTGAGAGTTTGTCGACTGTAGCTGGGCTCTTTGTAGATGGGCTAGCAATCACATCCGTAAATAACACTCGACAATCAGAAGACATCTCTATTAAATATTATATATATATATATATATATATATATATATATATATATATATATATATATATATATATATATATATATATATATATATATATATATATATATATATATATATATATATATATATATATATATATATATATATTTATATATATACACACACATATATATACGCATATACATACATACATAATGTGTGTGTCCGCATCTCTCAAACAAGCAAAAGTAAATTTTTAAAAATCGGCTTAACTTTGTTTGATATATAGTCTTGATGACTAATACGTTGTGACGTAAAAATTCCGACTGGGCGGGTCTTTCTATTACGTAAACTACTTCAATTAACCCAGAATGCAAATTAGACACGAAAAAGCGAAAAACCATCAAAGGTACAGTACTTGAGGCGAAAATCAATCAAATCTCCAGTATTTACGTTGTACATAATCTTTTCAAGACCTGATTAACGTACATCGTATTCTTTGTGACGCACGAAAACTCAAGGCTCATTTGGCAAACTTAAATAGCCATTTATAGGAAAAAAAAAACTAACAAGGAACAACGGAAATTATTAAGAATTATGTACTTCGCTTTCCTTGTATATTCTCGAATATACTTCTCATACTCTGCGTCCCGGTTCTGTAAAAATTTCCAAGTATGAAAATATACTTCTCATACTCCTTCTGAGTCCCGCCTCTGTAAGAAATTCCAAGTATGAAAATATACTTCTCATACTCCTTCCGAGTCCCGCCTCTGTAAGAAATTCCAAGTATGAGCTCATCAAAAATGAGGAAACCTGCCAATGAATAACCTCACTGACGAGGAGGAATTCCTCCAACCTTCAAAGGCGTCTTTAAATGCCAAGGAGAGGAGAACGACGCCGATACAATGGAAGCATCAAGTAACTGCTTCGATCGAGGTGATCCAGGATTGGCATTTGAATGGCATTTATTGGAAATAAATTTGAGGAAATCCTGCCTTGAGGCAGATTCAGTATCAAGACAAAATTCTCTCTCTCTCTCTCTCGTTCGTCTTCTATATGAATAACAGAGTATTAACAACTTCTATAATAACGCTTCCATTATTTTACAGTTGCAGTATTTCATCAAGTATAAAATCCAAGCGGTTTACCAAACGTACAAAACATGAATGAATTAAGTGAGAGGTAAGACACTTATGCAGAGAACACGATGTTGTCACAGCGTTACTGAACTTCTCTAAGTAACGCAGTCAAGACCAACCAAAGGTGAAAGAAAATCAAATAAACTGGAGCAAACTTCACGATCGAAGTATACTGCCAAAACAGTGATTATCTGCATGCTGTCAAAACAGTGATTACTCTATCTGCTTTTGCATCAACCTAGGGGCAACAGTGAGACTTACTTGGTCTTTTTCAATGAATCCCAGGAAGGCCGTTCGTTCGATTTCGATGGGCTGTCCAGCACGGTCGTAGAGGGCGATGACGAAGTGGAAGAAGTTGGATTTCCTCAGGTTGCTCGGGGGCTGCTTCTCGAAGTGCGCCCGTCCGAGTCCCACACTGTGACGGGATATGACAGAATTAGCATAGGTGATATTATTAGGTGCTGAAGATAAACTGCTGAAACAAACAGTGACTTATCCAGTAAACCATCGTATATATATATATATATATATATATATATATATATATATATATATATATATATATATATATATATATATATATATATATATCATCATCAGGAGATCCGTAAGACAAGAAGTCTTCAAGGTTCTTTATTAAGAAATGTTTCGTGCAATCCTTTGCACATCATCAGTCTGCAATAAATTTTAAACAGCAGTGTAAACTGAAGTTAAAATAACAATTATTCTACTGACAGTAAAAAAAAATTTATAACAAAGTTAACATAAAAGCTGCAACTTTTATTAAAAAAAACATATTAAAATTCACCAGGTTTAAGAAAATTAAAATACCTTTCAATACAACGCAAGAGGGAAGAAAGGCCTGAAGAAACGTCAATGCCCGGAGAGAGAGAAGCCGCATAAGTGTTAATATTTAAATTAGGGGACAGGTGCTTTATATATAATGACTCAAGGGTAGTTAAAAAGGCAGTTTGAGATGTAGACTGAGAATCGAAAAATGTTTTTTTTCAACATGAATTTTACATTTAGCAGGATGTGTTCTAATGCTAGAAAGTTCTGGGTTGGATATACGGGAACCTGTACGATAACTGAGTCCTAAGTGGCTGTAATAGCGGACTTGCAACAGTCTTTTACTGGAAGCAACTTTAGTACCAGGACATCTTGGGCATTCAAATTTATTTGATAATAATGCTGGACCGCATAAAATCCTGTAACTTATCCTTTAGGAGAAAAATTTTCCAGCCTTTTTTGGATTCGTAAGAATCAAATTTAATTTTAAAAAACCTATTTCTCTTTCAATGATACTTTTTTATTTTTGAGCGTAATTTATCCGAGTGAGTAAAGGGAATAACAGCATATATGTTCAATTTACGAACATTAAAGTTTTCAGAGGGAAGAGACATATATTTAGTAGGCATATTATTAATTATTTTCTGGACTAAGAATTGAGGGTATGAATTAGCCGAAAAAAACTTTGATATATAATCAATTTCTGAATGAAAATTGGACCAGAGGTATATTTGAGAGCTCGATGTACCAGAATTAATTTTAAACGAATAAAAACAAGAGCTAAAATAGTTACTGCCCAAGCCTGTAAACGTATTCTTACGATAAACAGAGTCCTAAAGGCATGCTGATCTCTAGTGATTTTTACATCCAAAAAGGATAACGAATTTTGTTGTTTAGTCTAAATAGTAAATTTCATATTGGGATGTACAGAATTAATAAAATCAAGAAATTCATGACACTGCCAAGGGTAAGTGAACAGGGCAAAAGTGTCATCAACATATCGTTTATACAGAACCGGCTTAGACTGGGCTGGGCAATTATTTAAAAATTCTTCTCCCAAATGACTCATGAAGAAGTTAGCAAACAACGGGCCCAAAGGGGAACCCATAGCTACTCCCTCGACCTGCAATTAGAGAGCATTATTCAAAATAAAAACTATGTCTTGCACTGCAAGCTCAAGTAAGGACTTAAAAAGGCTTCTACTAAAACCATGAAATATATCATCATCTCTAAAGATTTTGTTAAGAATAATTTCAATAGTTTCTGAGACCGAGACATTGGTAAACAAAGCTTCAACGTCAAAACTTGTCACAAAGAGGTCACCCTCTTGTTGGACAATAACCTGTTGAAACTCGTACCCATTTTTAATGGCGAACTGTGATACTGAAATCTCATTTAAAAGTGTTACAGTAAATTTAGAGATATTATAACAACATAATAGGTCTAAGAGGAATATCTTCCTTATGAATTTTTGGTAGCCCGTAAAGTACGCTAAATGATGAGCCGGTAACAATTCCTTAAACAATTTGGATACCCATGTCACCAAAATCTTTTGAATTCGGATGAGACGATGACCTTTTAACTTCTTGACATTCTCACACTTTTAGTTATGGCGGTTGTCACTACAGCCTTATATTCAGATGGGAAATAAACTACGAAGTCCTTTTCTTCCAAGAGGGCGAGAATACCATTTAGTCCAATAAGAAAGGGCGTTATCTGCCTTTCTTCAAATTTATATCCAAAACTTGTTTTGACAAGCGAACCCAGTAAGTGGGGACAAATCTATTTGAGATCACGGACAACTGTTGCCTTGGATTATCCCAGGTACTGGATTACCCAAAGAAAGGCCAAAATCATTAACTACAATTACTGATGACCTTTAGTTTCTCTTTTAAATCTCCTTCGAATATCTCTTACACACACATACATATATATATATATATATATATATATATATATATATATATATATATATATATATATATATATATATATATATATATATATATATATATATATAAATATATATATATATATATATATATATATATATATATATATATATATATATATATATATATATATATATATATATATATATATATATATATATATATATATATATATATATATATATATATATATATATGTGTATGTGTATATGTATATGCCTCTAACCAGTTTCTACAAGAAGAGGACACTGAGTTGGAGGTTGGTCTTCTTATAAGGGACAGCTGTCTAGAATTATCCCAGGTACTGGATTAACCAGAGGGGTAATAAAAGAGAAGAATTACAGATACTCTTGGTTTTCCTTTCAACCTCATCCGAACACCTTATGCAGAATGAAATTAAAGGACGTATATGTATCTAGAAAGATATATATACATACATATATATTCTTTCTAGATACATATACGCCCTTTAATTTCATTCTGCATAAGGTGTTCGGATGAGGCTGAAAGGAAAACCAAGGGTATCAGTAATTCTTGTCAAAAAAAATTTTTTTTTTTTTGCCCTCTGGTTAATCCAGTACCTGGGATAATTCTAGACAGCTGTGCCTCATAAGATTAAGACCAACCTCGAACTCAATGTCCTTTTTCTTGTAGAAACTGGTTAGAGGCGCATGCATACACACTCCATATATATATATATATATATATATATATATATATATATATATATATATATATATATATATATATATATATATATATATATATATATATATATATATATGTGTGTAATGTTTGGTTGTGTACTTACATTAATAGTACATAACCCCTTTGCTTTCTTGGTAATCTCTTAAGTAGCAGAGCCTTCGTGAATATTACATCCTAATACAGAATACTTACTTTCATTAACAGAATATTCAGCAAATTAAGCGTCGGCTCTCTCGGAGTTAGCATATTATAACGGTGGACAAAATCCTCGTATATTCATCATTAACAAGACCATCGGTTTTCCACAAAATGAATATAAACCTTAGTGACAAAATAATACCCCAGTGGTCCTGGGACGCGGTCTCATTCTTGATGTTATTTTTTGCCATTAAAGAATTAACGTTCAAGGAAGAAGTTGTGCGTATTTCATTATGGGCAGATAAGGAAGCTGTATCATTCTGCATCAAATTAGCTCAATAATCGTGAACTACCATATCTGTTCCAATACTTCACCTTGTTCACTATCCAGTGTTGTAGCCCTTTCAGATAAGCTTCTGTTGGTATCGGCGTGAAAGCACTCGCTAGATCGAACTTCAAATCCTCCCATACTATCTGGATTAATATATTAAAAACATAAAGACCAACGAAACTAAATTGAACAGGGCGCTCCGTGGCTTCTTCACAGCCAGCATGATCGAATCTTATATTTGCGCGTGTGGTTTCCATATAACTCATTTAACTATCTGGAAAACAAATTTGGCAACGGAACTAAAAGTACTAAATGCTATTGTATGTTTATGCCATACCTTACAAGATGAAAACCTCGGTCAGTTCCTTAATACGGGATATAACAGCCTCCCAAAAAAATCCTTGCCCCTGCCATAAAAAAGGGTTAACGACTGGCCTTTTTAGAATGATTCATTAAGATGATTTACGACCTGGCCTACTCTTAATTTCCTGTCCGAACCTGTCGAGCATCGAACCCCTTGCTTATTTTATATTGGAATTTCTTATATATGATCTCTAAGATTTACCTTGTGTATTTTCCTTCATCGTTCAGTTTCATTTCCTTTCTAGTTCGAATCGTCAAGGCCACTTGTTAACAGCAAACATAATGGAGTTTACTAAAACAAAAAACTACTTAGTCTTTATCTCTGATAAGTGCTGTGAATGTCTTTCTGAATTGAAAACAAAAAACTGTGCAATATAACTGGTTATCTACAACAATGATCCTCATTTCACGAGAAAAGACTTTTCGGTCTTTCTTAATAATGGTTAAAGACCATTTTAAGAAATGTAAACTGAAATCATATGATCGCGACCGATGTGATTCTTTACAATAAAAGCAAAGGGAGACGTTTTTCGTAAGTGTGTGTTTGTGTGTTTTGTCTTTTGAAATTGTTTGTAAGAAATACTAACGGCTCAGGTTACATCACCACTACAATTTTTCGGTATCGATTTAAAGCAACTGATACATGATACAGGGTATAATTAAGTACATAAGCTTGCTCAAATCCCTTGAAACTGTCACTTTCTAGACAAAGTAGCTTCAAAGTGCTCTGGCAGGTAAGTTAAATTACTAGATATACCAACGCCTTTGAAGCGTGTTGTTCAAGTCCAGGTAAATTCCTATTCTAAACTTCCGAGGCAATTGGCCTCTTACCTCGTTCTGAATGAGAGAGAGAGAGAGAGAGAGAGAGAGAGAGAGAGAGAGAGAGAGAGAGAGAGAGAGTCTGTAGTGCCGCGATCTCAACTCCGGAAGCTGCAGAAGTTTCTCAATAAGATCCTTTATTCACGAATTCGTAATAGCAGTTCGTAGTTTTGTAAATGGGGTGGGAATGGCATTAAGTGAGGCAGTTAGTACATTTAGGGGATGTTTAAGGAACAAGAATGTCCGGAGCTCACCTCCGCTTCAGCCCTCCCAAGGGAATAATATGCCCAAGTATGCAATGGAAAAAGGTCTTCTGAAGGAATTAAACTATGGGAAGGCAATATCCATACAAAAAAAAAAAAAAACTTGAAGCGAATATGAACTAATTTAAGTAGAGATGGCCTGAGAATCGTACAGCGCTAAGCGTGTCTGTAGGCATCGACCTGGATCAAAATTAAAAGAACTCATAGACATTATCAGAGTGGAATATTGTAACTGATATTAGAGACTCATTTTTGGAGCCTTTAATTTCCATGCTGTTCAGCTAAAACTAAGATCACGACGAAATAGTAGGAGTAAAATCTAAATAGTAAGAAATATTTTTTAGCTTTTTTGTGTGGATTATGCATGTTTCCTCCTTCCAGCCCCCAACCCCCCCCCAAAAGGGAGATTTTGACCTATGCAACAGGAATCATCATAATCACTCTTGACACTACTGGCTACTGAAGCTTGTTGCATCGCTAGCAACAGTATCTAGACGAAAAGTGCAATTCTTTACCAATCCAAGGGTGTCACTTAGGGGGCTGGGGGAACTCCCCAAGACTCAAGTTGCCCCCCCCAAAGCCTCAACTTGCCCCCCCTCACCCCACCAAGCCCCAAGAAGTAACAGCAGCTGGTTTTCCATTATTCTTACCGAAATTGAAATGTGTCATCACATTAAGTTATATTTATCTATTTTATGTGCTTTAAAAATCACATAAAACAGCTCAAAATCAAAAAAACCCCAGGTGATTAGGCTCGATTCACTCGCCAAACCACCTTCGCCCCCCCACCCCCCATCAAAAATCTGAAATGACGTCCCTGTACCAATCTTCCCCCATCGGCCCGAAAATGAAAATGTCTTCCTAGAAAAGTAGCTTGATTTGCTGGCCAAAATAAAAACCAAGCAGATATGGCTTTCCGTTATAATTCTTATTACATCGGATACAAATTCTGCACGTTGATAATACCTACATACGGGTCTCATTAAAACAGACTCCCCTAAGAAAGTTTTATCAAAGTTTCTGTAACTTTATAATAAAGTCCGTGAGGTTTTCTCTGTATCATGCCTCACTACTCATCTAAAGAATGCCAATAAATTCCTCATCGTTTCCTTAAAATTAGAATCAATTCGGATACAAACAGGTCTTATCGTTCATCTTTCGATAATTCAATTACAATTTGTAGTGCCATTGAAATTTCGAATCACGAGCAAGCAAATTCAAGATCGGGGTCTGAATGATTGAAAATACAGCAAAAATGTTAAACTCTTACCCGTAATGCCAATAATTACCGCCAGACATTTCATGTGGGAGAATATACTCGGGAGAATTCATTAAACAATTCATTTGCATCGACAGAACACGCGTCGAAAAAAAAAATCACACTCTCACTATTTAGCCACCTCACTTGTCAGCTGGTAAACAGATACTGACCTCAGCGAGCTGAATGAGGGTCCTTTAAACCATAAATCCTAAGTTTTCAGGTATTGACATCTTTTACCTCAGGGTATTTTGCCTCAGTACTACAATTCCCTCCCCCAACCCCAACCCCAACCCACCCACCCCTTTCCCACAACAACAAACAGCTCCACCCTTTCAATTGGTAACTTAAAAAAGGAAAAAGTGCCGACCTGAGAAATGAGCTCGAATGGCGGTTATATTTTCTGATTTCTGTAGGAGCTGTTCGTTTTTGATATTTGACATTAGGGGAGATACAAACTTGAAAACTGTGCAAAAGAAATGAACAAGTAGCGTTTATAATGGTTACATTCATAAGCAGTTTCTCTCTCTCTCTCTCTCTCTCTCTCTCTTCTCTCTCTCTCTCTCTGTATATATATATATATATATATATATATATATATATAGAGAGAGAGAGAGAGAGAGAGAGAGAGACTATTTATGAATACAACCATTATAAACGCGCTCTCTCTCTCTCTCTCTCTCTCTCTCTCTCTCTCTCTCTCTCTCTCTCTCTCTCTATCTCTCTCTCTCTCTCTCTATCTCTCTCTATATATATATATATATATATATATATATATATATATATATATATATATATATATATAGAAATTTTTATCGATGTATGTGTATTTGTTTGGTGTCAACTTCAGATGGCTTTACACCGTTAAAACTCGTGCTGAGCTATAAGTCTACCATGCCAGAAAAAAGAGAAAGCTGTGAAACAAAGAAAGGTTCACGGCAGAGGCCTGCCTGGATCCCTGAGATCTACTTAATCTGGATTCAAGATAATCTTGAGGGATTCATGGCAAAGTTTTCCGACTAATCAGAAAATCACAGAATACACTTAATACTGGCTTCTGGACATGCCTAAAAATTTAAATTTATTAGAAAGATTGAAGGTTCTTACGGAAGTAATTCCCTGAAGAATATCATAAAATTTTCGACAAAGAACGTCTGTTGGATCTAACTCGCCAGTGTTTGTTAATACTTGACCATTCGGTTTACCAGACACTAAGACGGAGGATTATGTGGGCAAATACGTTGTGGTCAATAAATAGTTTAGGAAAGTGAACCAGGACGTGACAAAACACGTGAGAATGTTTTTTTTTTTTTTTTTATATGAATCGTTAGCAACACAAGTTATTTACAATCATGCGTGCACAATGCTTAAGAAGCATGTTTTTAAGTATCTATAAGGCCAAAATATGCACAATCCAAAACAGACCAAACAAGATAAAGAAAAATGGACGAGAAAATGGTTTTCACTAATCGCTTGAAGTGACAGAAAAACCAAAAGTAATAAAAATCGAGGCGGAGACTCCAAAGTCGTTAAGAGCCAAATAAGGTGGGACGATGAGTCAAAGTTCAAACCGACGGCTGGGTCATCCTTCCACCAATCACGTTCCTTTCTTTCTGGAATGTTTTCTCGATTAAGAAGGAAACGCTGTCGACAGGCTGACAGATAAAATTTACAATCTCAGGTACCAATTTATGCGTGGGTGAGGCATATCTATATAAGCTTCTAATTAAGGGATGAGGACGGTGATAATTCCATCGGCGTGAAGGGAGAAAGGAAGGTTTTATATGATAAATAGACAGATTTCAACATTTCAAAAAAAAAAAAAAAATAAAAACTGCCTTATTCTCTTGCCTTTCCCTAAAACATTTCATTCTTTTTGCTTAATCAAGACAAAGAAGGCTATAATGTGAAATCATTGGGTTCCCGGTTTTATAATCAGTTTCTGAACAATGCCCATTACAAATAATGTGACAAATGCCCCTACTCATTCGCACCCACTCACACAAATACACACACACACATATATATATATATATATATATATATATATATATATATATATATATATATATATATATATATATATATATATATATATATATATATATATATATACTGGTCACTTTTTTTACCAGATACGTATGTTATTATAATAGCCACAAAGCACACTTAACTTCTCGAATTCTTCGCGCTTTTTGGATACGTTTGTTAGTACAAAGCCTTGGATCCTAGTTCAAGAAAGATGAAGCAATTGTGATGTCCGGTAGCGTGAATCGAGCCCACATCTCGAGTGCGCATGTGTATGAGTGTGTGTCATAAAATAGCCATACAATTTCATTGTGTGTATATATTTATATTACTCGTATTAGGATTCAATAAGATGGAATGGTTTAGATTCCAGATTCTTTAATTCACAAAGTACAAATTTTCAAAGACATGCAGTCTTCTTCCTCGTATGTATGTATGTATGTATGTATGTATGTATGTATGTATAGCCACTGAGTTATGAATTTTATTCGCAACCAACCTCACAGTTGCGAGGAATTTCGTTTACCTTACGCGCTGAAATAATGACACTTGTCCAAAACCCATTCTGAAAGGCATTATAAACTTAGTGAATCTACGTAACAACGCTTTCACTCCTTAAAAATGCAAAATGCTAACAAGGGTAATTCCTACAGACCGATATCGACGGGTGAACGCGCGACTAGCGAGGAATTAACTGGCACTGGATACAAAGAAGACTCCTCTATTGGTGGTGCCATTAGCACTTGTATAACTGAAAGACTGGGTCTCAATCATTCATTCGCATGGATTCGCATGGATTTGCTCATCTAGATGTATCAAGAAAAATACATCCCAATACATACACACACACACACACACACACACACACACACACACACATATATATATATATATATATATATATATATATATATATATATATATATATATATATATATATATATATATATATATTCTAAAGGCATTATTCGCTGGAAATTTAAAAGTTTAATTTTTACTGTTTATACCAAACAGAACACGTCTTGATAAAATACTAGTTTCTAAGGAACTTTTTATCATCTGCATATTTCACCACGTTAGAGCTTTAAAGTTTATAAACCCCCTAATTACGAGTGAGAGAGAGAGAGAGAGAGAGAGAGAGAGAGAGAGAGAGAGAGAGAACAGCGACGGGTGCAAAGTTATGACCAGTCCATGGCCGAAAATGAGCTTGCTTACTAACCCTTTGTCTGTGCATGAGTTTAAACACCCCCTCTCTCTCTCTCTCTCTCTCTCTCTCTCTCTCTCTCTCTCTCTCTCTCTCTCTCTCTGGGTGCCAGAGTATGTAAAATAATTACTTTTCGCTGAAATCAGACTCTATCTCAGATCAACAAACGCGTAGTGTACTCGCAGGAACGAGGGCTTACAAACACAAACATTCTAGAAATCCTAAAGGATTGTAGAGAGAGAGAGAGAGAGAGAGAGAGAGAGAGAGAGAGAGAGAGAGAGAGAGAGAGAGAGAGAGAGAGAGAGAGTGCAAAAGCAAATTCGCGCAGCAGTGCAAGACGTCTTTAATATATTTCCTCGATCCTAATCCTTACCATCATCATCATATTAAAGTTATTTTTGCCATCAATTTCATCTCATAAAAAACCTCCATTCGAAAAAGATGACGGAAAGACCCCTTCCATCCCTCGACCCGAATATGTGCAATCCCCCTCTCTTCTCTACAGTAATGATAGTATAATCCAATAAATAATGAAAGGGAGCGAAAATCTATGGGAAAAAATGGAGGATGTATGAAATTCACACTCTCCGTGAAAGTTCATGTATTCGAAATATCCAATAGAAAAGATTCTAAATTTATGTCATTCAATGGATATATCAGGGGGGTTATATTTCAGTCATTTTCCACCTATTACATCCGCATGGTTTGCGCTTAAATTTTATGGACTGATTGGATAGATTACGGCAGATATTACGGATGTTCACTGCGTTTCGTTCGGGCGAGATGAATGGGGATTAAGATAACCGCGTCTTGCTAATTTCATCTGTGAGGAAATATTTCTTTTTCCTAAAATTAATTTTCTGGTGATTTACAAGTGGTGCAGCTTTGGTCACTCTGTCTTTGTCTGTCTGTCTGTCTGTCTGTCTGTCTGTCTGTCTGTCTGTCTGTCTGTCTGTATATATCTCTCTCTCTCTCTCTCTCTCTCTCTCTCTCTCTCTCTATCTCTATATATATATATATATATATATATATATATATATATATATATATATATATATATATATATATATATATATATATATGCACACACACACACACACACACACATATATATATATATATATATATATATATATATATATATATATATATATATATATATATATATATATACTATATATATATATATATACAGTATATATATATATATGCGTTAACTGATCATATTAATTTCTCCTCTTTTGAGGGAGTGATGCCAAAAGGGCAAAGCATTAGCTTCTCAGCAAGTCTATAGGGATGGGGTTGCTTACCCTATGTCCTTTCCTTAAACTCAGGTTGAGTTGGGTCGACTGGTGGTCGAAAGCCGAGCTAGAAAAAAGTTCCTAGCCAATTAGCCCAGTGTTCTACCTCTTAATCTTTTCCTGTTCACGATGTATTTTTGTATGTCGATATAATCTTTTTATGTACACACACTTTCCATTCATTATGTTACAGTATCGGTCCTTTTCTTTTCCTTTATACTATCCTTTCTTTGGTATTATTAGTTAATACACACACACACACACACACACACACACACACACACACACACACACACATATATATATATATATATATATATATATATATATATATATATATATATATATATATATATATATATATATGAAAGATTGACAAGTTTTGATACTACTTTCGTTAATCTAGTTAAGTTAACTCGCTATGTCGATTTGATTTGAATGTTATACATGCTTCCCCTGAAACTATGGAGCAACACCACAACCCGTCATTGTCAAATTTAGACTGAGCCTTGAATTATGAGGTTAATATATACAAACACTATACAAAGGTTAAAAGTCAAGAAGATTAAGCCTCGAAACCGGTAAGTGAAATTAGATAGAAAGGGTTCTTGCCTGAAGTTCTTAGAATGATCCTGAAGGAATATTTCAAACTTGTTTATTCATATTCCAAGATTCTTCTGAACCTACGAACAAACAAAAGCCCAACAGACTTATGGCACATGAATGAATTCATTCACATACTATGCTTTGAATGGTAAGTGTACCTATTTTTACCCAGAGCAAATTCCTTGAAACGCCTACGATCCGAAATGAAGAACCATAATTTTTTCATTCGGTTCTTCATAATAAAAAGTGACATAAACTTTATTCCTTGACATTTTAGGGCACACAAATATTTTCCTTTTATTTTCTTCCTGAAACGTACAAGATTTTCACGAACTACAGTTGTTACCTAAACGAGGGTTTAAATGTTCTCGATTCAATAAAAATCTTTATCCTGGCTAAGAAAACAGTTTTTTTTTCGTTATTTACTTCTGTAGCTATCATTTTCACCATAAATTATTATTATTATTATTATTATTATTATTATTATTATTATTATTATTATTATTATTATTATTATTATCTGTTCAACGCAGAAAATATTTCATGTTATTTTGTTATTTCGATTTTAACAGTTCCATTTTTTTTATAATATTACTTATAATCTCAACGAATGACCAACATTATGGAGCTAATTTTAC
>NC_089744.1:17222500-17225000 GCF_040412425.1 Macrobrachium rosenbergii
AGTATCCAGAAACAAAGACTATAGGCCTATAAAGTAAATAGCGTTGTGTCAGTTTTCTGCACAAAGGGTTCATCTGTGACTCAGAAGTCTTAATGTGATGAGGCAGTGGTCGCTGTCTTTCCTTTTCATTGAGCTACCCATTGTTAAGTGAAATGGCCTAGTGTTAAAAACAATATATATATATATATATATATATATATATATATATATATATATATATATATATATATATATATATATATATACTGTATATATATATACAAATATATATATATATATATATATATATATATATATATATATATATATATATATATATATATATATATATATATATATATATATATATATATATATATATATATATATATATATATATATAGAGAGAGAGAGAGAGAGAGAGAGAGAGAGAGAGAGAGAGAGAGAATAGGTATTGAAAAATATACTGAAAGTGGAAGCCAGTGACATTGCAGCCTAATTTTCTTTTAATTGTATTTTGTAAACATGAAACTTATTTGTTTTGCATGGTAGAATTTTGATTGTGTAACAAAGGGACGGACAGGAAGAATTTAGATGGAAAAGAATTTACGGATCAAGTGTTTCTTATAAAACAATTATATAATAGACATAATAAAGGGAAAATACTGCATATGGTTTCCGTAGACCTAGGAAAAGCATGTGACAGAATTAATAAAGGCAATGTGTAAAATACTGAATTTGCATGCCACGGAAATTAGGTTGTTCATAGTATTTCAGAATAGCCGTAGCAATGCACACGATAGGTCACGTAGGCGGGAGCAAGGTCTAGAGAATACAAGGTCTTCTCACGGCTGACCCAAAATTGGGATCTAATGCGCAGGTAGAGGTTGTGACGTCACGCGGTCTACTCACGGTCCTTAGTGATCTCTGACTGATCAGTTCGTTTACAAAACAAACACTGTAGGCCTTGCTTCCACATATTTGGTATTGATATTGTCCATAATAGCGGCCTTATATTTTTTTCTTTCTTGCTGCAATTTAGACAGTTTAAGTGATATGAGCCAAATCTTGTGCAGTAAACGGGAACTTTGAAAATAGGAAAAAAATAGGGATCTAATTCTTCATAGATTTCCTATGGACGAAAAGTGTAGTGTCGCAAAAAGATGGAGTTATGATAAAGGCACAGATGCTTTATATGAACCTAGCTCAAAAGTGCAATGTGTAAAGGTCAGACCTTGGAAACCGCTTATTCATTGTAATTTCCACACCGATATAACTAAAATTCTCCTATTTGAATTCATCATTAAGATAGCGAGAGTTGGATTTCCTATAGTTGGTATGGTTCATGACTTGGGGCAACAAATATAAGGTTATGGAATTCAGTAGGCAATGGCGTAACTAGGCTAATCCAACATTGTTAATCCTGCGGATTATTGCAGGGAAATACATGTATTTGCCGATGCTCCTCACTTGATAAAACTCATCAGAAACACTTCACTTTCTTAGACCATGGATCTAGGTTATCGGACTGTAGGACTGCTTACATTGAGTCAGGGAACTAATTAAGAAAAGTAAAGGTGATCTAATGACAACTCGAAAACTATTTGAAAAGCATTCAAGTGTTACAGGTATGGAGGGTACGACAGTGAAATTAGCGTTACAGTTACTCTGCCACTCACAAAAATCTCAAACACTTCGGAGAAAAGGTCTGATTGTGGATAGGCACTGGGAGAGTGCAATCCAGTTCATTTGCCTTGTTGACAAGTGTTTTGATTTATTCAGTTCTGGAGTGCCTTTCGATAGAAAGTCTTCATGGAATGCTTACGGGCTAATCTTAGAAACCAAAACAAAACATTGCAAGAGATGATACACCTATCCAGAACAATGAAAAGTCTGGGAGGAAAAGGACTTTACCCTTTCCAAAAAGGCCTTGTGATACCTTGCAAATTTCTTAACGAACTTGCCAGGGATGTTAGGTGAAATTTTGCAATATCATACATCTTGACTCATAGGTTGAATCGAGATGGACTGGAACACTTTTTTGGCTGTATACGGTAAATGGGTGCATGTCATCAGCACCCATCACCTGTTGAATTTAAGCACCGAGTTTGAGCCCATCTCCTGGGAAAAGAGAGAACTCTATGAGGCGCAAAATACAATGTTGAAAATTGTATTAGCGATAATATGACTGAGGTCTCATTTTCTAACTTGATAACTAAAGAAAGCACTTCTTACGAGGCTGAAGAAACATCTCTTCAGAAAGCGTTAAGCTTATCGGCAGTATTGTTTCGTTTGCCAATGGAGGAATTGCAGGATGACAATGAAGACAAAACTGAAAAAGGAGGCATGCAATATGTGGGTGGTTTTGTAGCCCGTAAGTTTTGAGTATGACTTTCTAGGAACTAAAGAACCGAAGGGGATGGCACAAGAATCGGCACTATAAGTAGAACAAATGAGAAGCTAATGAAACCTCGACCCGAATTTTTGGAGCATTTAAAATCGATGGAAAAGATATTTATTT
>NC_089744.1:17230000-17250000 GCF_040412425.1 Macrobrachium rosenbergii
AAACGACTGTTTCTAATATTCAAAACATTGCTGAATCTCAGAAAAGCTTTTGACTTCTAAGAAAAAAAAAAAAAAAAAAAAATTCAACTGAATAGAGCTTCCAAAAATCTGAATTATTTTCCTGATTGCCATGCCAGTACCTAAGAAGACGTGAAATGACTGTTTTTGCACTGATGTTTTCAACAGTTGAGCGAGCAAATCAGAGATCACCTCCGTCAGACAGTGAATACTGCTTTTTTTTTTTTTTTTTACCCGAACAGAAGAGGTGCCAATCCAGGCCGGAGGAAGCACTGCCTTTATGAAAAATAATGGCACTCCACTACCGGTTTAGACAGATGATCACAGTGCGTGCGAGGAGAACAGTCGTTAACATATCGCATCGCGGACCAGGCAGGGCCACGAGAAAAGTAAATTAAAGGAAGGAAGGGAAAAATGACAAGGATTAAGGAAGAAATCCGGCCTTTTGTGTACTCGGCAAATATTAGCATATTTTGCCAAGGGTTGCTTTAGCGCCCCAAGTAGCAAGGGTCGGCTCAGAGGCGGGACATGGCAGCTCTTAAATACTGGAAAGGAAGAGGCAGGGAGGGAGCGCTTCGTGTTTACCATGGAGATTCATGAACTTTGAACCAGCCCCGTCACAATTCGACATTGACGCACTATAGACATGAGGGACAATCGAACATTATCGATTATCCGCGGGTCCTTTCGGAAAGGGTTTTTATTCACGCAAACAACAAGGAGCTATTCCTGTAAGGAACTAGTTCTCACGTCTTTAGGAACAAAAAATAACATTCATAATACTTTCGTTCGTTTTTGTGCGCATGAGATTGGAAGAAAATGTTGCAAATGTTAGGTTTATCATTATGGCCAATTTCGTAGAAGATTTCCTAATTTTATAGAGCAACAGACCAAGCGCTCTATGTGATGATCTAATGATATATGATATATATATATATATATATATATATATATATATATATATATATATATATATATATATATATATATATATATATATTCTTACATACATTATTATATTTTCACATGGAGCGCTCGGTCTGTTGCTGTATATAATTAGGAAATCTTCTATGAAGTTGAATGTAATGATAAACTTAGCATCTGCGACATTTTTTCCCTATCTCAAGCGCACAATAACGAACGAAAGTAATATGAATGTTATTTTGTCCCTAAAGACGTGAAAGCTAGTTCCTTACAGGAATACCTCCTTGTTATTTGTGTGAATAAAAACCATTTCCGAAAGGACTCACAGATAATATATATATATATATATATATATATATATATATATATATATATATATATATATATATATATATACATACATACATACATATAATACACACACATATATATATACATACATATATATACATACATATATATATATATATATATATATATATATATATATATATATATATATATATATTAAGTATTAATTACTTAAATAATTAATCTACATGCGGACTTCAATAAACTGTCCTTTTCAAATGAAACAAACGAATTTTGGTTGAAAAGCATTTGGAAATGTGAATGAATGACTTTATTAGGTTGTACGTTAACAAGTTGTGTGATAAGGTGTATTTTTCCCGGTGCTAAAAATGAAAGCAAATAAAAAAAATTGCATTTCAGATTAAAAAAAATAACAATTGTAATGATGATAACTATTATTGTTGTTATCAAAAGCTTGCAAAATAGCTGATGACATTACTATTCTATTTTAGTAAATAAAGGCAACTTTCAGTCATTTTCAGTAAACATAAAAATTACTGCTTCTTGTGGATTAAGAAAGGGCCTATGCCAACAATTTTTACTTGCAACGCAGTTTAGGATCGTCTTTTCAAAGACGCTAAAAGGGAACAGGAGTAAAATTGGGAAGATTAATATCACAGAGATGAAAGCAAATGTGAAAAAAAAAATCTTTTTAAGCAAGTGATGCAGTAAGCAGTTCCGATAGTGATAACAAGCAAAGAATTGCATATCGGATTTGTATTTTCTTTAAGAAAACTAGTGTTTATTTTCTTTATGGAAATTGGGTTTCACAAGCCAGGAGTGAAAAAGACTGGAGAGATATAAAAAAATAAAAAAAATAAAAGTAGAAAACAAGAGCCCACTTTCTTCTGAAGCCCAATCAAAAATAAAAACCCCATTACGATTAGGTTTTCATTAATTCATTTTTTCAAGCTATATGGTGGACAAATTGAATTTCATCAATATACACTCAAGCCAGAAGTGAAAATGACTGGAGAGAAATAAAAAAAAAAAAAACAAAAGTAGAAAACAAGAGTCCACTTTCTTCTTAAGCCCAATCAAAAATAAAAACCCCATTACGATTAAATTTTCATTAATTCATTTTTTCAAGCTATATGGTGGACAAACTGAATTTCATCAATTTACACTCAAGAACAACAGTGAAAAAGACTGGAGAGAAATAAAAAAAAAAATAAAAAAATAAAAGTAGAAAACAAGAGTCCACTTTCTTCTTAAGCCCAATCAATAATAAAAACCCATTAAGATTAAATTTTCATTAATTCATTTTTTCAAGCTATATGGTGGACAAATTGAATTTCATCAATATACACTCAAGAACAGCAGTGATAAGTTAATGGCGTAAAGCCAGTAATTGTTTTTAAGCACCTATCTTCTCATCTCATACCATGCAGGTATCTGCAAATGGGTGGTTGGACAAAAGTATAGGCCTACTGGCTGGCAGAACCAGGCAAGAAAAATCAAAAGGAAAAGAATGCTTTAGTGAGGAGGAAAGGGAATAAAGAATTTATAGTAATTATAGTTAAAATACCTATAGGTACTGGAAATGAAAAAGAATAATGCTGACGCGACTACCAAATGTAGTTCAAGCTCGTTCAAAATTTAAACATAAGAAACTAGAAATATTTATATGTATATATATATATATATATATATATATATATATATATATATATATATATATATATATATATATATTTATATATTTTTTATATAATATATATATATATATATATATATATTATATATATATTATATATTATATATTATATATACATACATATTATACATATATATAATATATATATATATATATATATATATATATATATATATATATATATATATATATATATATATATATATATATATATATATACATATATATATATGTATATATATAGATATAGATATATATATATATATATATATATATATATATATATATATATATATATATATATATATAAATATTATGAAATAATTTATTAGTTTTCAAGCTCTATTAATAAGTCCAGACTAAATTTTTGATTACTATTGTAAAATTCAGCGGTGCCTCTTGCTATAAATTGACCAAATTGCATTAAGAGTACGGTTACCATATCAGCCGTACCAAAATCACATTAAAATTTTCCTGTTTGTAATTAAACGAATTACATGGTTAAATGATAAAGAAATTGACGAGTTTTAGAAACCACTCATGAAAAAGAACACCGATATGAATAAAAAAAAAAAAAAAAAAAAAAAGGACGGAGGCGAAGTAGAAGAGAGGACTCTTCCCTAACATTCTCGATCGTTGACGTAAGGGAAACAAGAGAGTGATATAGAATTTAGATTAACTATCGATTTCTTCGACCGTTGCCGGCGGCGCGGCCACCCGCCCTCTTCGTCATCGTAATCCCTCGCAAAGCTTTCCCCTCAAGCGCTAATGTCGCTCACGATAGAAACGCAACATCGCTGCCTTCAAATGCTTTGAAAATCCTCTTACTTATTCTAAAAGATGAACGGAGAAGTGTGCGTTTTGCGGCATTCGGTCGGGGGCGACGCGCCGCGCCAAGCCATTCCGGTGCCGCGACGCACAGCGGTGGCCGAGAAAATGGCGGCCGCGGCCGGCGGTAATCTCCCGCTAATCGGTGTTCGCCAGATAATGGAATCTCTTGAAGTGGGTGGCGATTAGCCTTTTTCTTTTACTCTCATCGCTCACTCTGTCGTGTCACCAGATTCTCCGACCTTGTGGTATAGTGAAAGTACGCTCACCGCTTCACGAGAGGTGGCGGCGAACTTCACCTTACAAATATTCAGCGTTGACAATTTTCCGTTCATGGAGATATATTTGTCCTAAAATTATTTGTTCTTTATGAGATATATATTAGCGTTCCTATGGTCTGCAGTGGCGAACTAGTACTATAGGCCTTATTCTCTCTGAAATATTAATAGTCTTTGGAAATTCTCAGAGTGCATATACAAATATATATATATATATATATATATATATATATATATATATATATATATATATATATACTTGTATATGCACTCTTTACAACACATTCATGACGAAATGGAAAGAGTAACAAATTGATAATAGTAATAATTACGTTGATAATAATGCAAATGATGGTTGCAGTAGTTATAGCTGCTAAAATAAAATATTATACTGATCATCCTCACTATTATTGCTGAAAAATCTATTGTACCTTTCAGATAATATATTTTTGTGACTCAGCAGATACTTCCCAGACCATTTCATTTCTGAAAAGATGGGGAGGATATCTGCACAGTGCATTTTATTTTTCGAGAACAAGTGAGAACAAGTATATATATATATATATATATATATATATATATATATATATATATATATATATATATATATATATATATAATATTATATCAGCACAGGAGTCAATCTCAGGGTCAAACGCCAGTTTTGACTTAAGTAAGTGACATGGATAATGTGATATCAAGTTAGTTTTGTACACCAGTGTGTTTTCTTCCACCTAAATTTAAGTAGCACATGCTTTTTCTTATTCCATGTTCAATTTTCTCTTCATCTTGAGGAAACAAAATGACAACATGAGGACCTACAAGTTGGTCTGACTTTGTTGATGAAAAATCCTTTGCCTACTGTATACTAGCTTATCATAACTGCAGTAAAATTTGTATTTAGTAAATCAGCTACTGAGACTCAATTGACTCAATTAAGAGGATCTTGACAGAAGGATTTGCAGGAATTCAAAGTTAATGCGTGATTAAAAAACTGTGATGAAATTTGAGGTATTGTGAAATAGCAGAGCAATTTCAACTGAAATGGATATTGTTTTGAACTAGAATAGAAAGCTTTTATGGAATACCAAGAAAGGTAACGATTATGCTCAGCACTGAAGAGACTGAATACATCCTTAGACATCATATTTCTCTGGCACGATGAATCAGCGGGCGTGGTTGATTTCTTGGAAACAAGTCATAGGATGGACATCCTATTCAAAACCATGAGACAAAGAAACAGAGACATTTCTCAAAAAACAGATATCCTACGCGTGCTTGGATTCCTAAGTGACGATTGTTCAGTTGAAGGGACAATCTGTGTGGCTGTGGCCAAGAATGAATGACACGGAAGACTGGGCTGAGATGACGAGTGAGGCTGAAGATTTGTGATGGTGTTAGTGACAGTGAGGCGACAGTGATGTCATGAGAAATCCCACTCCAGCCGCCCTTACCTTGTGTGGGTGTTTTCCACCATGGTGGGCTGCATCCAGGACCTGGTGGAGGACAAGGGCTCCTCCTTGAGGGTGGTGACGGGGCCTCGCGGCTGTGGCAGGCCCTCGCCTAGGCCGAACATTCCTCGTGGTGACCGTCAATGCCGCAATCGCTCGGACGCGGCTTCGGACCTCGCCAGCCTTGTGGTGCAAAATAAAACGCTGCAACCGTACCACAACGCGCACGCAAACACACACTGACGCACTCAATTTCTCTCTCTCTCTCTCTCTCTGTCTGTCTGTCTGTCTGTCTGTCTCTCTCTCTCTCTCTCCCTCTCTCCCTTTCTCTCTGGGTATCTTTGCACTACGTTGTTGTTCCTTGACTTGTGTTGTGAGGAGAGTCACTATGCGAAGGAGGTCGTCCTTGGAAGACACGATGGCCAAGTCACTGCGAGTTCGTCACCAAGTGTGCTGATGAGCGTGGTGCATCGAGGGACGACGCCTCCCACTGAGGGAATGCCGGGAGTCCTTTGGGAAGGACGAGAAAAGCCACAAGGGATACGTAAGGAGAGCGAGGGGACCCCTTTGGTGCATTAACAGCAGGAGCAGCAGGTGCCTCGGGGGGGTCCAAGGACGAGGGTGCGGCTGAAGAGGCGTTTGGGGATGCCACTGGGACCAAGGGGCACTGCGGGCTCCAGGGCACTCAAGCTTCTACTAGAGAGCGAGGCCTCGGGTGACCACGGCAGCAACACGGGTTGGGCGCTGTGTGCGTGGGTCCTACTCTCGATGGGGACCTCCTGACTGCGATTGATCTGTCGAGGGGCCAGCAATGACGAGCGGTGCGCGGCTCAACCCACCAGTGGCTGCGACTAGGCACAACAATTTGACGGGCTGGCTCTTGGGAGGATGGGTTTTGTTACTTACAAATATTGTTCGCATTCACCGACTCCCTGGGGCACCTCCTCCCCTCGGAACTGCAGCCGCTCACGCCGCCCCGCTGAGGCAAGGGGAGTAGCCGCGTGCGCCCCTCGAGTGCTCTGTCCAATGATCATTCGGCGTGGGACGTCCAAGGGCGGGACTGAGGGGAAACGACAAATCAGGTGGAGCAAGGGGCGTTCCCGAGGCGGTGAGGGGACGCGCGCGTGTAGGTCAGTGTGGATCGAACCGCGGCGAGGGGAGGGTTGTGTCGCGGAGCGCCTCCTCGCCGACACCACGTGCCATTGCTGACACCTGTCGCCCTCGGCTGCCGTCAGCCTCATCCAACACATTGCACCTGATCCTCTCTTTGAGTCCTTTCACCTCATGTCACTGCATACTCTCCTCCCCGCTCCATCTGAGCCGTCTTGACTCGAAAATCACCCCCACAAAACTTCCGAAAATTCCTCGGAGAGAAAGGGCAGCACGTCATCGCACATCTGGCGCTCGAATTCTGTGTGAACACGAGGTCTTCGTCGACACGTGGTCTCCATCTGCTTCTTGGCCGACTGTTGATAGCGTCTTCTTCCCTTCTACGCTGGCAGAGAAACGTCGTCTTCGATCTCACATTAACCATCATTTTATTTCTCTTTCCGTCATTAATTAAGAAGTCATATCCCTCAAAATCATCTGTCTCATTCATGTTCATTTAGTGGAGGTATATAATCTGTACCTCAGAATCTCATACTGGCTTCTTGTTTTCTAAATTAAAAATCATTATAACTTTATATTCATAGACAACCGCAAATACTGATTTGAATGTACTTAAGTACTTAAATTCCATGTTTGACCTGATATATTCGTTACTGACCAAACGCGATAGACAATTTGTTGAATAATGCATTATATATATATATATATATATATATATATATATATATATATATATATATATATATATATATATGTATACATTCATTCTTCGAATGAAAAACACCCTAATATCATAAATAACAGAAAAAAAATCACAAAAATTCGACACTGACGTCATTCAAAACAACTGTCAAGTGACGGTCTTTGAAATCCCGCAGTATTTATTAGAATAAACACATTACTCCTTCGTTAATAAAACCATACACTCTGGAACCTAATTTTCATCACGTAACTGAAAGACGCCGAAAGTACACTTCAGTCATAGCATCTTACAAATGATTATATATATATATATATATATATATATATATATATATATATATATATATATATATATATATATATATATATATATATATATACTCTCTTTCATTCCGAAGCAAAAATAGATATTGATAACGCTAGCACACACCCCGCTTCCCGAACTATCAAATGAAGTGACATTTTCACGCAACAAAGAATTTTGCTATTTTTTATTCCATCTTCGAGACCGGGACTGAACGAAGAAGCAGAGACGGCAGCTGGCATTACATTCGCCATTTAGACGGATTGTTTCTTCCTATTGGAAAAATTTAACATTATGATGGGAAATCGAATCTCTAACTACGCCGCATCATATTTATCAATAACACAAAACGTCAGAAGCATAATATTTTCGACCTGCCGGCGGTTTGTCTCATGTAATTGTTTGAAACTCATGCGCAAAAAATTACGAATTAGAATAATGCGTAAGTCTCACTAATAATCTCTTTTTAGTACATAAAGAAAATATATTCTTAATCAGTCAGGAAGGAGATGGAAGAAGAGAGAGAGCGAATGAGAGGGAAATGAAACGTGACAAAAATACGCACTTGCGTTTACGGGCAACAACGCGATTTTCGAAATGTACCGATAAGACCCGACAGTGAGAAACGTTAGTGGTTTGAACGTTGAACGTTCGTAGGGTGTTCGAGAATTCTTACGTTTCTTGTATGGCCGTCGCCTGTGGGCTCACTCCCTGGATTACTTTTTTTTATTACATCTACTTTCACACAGCTGAATACGTTGTCGCATCCATCCATCGACGATCACAATAAAAGGAAAATACCCCCTGTATGCATACCCCCTATATGCATATAAGGGGTATGCGCATCTCTTTCGTTGTCACTAATAAAACATAGGCTACGTGAGTCCATAAGAAGAAACTGTTCAATTTATTGATGTAACTAAATAGCAGCAAGTTTATCGATCCCATATAATGGCTAAAAATGATTTCATTTGATGGATCAAAAAATTTTGAAATCAGCTCATTTCCAACGTATTCGCATCACGTATCTGTTACTGTAATCAGACAATGCAATAATTTCGTTTTATTATTATCATCATCATCATCAATATTATTAGTACTGAATTTTGCAACACTAACTATCTAATCGTAACGCCGTTTGAATGAAAACCTGGCGAACTCCAAAATTCGACTGCGGAAAGACAACCTGCCGGAGTTCATTACCGGGAAGAACGACCATCCATGTAAGGTACAGTTTCTCGAATCCAGAATTAGTCAAGAGAATTTCGGTCACGAAATATTTTTCCAAGTCCTTCTCGTCTTCGTTTCGAGTCGAGACACTTATAGGCTGTGCGCTGCGGATTCATTCTAGAACTGAATACTTTCATTATGCGGATGACGCTGCTGAAAATAACGTTTGTTGTTTGAAGCGATTCACGCAGTCTAACAAATGAAACCTCCTCTTGCTATGAGTCTCTTAGGTAAAGATTTTCACGTCAACTACAACCTACATCGCTAAATTATCGTTGGAAAAATCATTCATTTGCAAGAACGCGTAGCATTTCCCACGCGATGCCAGGTCCTAAGAGCAATCTGCGCCTTTCGAACTCTTTAGCAGAGAAATGGCAACCGTACTGATGACCAGCAAAATACCGCCACAATTCATGTTCTCAAGCCTTTTCTAATTAATGTAAATCAGAACATCGTTTCTAATCGTTCGCATCTCTGAAAAAGACGACCTTCCCTGCACGCTTACGGAGAAAGTCCGAGGTGAAATGTGGGTCTTCGTAGCTTCACTAGGCTACCTCTTGAAAATAAAATTGAGCTTTATTAAACTACCACAAAGTGTGACATTTTTATTCTAAATCTACAAGGGAATTGTTCTCAGTCTTTCTAACAGACGCTAATATTGCTTGATTCATCTCATCTCGAATGAAAGAGATTACGCCCTCTACTTATGGCACTTTTCAAAGTAGACGACCATACGGAAATTTTTTATAAAATATATATATATATATATATATATATATATATATATATATATATATATATATATATATATATATATATATATATGTGTGTGTGTGTGTGTGTGTGTATGTGTGTGTATGTGTGTGTGTGTAGAACGGACCGAATGTAAGAGACGCGGAACGTCAAGAGTAGCAAGTAAATCAGGACCCATGCCAAGTTTCGTCAGTGGACCGAGTATTTTTTGTAGCGTGGGTTACAGTGCCAAGGTATCATTTGCATAAAGATGCAATTAGAATGCCAATGAAGAAGAAGTTCATGATTCCCTTTCTTTAACTTAGCTAACATTACCGATTCTAGACCTTATACGTCATTACTGGACGACGCAAAGATTTCGCCTCAATCGTTGTCAGCATTTTTTCTGAAAATCATTTAGTTTTTCATTTATCAATTTGGTATAGCGTTGACTAAGCCGTCTAAGTATTATAATTAGTGGAAGAAATAACGCGTAATTAGTTTATAATTTAGGAAAATCGCAAGTATCGGAAGAATTCTGATAGGCCTACCGAATGAAGGAAAAACCGGTTAGCCAAAACTGCGCTGCGATTGACAAATGACCATAATATTAGTAAGAAATCTCGAATAAGAGAACCAATTTTCAAGGAGCCTAAAATAACTGCACCAGCTTTCAAAAACCCTTCATAAATTCGTTCAAATAGATATGCTAAAAAAACGAAACTGCCTCATAAGTAACCTATCAAGAGGAAAATCGTATGTGGAACAATATTGAGGAAGAATCCAGGAACACTTCGGCGATCTGTTAAACGGGCTGCATAGTACAGCGGATAACAACTCACTTGCGGTCTCACCCTAATACATCGTCAAGTCTTTCGGAAATAAGTACTGGGCGGAAGCAGTAAACCCCTTTATGGGACAAGTGAATAATTTAATTTGAAATGTCTGATGTGAAAAATGCACCGCAATTGTTCTTCTCGCATTCTAAAGGAAAATCACACACGCCCACACACACACATACACGCATATATACATACACATATATATATATTATATATACTGTATATCTTCTTCTTCGTTTTAACGTGCTTATACATATATATATATATATATATATATATATATATATATATATATATATATATATATATATATATATATATATATATATATATATATATATATATGTGTGTGTGTGTGTGTGTGTGTGTGTGTGTGTGTGTGTGTGTGTGTGTATGTGCGCGCATGTGTGTGAAACAAGGAAGAACGGAAATGCGTTATATTTCGGATGGTATATCCACGCTTTTACAAACAGTTATTCGTAAAATGGATGGAGATACCACCCGCAATACATCGATAATCTAACAGAACACTTCCCTCTTAATTGTATACATACAGCACATAAGTCTTCAAGTTACAATGAGTCTTCAAAAGAACAATCGTTCTAAAACCTGACTAAATCGCAACGACACAAGTTCCTTCATTCTCCGGTCACCGCCATAAACTTTCCGGTGGATTACATAATGCTCAGAAATCCTCAAATGTGTAATTATTTGACCTATGACGCAAAGATTGCTCCAAATATCGTATAGCGATTCGCGTAGCCCGTTTAGCGGTTTAATGGCGAAGTACGTCAGAAAATAATAGAAAACTGATTAACTGTAATATTTAACTGCACTGGAAGTTAAATACTGCGGTGACGCTCGCCACCAAGACGTATGTAAAAATACCCCACCCCCCAAAAAATATGAATATATAAAAAATGAAAATAAAATTACATGGAACATATTTATGTTCAGTAGAGTTTCAGTAAAAGTGTCTCAATATCATTGTCTTTTCTCAGTGATGTATTTCCCTTTGCATTCAGCAATGAAAACGACATAAGAAATTGACGCGTTAGCGGAACAGAAAGTCAGTTCGTACCACAAGGACTTGGGAGCGCCAAACTTTGCGCCAACTGAAAAGTCTTCCATTAAGAACATCGGCGCCACACCGGAGCGTTTTCGCTAGTTTTCGACTTCTAGCTGTATAATTTTAAAACCTCCAGGTTTAGTACACTTTTGATTTAATAGGAAAGTTTCTTAACGTCCAAAGGAAAATCCACTACTCTGACTATTAAATACGTACACTATTCTGACTACAGAATGCTTATTGGTTCTGTAAACAAAAGATATTAATGGCCAAATCCTCTTTTCTGAAATTAAGCTCATCTCACTTTGCGTAATTCCAAGGCAGATGCCAGTGGCTTTGAGATCTTATTTCAGGCGATCATTTACGGCGCACTTACAGCGAGTGTTGTAACGCTAAAATTTTCCTGATCAAATTCTCGTATATACACATATATATTTATATAAGTATATATATATTTTTTTTTCAGTTACTCAAAAAATCTTCAGTGTATTAGGCAATCCGTGAAGGCAAAATCACAGACGATGATACTACTGTAAATTCAAATTCTCCTTATCAAGAAAACTTCCGTTTTACAAGCAAAAATTGCTGAGCATCAGATATCGGGACAATTTGTCTGTTTCTCCACCGGAGTCGAGTTTTTCCGGTGTCAATTTGTCGCCACGCGTCACACAATCCCGGCAAATCGCGACGTCTGCCTGGTCAAAGATAACGGAGCGTTTCGAATCCTGATATCGATGCAGTCTACGAAAAAAAAGAATGCTGTCTTCCGCTAAAACTCTTTGCGTAAGCAACTGAAACAAAGTTTTATACGGCACAAAAGCGTCGATGGAATATATAACAATAAAGATCAAAAATATAGCTGCGTTGTTTATTAGGCTGTAAACAAATCTATTTGAAATTAATGGTTGTAAGGCCAGTTACTATACGTCTTCAAAAGAGCGAAGGAAAATAATGTTAACTTCTCCATCGACGAGCAAACTTTTGTAATCTACGCAGAAAATTAGCAACGATTAAATGAGATAGTTCGAAACATTTTGTTCCTTTTTCTAGACATCTGGAACACATTAAAAAAAGCGCAGGGCAAATGAATAAATATGTTCCATTGAACGTTTTTATTTCTAAGTAAATTTTCGAATCCTTGAATTGTCTGGAAAAAAAAGTCACGCACGTTACCGTACAATATGAAGAAGTTGGCTAAGCGTATACGTTAGTGCATGTATCCTCTATGAATCACAAAAGCCTTCCTCTAGTTGCCTTAACAAAACAAGTCTGATGTATATAAAATCCTATTCCCAAACTCAGTAAGTCAGCTCATCGGACACATTTCGCGAAATTGTGGAAATTTTGCGGGAAGTCTAAATCCAAATAATGTACAGGTAAAACAACTGGAATTATCATTGTTGCAAGCAATTGACGATAATCAGCCTTAATTAATTTGATTTAAAATAAAAAAAATATACTTAGTTTCATCATGCTTCATTATCAAATGAACTATCTTTAATTGCGAGAAAATATCTCGACACTGAAAACGCCGTGATGTGAGACCAAGAATCTCATTCGGTGAATGTGATCGGAAAACGCCTCAATCAGGAGATCAATCTTCAACGCCCCTGAACCATTTTCGGATTTATTTTTCTCTTCATTTGGCAGGTAATGAATATAGGCGGTTGCGACGTTGACTTGAGCAAATCTTAATTTGATTCCTTTTACCTGAAGAGAACACAGACTACGTAGAATCTCTCTCTCTCTCTCTCTCTCTCTCTCTCTCTCTCTCTAAAGGCTCACGCAGCAGCTGCTAAATAACTACGAATCGTGCGGTCAGTTCCCGAGACATACTGTACGTTCCTGACCGACAGTCTCATCTCAGCGGGACCTGGCGTATGAATCGTATCCAAATACAACGCGGTCACCGCCGTGTACCCGAAAAGGATTTTGGCAGTTTCTAAAAATAACTACAAAGACCGCTTGAAAATGAAATGTGTAACAAATAATCCACACGAACAGTGAAATGGCCTTGAAAACCATATTGAAACAATAAAATAGCAAGAGGAAGAGGAAAGACTGTTTTGGGATGTTCTTATAAATGCTATTTAGTATAGAATCACGAAAGGAAACTATCGTTTAATAAAGGTACTGTGGTAGAACGTATATCAGCAAATTTCGAATTGAAAACATGATTACCACCGGCCATCGTAAAATCACGCTCGATCAACAGAGAGAGAGAGAGAGAGAGAGAGAGAGAGAGAGAGAGAGAGAGAGAGAGAGAGAGAGAGAGAGACTAAGTAGGTGAATTTGCTTGTATCACGATCGATATATATTTCCCAGGTGTATTAGCTTATCGGAAGGGGCGTCAGCAAATACTGGCTATTTCCCGTGATATAATTTTATGCATCTGTTAACATTTGAGTTGTCATTTCGTGTGTCATCAACGTTTAACATTTTTGCTTTAGCTGTACTTGAAGTTAGAACTCCAAAAGGCCACCCACTGACTCATTCGGTCGAACACACAGTGTTTCTGAGATTTACTCTGATTTAGCGTCACAGCTTTTGTCATTAAATCATATCAAAACAGAAATATGCATTATATAAAGTCATACAATTCAGTAAAAGGCTTCACTTAACCTGAAAAAACCGGCAGAACTGCTAACAAAAAAAGTTGTCTAATCTAAGCCAAACTTTGGGGAGTTCACACTTACGATTTTCCATGAAGTCGTGCCTATAATTAAGTTTAAGTTTGAAGAAAACATTAAACCCTTTTTTGACGGCAGACTTTGTTTCAGAAGAAATAGTTCCTCGTCTGCTACGAAAAATATCTCTTAGTATAATCTTGTTAGATGCGTTACAATCTTCATTCTTACAGAACAACCTGTTTTTAAGCTTTATACCGAGAGACACCGTTCAAAATAATTTTGTATTAACCGCCCACAAATTAATTTTATATCTAATCATTTCTTTTTTTTTGTGTCCAGTACTTAGTATAATATAATGAATGAAGCACAGCCTCTACGGAGAACTGGAGAGTTTTGTATGCAAAGACTCTCTACGAGCGCTGTCCATGGAAGTGTGCATTTTGAAAATCCTGCTTACTTTTATCGCTGGGTAAGTCATCGAATAAGACCAACAGAACATTAAATACAAAATCCAAAGAGGAACGCAAAGTATATATATACATATATATATACACACATATATACAGTATATATATATATATATATATATATATATATATATATATATATATATATATATATATATATATATATATATATATATATATAATCGCTCGATATCATTTGTTTATCACGAGCAATATTTACCGATTCTTTCTTACTAACACGTGTTTTTTTTTTTTTTTTTTTACTTATTATAAATGCCAAATTCACATATATTGAATTAATACTGTTCTTACCGTGTGAATCGTAATAATTTACTTTAGTGTATCAATGTCTCACAACTGTTCCGGTGTCAGATATTCCTAAAATCAGTCAACCAACTTAAAATAAAAACTTGCTTGGTCTCTTTGAATAAATTGCTTGAAGACTGCAGAGAGAATCTCGCCTATAAGAAATCTCCAGCCATTCAGTTTTTCATCTATTTTAACGAAACACAAAATACGTTAATTTACCCACAGCTAAAACTAACTGATATCGACAATCATCGAAATGCCTGAGAATAATCTTCACAACCTTGTTTCGTCCGCACCTTATACCTTATAGACAATTGGAACTAGTTTATTCTCTCTCTCTCTCTCTCTCTCTCTCTCTCTCTCTCTCTCTCTCTTTATTGATTGCGTGTTTGCCTGAATCTGTGTGCATGCGTTTGGAGAAACCAATCGTTCTTTTATGTTTCCAAAACGATTTGAACCCCGATCATTTTGCATAGCAAAATAAATAATGTGATGTATACTCCCACACGATTACAGAACGTTACGACATTATCGTGCAATATTAAAATTGCACCCCAAAAAAATCATCGAACGGTGACCGGAATGTTATAAACTAAGCGAGACAAAGTTTATTAAATAAATGAATAAATAAACAGAATGCATAAATAAACGAAGTACAGCATTTTACGACCTGCAGTTTAATGCTCCAATCAATAGCATCTAGACCGCGGCCAGAGCTAAGCTGCAAATTAGAGCGCAACGGAGGAGCTTTTACAGAGCTCACTCACGTAAGAGCCGAGAAATAAGGCCGGGTTGAACATGAATCAATTTCCCCCAAACATCGAAGTGGGTGTGATTCCAAAGTGACGGGCGTTATTATGCTTCAATTACTCATCAGAATGAATCGACGGCTTGTACTTCATCGCTTAATACGCCTCACGCAATCACGGTACATCTCAAATCTTACTTCTAAGTCCGACTGATTTTTAGTTTTTCATTGACGAACGAAGTAGCTCGAGCGAATATTTTCATCTCACTGAAGAGGAACGGTGGCATTAACTAACTGGATTTCAATACAATATCATTAACTTCGTCTTTCTTCTGCTCATGTAGAGAAAATTATGTTATACTTCGTCAACTTATTAAATAAATGTTGCAACATATATATATATATATATATATATATATATATATATATATATATATATATATATATATATATATATATATATATATATATATATATATATATATGGGTGAGTGTGAGTGTGTGCGCGTTCAAGTATTTATTCACCTCTTTCATATACTGACCAGGATTTCGTTTTTCTACTCTGACCCCTTCTATTCTTAAAACGATTCTGAGAACGATTTTCATGAACAGTCATTTAGGAAGTCTATGATAAGCATGTTTGAATCCATGGGTGCAGTATGGTCACGAAAAAGTTAATCTGCGACGTGATTTGATCTAACGAGGGAATCTAGCCAGTGATAAAATAGGGTCTTTCCATTCGTCTGTGCAAAACAATAATCATGCCTCATTATATCTTCATTTCCTCAAAACGTGCCCCTGTTTTGATACTCTGGATTTTAGCGACGAAGTTCAATTTCCTTCACTCCTGCGCTAGACCGGCTGCTACATTCTGAACGCGAACGTGTCACAAACGTTTGAAGAAATAATGGGTAAAAATCAATAAGCAATTCCACTCAGGATGGGTTGTTACTCCATTATAACTTGTATCAATGCAGGTTTGAGTTGCCGTTAAGTCATTCAGAATATGCATTTCGCCCATCAATTTTTCAGTGTTCCGGACAGCATCGGATTATTGCAAAATGATGCATGGTAGGGACGGTCGTCACGTCGCAAATTTCTCTGATATCCGGTTGAGAAGTACCGTGATTGGGGCTGCTTTGGTCATAGGATTTCTGTAATAATAATAATAATAATAATAATAATAATAATAATAATAATAATAATAATAATAAATAATATTCTTTTCATCAGCAGTAGCTGGTATAATCTTTATATGTCCTTAGGAAATTTGATATAACAACTACATGCTATGAAAAGAAGATTTTAAGACGAACAGAGGAGACTCCGTACAAATTAGTTGCCGTGGAAACAGCCATAATTTTCCACGCTACTGCCCTCAGGAGAAGGTCTCCTCCCTAATAATAATAATAATAATAATAATAATAATAATAATAATAATAATAATAATAATCAATGAACCGAAATGCGTACTGGATAATCAAAATGTTTACTTACTTTTTCGGCACTACTGTAATGAACTACAAATTCAATATTGTAATCAACCAATGTCATTCACATTATTGCCTACACTTTGAATGACCGCCTTAGCACGCTTCAAAACTGCGCCCCCTCTCACCGTAGCAAAGAATGAAAATGAATGCAACATAAAACATAATAAAAAGATTGGTCAATACGAAAATTATATTGAATATAATGCTATGGAATTTGATGTCTGCCTTTTTCCACTTTTATTTATGTTTATACCGATCGGAAAATTGTGCAAAAATATCAAATTATACAGAAATAATCACCAACAGGGTACGCTTTAGTTTTAAATGCTATAATCGTTGCTTCTTGATGCTAGTGCTTCAGTACAACATAATTTACACTTTCAGCCTTCGGTAGTTTTATAAACAATAAACAGAACTGTAAATATACGTCAAGTTCGAATTGTGGCCGGGACGAGATGCGCTGGTGTCTATTACACATAAGTCAAAATTAGTTTATTAGCCTCTGGAAACGATTCCCGAAAATGATTGTATTCAAGCACCATAATATTGTAATTGGTAATAATTATGACAAATGAACTGAAAATAAGCGTTGGTCCAACCTATCAAACTATAACAGACAAACCTGTCATTGTTGTTAGAGTCTTTTTTTGAAATCGAAAGAAGCTGGTCCATGACTTTATCACACAAAAACCAAATAAATCGGGGTTTTCATTAAGGAGGTGAAGCTTCCGCTCCAGGGCGAAGCTGACACTAAAGAAACCTGGACGACTTTTAGGTAAGTTTTCATCGGCGCACATGAATGAGTTCAAGATTGTAATCAATAAATTTTCTGGGAATTATTCCACGTCCTAAAAAAATTATAATAATAATATTAACTTGTCTTGATTGTGAGATTTTTCCATAGAGTGGCGTTGATTACCACCGGAAAGCATCATGAATACACTACCATCACGGTTATAACAATGTGAATTAGAAAGCGCTTATACTGGGGGAAAACATGTGAACTGAAATATCTCGCAGGAATTCTAATTTACGTGATTAGACAACTGCAGACAGGAGGATCTATGCAAATCTGAAGGATTGGATTACATTATTTTAGATGAAGGTGCAACATGATCCCGTCTTCAGTCATCCACACGAACCACCCTGTGTTGAGGGGGTTTCAGGAATGCCGAAATAAAAAAAAAGAATGAAAAAAAGAGTCTAATATGACTGTTTACATAAGCCGATTTTCCGGGGACCAGTAAAATCCTTCATTTTTTACGTCCTTTGTGATTCCAACGGCAAATTTACAGTGAGTAACGTGTCTTTCACTTTATGGAACTCAGACCTGATATCGTGTATCAATACAGTTTTTGAATAGATATAAAAGAAAACGTATTAAGAGATAAATACGTGAATATATATATATATATATATATATATATATATATATATATATATATATATATATATATATATATATATATATATATATATATATATATATATATATATATATATATATATATATATATATATATATATATATATATATATATATGCGCATTGTACGTGAGGCAGTAATGGGTATGTACATGCGATAAACCGTGGTGTAATGTAATTGTCTGTGCATCTGGTCTCACAAGTTTTCTGTTTTATTTTGATTTACTGAGTACTTTGACTAGACAGTTGATATGTTTACGTTAGAAAGCAAAGTAGATCAATGTCTTATAAAATAAAAGAGTACAAACACGGAAAGCTCAATACATTACTTTTATGCTGCTTAGGATGACAGATTTAACCACTGATTTATATCTGCCTATGTGCACTCTACTATCGGTAAGGAAACTGGTATACTCACTAAATAAATGATATTTATTTATCTGAATATAAATCGTTATCACAAAACCAACTGATTTTGTGAGCCATGTTTCAACAACTGAATCGTATTCACGATAAAGCAATATTAGGATTTCTTAATATCAGGCGCTGTCCATGTTTGTACCAATTGAATTCGGTCAGAAGTGAAGTATAAACTTCCGGGAGGAATAAGAAGAGACCGGAATCTGCACTGACTACAAAATCACTGTCAGGAAAAATGTATTATCCCATGGACGAAATAATTAAGAGGGGAGAATAAGAAGCAGCATATATGGAAACAGGATGAATAGCGGAAGAAGCAAAAGCAACTACAAAGCCTAGTGAATCCTCGAACGGTAAGTCAGAGAAAGGCTCCGACTGGTTAAAGATATAAGTCGGGACCTTACTCTGAATGACGTTTTTCAAAATCTTGATAACAGCGTTAAAAACCTGAAAAAGAATGTTTGTTTATTTCACCGAAAGTCCTTAGGTTTGTTGACCAAATTATATATTACCTACAGACATGCATGTATATATAATATATATATATATATATATATATATATATATATATATATATATATATATATATATATATATATATATATATATATATATATATATATATATATATATATATATATATATATACACATATATAATATCTATATATATATATATATATATATATATATATATATATATACTGTATATATATACACATATATGAATATCTATCTGTCTATCTATCTATATATATATATATATGTTTGTGTGTGTGTGTGTGTGTGTATGTAAGTGCATGTGATTGTATGTGTGCAAGAAGCATGCTTGTAATCATAAACTCATGAATATATGTAAATAGGTACTGGGAATGGTGTTACTACTACATGAAATATTCATGTATAACCACATAGTTGGACGATGATGTATACAATATTTGCCAAATTCTAATTTTTTCAGCTGTTTTTGTGTCTCAGATGACGATTTTGATAAAGCGTAGATATGGCGTCGA
>NC_089744.1:17255000-17262500 GCF_040412425.1 Macrobrachium rosenbergii
TCATAGAATTTGTGCTTATGGTGGTTTGGCAAGGAATAACTAGGCTGAATGGAATGTCGATTTCACAATTAAGAATAAAAATAAAAACAAGCACACAAAAAAAAAAAAAAATCGAAGACTCAAGACGCTGAAATCTACCTTGCTTAAAAACGAAGAAAATAATGATTACATTTCCTCCGAAAGCGATAAGACACCTTACATACATGCAAAAAAAAAATCTTAAAAATAAAATGTTGAAACAATGAAACGTTAGGAATTTGTTATAGAGTCGACTCAAACTACTAAGTCATAAAGTCATGTCTCCTGGATGAGTACAATTAACAAGAATTGTGCAAATGCGCAAACTGTTTTATATATATATATATATATATATATATATATATATATATATATATATATATATATAATATATATATATATATATATATATATATATATATATATATATATATATATATATATATATATATATATATATATATATATAAAATATATATATATATATATATATATATATATATATATAAAATATATATATATATATATATATATATATATATATATATATATAATATATATATATACATATATATATATATATATATATATATATATATATATATATATATTATATATATATATATATATATATAAAAATATATATATATATATATATATATATATATATATATATATATATATATATATATATATATATATATATATATATATATATTAGTTCTGCAACTAAAAAGTAATAACGTCTGTCAATGTAACGAATCTCCATGTTTGCTGTTCAGAGTGACTCCGATAAAATGGCTGTTTTTTTTCTGAAAACGCTGATAAATATAAAACTATTAATTTTCATATTCCTGTTTACACTCACGCGCACGTACACCCTTCACAAAAAAACCCGAAAAGAATTAAACGGGCTGAAGATAGAAATATGTACTTTCGTTTCGAATTGAAATTTAAAGAAAAAGTCTCTCTGAGTTTGGAAAGAAAAGTGGAAAACGTTTGTGAGTAACTGATATAAAAAAAAAACTAGTGTGCGGGAAAGGACAATACTATCACGAGAGTTGATAAGAAACTTTTTTGAGCATCCTTAGTTTAAAGGGGAATAAAATATAAATGAAAACAATTGAAGAGAGGAAGAGGTAGAGAGAATGACTTTTGTGAGTGAGAGAATGCCAGTTGATAATGATGACTAGAAGAGACAGGTTACGTTAAAAAAGATTTCATTTCTGGTAATTTTTATTGTCACTCCTATTCAACATAATCAAATTCGCATAGTTACGAACCCTCCAACGAATAAAACGTCCATATGTAAATGCAGAGAAAAAACAGTAAAGAACATCTAAATAATATTTGGATAAACAAAGAATTCAAGATAAAAAGATCAACACGTTTCAAATGTACAGTGCATATATAAATATAAAAGTGAAAATTAAACTATCCTTAGGCAATCGTGAACGGTGTTATGTGATCACTGAAATTTATTTACAGGCTTAGTTTTGAAGTACAGGAAAAAATTAAAAAAAAAAATCTTTTGCTTGGGAGTGTGGTATTATGGCACCTCGACAGAATTTAGTTGGCGTCCTTCTGCACAGTGTGTTGCTTGCACAAACTCCAGAAGTGCAAGCACTAAAGGCGAAAGCGGATTTAGTTTTCTGGAATAAAATTTATGAAAGGTGGCCAAGCAGAGTGTATGTAGATCACGGTCTCGACTATAATCAGCAATTATGAAACAGGAAAAATACCATTCTGACAAATTTTGTTTAGTTGACAAATACTCTGGGAGCAACAGGCGTTCAAATAAAAGAATGATATTCCAACAGAGTAACAAATGTCCCTAACAATACCATCATCTTTTTAAGTTTCGCAGAACATTACATGATGTCTTTCCTAAAGCTTCGAAAAAGAAAGCTTAGACTGTACTGTAATACCAACGATCGTCAAATATTTAGAGTAATTACGCACAGTGTTGGCTGTGCATAATGAATGACGGAGCGGGATCGTGGTACGAGATCGGTCAATCAATACTTTTACATTCGCTGGGATGCTAGCAGCCTCATCCCCAACTAACAATACCCCTAATTGATGTGTTCGGCGTCTGCGTTCAGTTTAGCAGCCACTTCAGTTCACATTCAGGTTGTCAGTAAATGCCAAAGGAAAATAAGGTTGTCTGAACAACGCTCTGTAAAAGTCAGACATGACTGATACAGGCTCTCTTAAATCGCAATAATCACCAATCCCGTGAACTGATATCAAGTTGTAAAACCTCCCGCTGCAAGGCCAGGAACGTTAAGAGCGCTAAAGTTAATTTGAATAATTTGAATAAGGTTGTCTTCCACCAAAAAGGTCATCACAGGTACGTAGGTGTTTTCTATTAGCACTGTGTTCAAAAATGTATCAATGCCTTGTACTTACAGTATACGGGTTCTTTAAGAAATTTGGGCAACACTATAGTGAGCCATAGGAGTGGAGATTTCCGTGATTATATCAATTAACCCTTTCAAAAGCCTTTGGATCAAGCCCAATACTGCAAAATTTCTAAGTGCAGGAAAAATTATATGTGGTAAGAAACAATAGAAAATACAGTGTTTACGAAGAAGAGCCCTTTGCGTGTGAATCTTCACAGCATTTTTTTTTCTAGGATCTTTTTAGTATTACTTAATCGAAAGCCTAGTCGGACAAGATGCACCGAGAGAAGATCATCCTCGGTCCTTTGGGTTCTTAAATGTTATCTCATTGCAAAAAGTTTCTAGCAATTAAATAATAAAAGAAGAACAATAAATATATCATTAGGATCCAAAGACTGAAGATTTGAAAGGTGCATACCAAAGATGTTGCAACCCTAAAATATTTTCTTCACAGCGTTTGTAACTAGATGGGAGCGTTTAACGTCATGGTATGTTGAGCTTGGACTGTTTATCAAGATACTGTGGAAATCGTCAAACGAATGTTTGTTATAGCAGCAGATTTTAGTTTAGACTGATACGAAACAAGCTACGATATCTGATAACTTGATCCAGTTTCAGGACAGAGTGGCGTCCGTCATTAATCTCAAAACACACACACACACACACACACATATATATATATATATATATATATATATATATATATATATATATATATATATATATATATATATATAAATATATATATATATATATATATATATATATATATATATATATATATATATATATATATATATATATATATATATATATATGCCAACTTACGTAAAAACATATATTTGTGCTCTTGATTTTTCTTCACAAATAGGCATCAACGCATAATACAGAACATTACCATGACACATATATTTAAATATTGGAGGGCCCTTTAGGAAATAGTAAAAACCTTCATTTCTTTGGTCGTTGTATATACTCATGAATAGAAAACGTGTAGGGATATTCTGAAGAATTTTTTCTTATTTGTTATATATCGTTTAAGCAGGCCCGACTATGCTGCAAGTTTACCAAGCTGATAAATTTTTTCAACAATAATTCAGAACGCAAAGCAATATCTTGTACACGTTTATGATGAAATATAACAATCACGAAAAAAGAATATTTCATTGTTTTTAGAGCAAGTAACTAATGCACCTAAATATAGAGTTTACTTTTTGGACGCAATTAAACGGAAAAAACGGTCGTTTCTCGTCATTTTCTTCCATTGACTGACCCCTTTAAGTTGGTGAATTCTGACATGGTCAAGAGGGTCCACTGACTTTTATTTTTAGGAATGATCGCTTTGGCCGACAAATATAATGATTATGGAATATCAATGATAAATTTAAAATCTATCATTTCAAGTTGTTGTCAGTTGTCGCAGCAGTGTCTGGTCGTCAAAACCTCTCAAGTGGAATTGTTGCACATCTTTTAATTAGAATTAACTCACATCTTTAAATTTATTTATCACATATCGTTGTTTAGGATAAAATTCAGTATTTTATTATGTTCATTCCAGTGAATCTTTATTGTCCATTTTAGCTAAAAATATGAAATGATTTTAAATGAAAAACGTCGGAAAATTGTCGACGTTAAGATAACCAAACACTCTTCAGGTAGCTAACAACTGAACATTATAAAATAATAAATTTAACTTATCAAAGAAATTCCATAATTATTGATAATTTATTTCGGGATTTAGGCGCTCGCTCAGTATTAATATTTTTTCCAAAAACTGTTAACATCAGTGTGACTGCTATCAAAGTAACTCTGAAAGTAAGGCAGGTAAAAGCAGAAGTGGATTGTTGAACCCGTTCTGTATGAAAATACAAGTTACCCTACTTTCAGTTCTAAGCTAAGTATACCTTAGTTTAACCAGACCACTGAGCTGATTAACAGCTCTCCTAGTGCTGGCCCGAAGGATTAGACTTATTTTACGTGGCTAAGAACCAATTGGTTACCTAGCAACGGGACCTACAGCTTATTGTGGAATCCGAACCACATTATAGCGAGACATGAATTTCTATCACCAGAAATAAATTCCTCTAATTCTTCATTGGCCGGCCAGGGACTCGAAATCGGGCCTAGCAGAGTGCTAGCCGAGAACTCTACCGATTCGTCCAGCGAGGAACTGCTTTCAGTTCTGCAATATAATCAGACTGATTTCAGTTCCCTTGCAAATGACAAGATTTCCTAGAGTAATTTATTTCGTGGAGAGCTGTTTGTACAATGATTCAGTGTCATTATTTCGTTATTGCACGCGAATATAGTCTAGGCAAATGGATGGTATCCACTGTAGTATTGCGCTAAAAGATTCCTTACCACAATGTGACAATTTCTAGACCCAAAAGTGGGGAGAGAAGATTTTAAAGTACAACCGTCTACGACTATGGGTAAGAAGGAACAAAAAAATAACGGTGTAAAACTAACTCTGTATTGCAAAGTAAAGGAATGCGATTTGGTGATAGAGAACAAATCAAAAACATAAAAAAATACATTTGGTATATATACAAATAACGATAAAAATAAAGGATTCACTTTGCAGGGTTTTTTTACATTTATTGACAGAGACGAAAATGAAACACTGACTTTCAGCTGATGTGGTTTTAAAAGATAATCAAGATAATCCAAATTTTAACATTCCTTACCACACAACGCGGCCCGTATGGCAAATGGACATTCGTATGGTAACAACTCCTTGAAATACTTTCTCCTCCATGTCTTGATTCGCTAAGCATTTCTTTATCACCTCAAGATATACACAAACATCCTCACTCTTTATTTCTGTACCGCCATCGATAAACTGCTTACTTTTTTGGATTGCAACATTCTTGTGTTTCTTTTTTTTCATTTTCGCACCGCGATTATCTCGGCTGTTTATATCATCAAGTCTCACGCTCTGCGGATTCCACCACACATCCTTTTTTTCCCAGTTTTAATGATCTGTATATAAAGGGAAATATTTTGCTTAAGCATCTGCGGAACGTATTTCATCACATTCATTGCTCTCCTTGCCCGTTATCTTTTCACGCTGGCTCTAAACTGTTGATGTGAATAAATATTAAATAACTGTGCATATCTACGCTAGTATATCTAGATGAATGTATGGAATCACATGAAACAAACAAAATGATTATCCGAGCTTATTATATTTGCATTCAAAAGAAACACTTAAATATAAACATGTACGCACCCTCATATATATATATATATATATATATATATATATATATATATATATATATATATATATATATATATTTATATATATATATATATATATATATATATATATATATATATATATATATATATATATATATATATATATATATATATATATATATAATGTATACACAGGCATGACCTTTTTACGCACTTGTATGTGCATAGAACCACCAAACGCGGGGAACGTTCCAAGTGCGTGACCTTGACGCAAATAAAATCGTTTAATATTAAATCAAAGCAAATCGCTTGCTTTCATTCGATTTGAGGGGCAATAGGGTGACACGGTTGATGTTGTATTCATTGAAATTTAATCCCGTCCTATGACAGGCACCAATTTGGGGGCGACAAAATGAATAATGAAAATAAACACTTGCCTGCTGTGTCGGCAACACATCAAAAGGTGGAGGGGGGGGGGGCGGGGCGGGGGTCGGCGAACATTAGTCTCTAACTTTAACGATGCGGTCATTATTGCCTGAAATGATGTACTTAGGCACTTCAACGGGTCCACGTTCCACAGGAGACCACGAGGAAGGGAGGGATGCTGGTGACGGAGCCCAGACTCACAAATAGTAATGACATATGATGGTCGTCATGGCACTAACGTGCTTTTCCTCATTACACAATTCACATGGAACGTGGCATGCTGTAGTACGCATGCAATTAAGATAGTTTGCTCGTTGGGGGAAAATGCATTTAAGAACCCTCTATAAAAGCTTATAAGCACGGCGAGCACTCACTCATTCATATTCATGCATACGTATATGCATATATATATATGTATATATATGTATGTATATATATATGTATACATATATATATATATATACATACATATATATATATGTATGTATGTATATATACATATATATATATATATATATATATATATATATATATATATATATATATATATATATATATTATATAAATTGTAAATATAAACTAAAGAGATGGGAAAATGCTCACATAACAAAATCAAAGGAGGAAAATCAGTAAAGCCTTAGAGATAAACAAACAATCACTAATAGGCAGAAGGACCTTCAAGTATTTTGGGAACCTTATTTGTACAAAAATAAAAAAAAAAAAAACCATTTGGATGTCACCAAGAAACGTCCACCATCCACTAATCTATTACCAAAGTATATTGTCCTTTAAAAATATTATAATTTTTCAGATACGTGACAATATAAGATTAGTTATGACGCTATGAAGGGAAACGTTTTCCTTTCCGAACTAATACAATTTTTTCAACAACTCAGATGGAAAAAAATAATGCAGATACTAAAGTGTAGCATTTTACCTTACGCCTTTATTTGTATTAACTTGCGAAAACTTACGATATTTTTAACAACCCAACAGGTCCAAAAATAGCTAACTGCTTCTATTTAGCATGTAATTTTCTTGTTACTTGTCAAGATAGAAGTATGATATTCCCGAAAACGTACGTACACGTCTAACAGCAATGTGGAAAGCAGGCATCTTATGTTAAATGGTGAGCTTTTGATATTTAGTTTAAAGGTTTTCCGGTCCAAGTTTTTCACTCGACTACCAAAGGTACTTTGGGTTGGGCTTGAGTTTCGGAAATAAAACTGAATTTTGCATTTATATGCCGTTCACCGCGACGCATTTCTTGAAAAGTACATATTGTTAGTTTATATCAAATATGAGTAGAAGGAAATGATTGACTGCGAAATTCTGTAGGCACACTCCAAAATGTACAGAAGTGGTTCAAGTCTTTATTCTTCAAGATTGTCCTGCGATGAACAAACACATCCCATCTTCTTCATTGCTTTCTAATGCAGTTCTTACT
>NC_089744.1:17265000-17295000 GCF_040412425.1 Macrobrachium rosenbergii
ATAAATAGATTAACAAGTCAAATGGAATAATAGACAAATAACTACATTTCTCACCTCGTCTCATCCCTTTAGAATGGAAAAACCAGCAGCCGACATCCCATCAGCAGGGCGCTTAGGCGATTGCAAATCAGGTCTCAGGGACTAGGATAAAACCCCGATGTCATTACCGGGGAGGAGGAAGAGGGCTGGCGTTAAAATTATTTGAAGCTGATCACGCTCTTCGAAGAACACAGAGCCAGCAGTCAAGATGCTGTGGGGAAGAAAATGAAGACAATGACAGCCATAAAAAAAAAGGAGTCTTTCAATAAAATTTTTTTTTTCCACCGTAAACATATAGAAAACATCTGACAGATTCTGTGGTATTTTCTTCATGCTTTTTACAGTCCAACAGCGACGGTAACAGTGAAGAAGAACTTGAGTTCAAAAAGAAAGACTTGAAAGAATATTTTCTTTACTTTTCAAAAACATGGAAATCATCTCGACACTAGATTCTATGGTAGTTTTGTTATACTTATTATGGCCCAAAAAGGCCAATAACAACGAAGAAGAAATGGAATCACAGGAAACAATCATAGAAAATATTTTCTTCAATTTGTAGATATCTGGAAAGCATCTAGATACAAGCTCTATGGTGGTTTCATAATGCTTATTGCAGCCCGACAACGCACAGAAAAGCCTTAAGAAATATTTTATTTACATTTCAAACGCATGCAAATCATCTCGACATGCAGATTCTATGGTGGTTTCGCAATTCTTATTATAACTCAATAACTTCACTGACATCATCATCAAAAATAGGATTGCTGTAAGCCCTTCGAAAAATCAGAAAATATTTTCCCTAATTCGCATACATATAGAAAGCATCTCGACACTTATTACAGATCAACGGACAATATAACAGCATCATGAATAATGCCAATATTGCAGACTCTTGCAGCAAGAGCAAAATCTGTTTCTGTGTGGTGCCTAGAACGTGGTATAAACAAGGTCGTGCAACAAAGCGCCAGCTTTCTAATTAAGATGCAACGGAACATCCACCAAAAACCGCTGAAAACATATTTAATCCGATGCGCATTTATATTCATAAGCAGATCTCTTCTCTCTCCTCACGGGAACAATAAATAAGCGAGGTAAAAAGGGAAAGTTATAACATTCGCGGCATTTTGATTTAAGCGAATGTTTAAAATATACAAAGATGTCACCCTCTGCAAGTGATTCGACTTAGACTTACATACAAAAGAGGAAGGGGGGAAAAATAAGGTGACTAGAATCAGATTTGGAGCCGATTAGAGAAACCAGAGGACAAGAAAGTGACCAAATGTAACGGTACTCCCTTCTCCCGCACCAGATTCTCCTGAAAAAACAAGAACATTAATTAACACTGAAGTCTCCTCCCCCCGGAATACTAAAGCCAGTCAGTCATCGGGGGGCATAAATAATCATTAACGTGCGCGTGGCCACAACACGGACACTCGAGAGCAAGTTTTAAGCATTTCATAATGTACTCTACATACGATACACAAAGTATTGTCATTTGCTTTCTAATTATACAATGCCCTTTCTGGTCTCGCATTTTCTGTTCAAACTTTCAATGGTAACTAGTAACCTTGCTTTAAAAAAAATGTTAAATAGTGTTCTTCAGTTTGTCCACTCACATTCAGAATTTATTCATGTCATTCAGTATAAATTGCACGCAAAATAATTTTTGAAAAATATGAAAAAATATACGGTGTGCTTGTCTTATGTATAAATATAATAAAACAGCTTTAATTTGACTTTTTTTACAAGAGGATACTTAAAAATATAGCGGATTAAGTTATTGCTTGGTGATGACAACTCAATATACCTCGTCATTTTTTATATCTCTCTATCTTGCTGTCCAACCACTCCAACTCCCTCTTTTCACTGTATTAAGCTTTGAATGACCAAAAGAGCCCCAGAGCTTGGGTTGACAGCATAAATTTAAAAAATCAGTTCATCACCTTACCGAGTTATTTTCCCCAGTAGATATTTCTTAGAAAACCATTACTAAGGTAAATGAAATTTAAAAAGAGGTCCCAGAAAAAAGAAAAGAAATAATTACTCACTCCAAAATAAACTGAATTATGTAGAAAGTATCAAGATGATACTGATCACCTCAGATCTAATAATCTTTATTTAGACTTTTTAAAACCAACAGGAGTTTCTTTTGAAGTATATTTAAGCAAGAAACAAAATAATCCAATCTTTGCAAAATACTATGAAAACTTTGTACCTAATTGTAGTTTAGCTATCTCAGGAATTATGGAAACACGAAGAAGTAATAGGATCTAGCTTAAAGAACTGTGAAAGATAGCTGGAATAATTTCTAATTGTTTTTCAGGAGTCCGTGGCCATCAATCAAATAAATAAACTGAGCCTCTCTGTTGGAAACTGGAAGGCGGCCATTGCTGACAAGATAGCTGCGAGACTTAATAATCTAAACAAGTAACTTGACTAAGACAATTACTGAACAACTCTCTCTAACCAGCCAATTCTAGTATGCGATAATGATGTTCAGATCGCGAGGTCAGAAAATGAAATAATATCTCTCCACTTATACTCAACATTAACACAATCCCATATAGTTCCTCGTTGGGAGAGTCGGTAGAGTTGTGGGCTAGCACTCGCTAGGCCCGAGTTCGAGTCTCCGACCGGATAATGAAGAATTAGAGGAATTTATTTCTGGTGGTAGAAATTCATTTCTTGCTATAATCTGGGTTCGGATTCCACAATAAGCTGTAGGTCCCGTTGCTAAGTAACCATTTGGTTCTTAGACACGTAAAATAAGTCTAATCCTTCGGGCCAGCCCTAGGAGAGCTGTTAATCAGCTCAGCGGTCTGGTAAAACTAAGGTATACTTAACCCTCATCACTCCCCAGTGTTCTGAGCAGTAGTACCCATGGTAATATATGCTTAGAGGGGTTTTAATGTTTTGAAATACAAAAAAAAAAAAAAAAAAAAATGGAGTACAGTTCATTAATTTTTTGTGCTACAGATAATCTCGTGATTAGATGTACTCATTTTCAATAGAAGGATATCCGGAAACGCACATGGAAATCTCTTGATGGCAGCCATAGAAACAAAATAGACCACACAGTCATTAACTAAGAAAGGAAGAGAACGCTGAGGAGTGTTACAAGGTATGGAAAAGATGACCGCAGTGACCATCAATTTATTTTCTTCAGCACATGGCATCCTGACAATGAACATGAAGAGGCTTTTGAACTGACTGTCGAAATAGGTCAGAAATTCTTATGCTCATATATGAACAGGGACAGACTAATGAGTGGACTGGATTAACATAATGTCTATCAACAAGCTGAAAAAGAAGCACCTCGATATGGGGCAACGAGACTGAAGCCTTGGATATTAGATGGGACATGGGATAGTGTGAAAAGTAGGTAAAAGCAAAAGGTAAATATAGAAAAATACAAGGTAGCATGTGCTAAGCAATCAAGTCCAGAGAGTAAAGTTAAACGAGGAGGAAGTAAAGTAAGTATACGGTAGTTTAACCAGACCACTGAGCTGATTAACAGCTCTCCTAGGGCTGGCCCGAAGAATTAGACTTATTTTACGCGGCTAAGAACCAACTGGTTATACCTAGCAACGGGACCTACAGCTTATTGTGGAATCCGAACCACATTATATCGAGAAATAAATTCCTCTAATTCTTCATTGGCCGGCCGGAGACTCGAACGTGGGCCCAGCAGAGTGCTAACCGAGAACTATACCGACTCGTCCAACGAGGAACTTATATATGAGAGGCAACATCTGGAAAACAGGTGGATATTACTGACAGGGATTAGCATTGGCGTCAGGTTAGCCCATAGAATTCTTAATGAAATTTCCTTGGACGCAAGATAAGAGGAAAATACATTTCAAAGGGGGTGTGTCAAAAATAATATCAGAAAAAGAAAAAGACAAAACTCAACATTTTTTTTTTTTTCGAGTTTATGTATATGTTATTTGAAGCGAGGGGGACGGTTTAGTTTGACTAATATTTTTTTTTTTTTAGTAGATGAAACCTATTCATATGGAACAAGCCCACGGGACCACTGACTTGAAATTCAAGCTTCCAAAGAATATGTCGGTTTCAACCTTCCACCGCAGACCCCACATCGCGGCAGTAACTGATCATGATACAGAACCAGTGATTTTTCATCGCCCTGGGGAAGGCTCAAACTCATGACATATGAGTGTCATGCCAAGATACTAATCACAATACCAGCGATCAGTATGAATATCAGAATCAATATACCAGACATTGAAGAAGACCTGAATGTATGAACGAAGTCATATGTTTTTTGGTGATATTAGAAATAACAGATAAACGAGGAGGTGGACAGCATTGGGATTTTAGGGAATTACTACAGAGATAATTTTAGCTGAGAATGAAATGACATTCCATTTGATAACGAGACTGTTTTTCAAAATATGTAATACTGAAACGGACTGATGACTGAGAATTGGTCATGTCAAAGACACGAAAGAAAGGTGACCTTACTGACTGATAATAAAATGCTATTGCATTTTTGTAGTATGACGAAAATATTCATTTTGCTCGTCCCCAAAAAACTGGAGAAAGAAAGTACCAAATGGTTGTTTTCCGCGTTACAGACATTTCTCTCTCTCTCTCTCTCTCTCTCTCTCTCTCTCTCTCTCTCTCTCTCTCTCTCTCTCTCTGATGAATATAAATACATGACAGGTTGCGGACACCACTATAATTCATGTCATGTGTTAACATATTCTGATTATAATGGATAATGGAAGGGAAAGAAAGATAAACAAAGCTGCCTTAAGATAGAGTACCATTTGTTTACTTTTTTGACTGGTGTTTACCTCACACCTGTAAAGTGTATTCTATATTTGAAATTATGCTCTTTGCAAGTATGAATGTTAAAAGTAATTGCTCTCTGCAGCGTTGTACTGGACCGAACAAATCTTAAGGACAGCGAAATATGAACCTGATTTAATATGTAAAAAAAAACTGTAGCCTAGTTTTTGTCAAATGAAAATAAAGACTTAGATTCAGTTAACTGAATGGTCAGTAAGAAATAAACTTTATTGCTCTGTTAGATTAAAAACACAGGGCAATATCGTGGGAGGTTTTTTTTTTTGCCTCTGCATGACAATTTCTCTCAACTTTTCTTCTTGCTTTATTCCATGGAGCGGAAAAGACGATTAAAAGTTGACGTCCAATGGTTTGAATTCGTGATTCATGAGGAAAACGCTGAACTATAAAGAAAGCTACTGTGACGAAACGACACCCAAAGTAAGCAGAGTATCGTAGATCCCAAATATCGTAAAGTGTCTTTGTGTCTGTTACCGTCGGGTGTGTTTAGAACGTGACGTCACGTCAGACTTCGGCTCAGTAATTTGCGGAAGTGTATGGAATCTAAAAAAGCCTTTCGGACGACATTTGACAGCACCCACAAACTAATGTGACGGAAGGTCTTGTGTAACTACGGTATTCCCATTAGACATGTAAAGCTAATTCAAAGTATCCATGAATCGGTAGTCTCAAAATTAAGGGCAGTCTAATTTCTCGTTTTCTAAATGCTCTCCTTATGGATTGTATAATGAAAAAAGTGGATGGAGAATGAAGTAGCAATGGAAACTTATCAACATGCTCCAAATATGTAAATTATGATTTTTAAACATCAAGATGCTACGATATTTATAAAGCTTACTTAAATGGGATATATAATATATCTGGATATTGGCCCCCCCAAAAAAAGAAAAAGAAAAAAAGCAAGAATAATTAAGAAAAAATATGCAACAAGACTGAATGGAGTAAGGATTCAAGAGGCACAATGAGCTTCAGTACAGGTTCTTTTGAGCTGGCATTAAGTGAGCGGCCAAAAAAAAAAAAAAATTAAATCAAACAAAAGAAGGCTAAGTAAGAAAATAAAATTAATATATATATATATATATATATATATATATATATATATATATATATATATATATATATATAGAGAGAGAGAGAGAGAGAGAGAGAGAGAGAGAGAGAGAGAGAGAGAGAGAGAGAGAGAGAGAATGTCATACCGTAATGAAGTTCAAACCAAATTTACATGTTATGCTCTCTTTTGGTCATGCACAAGTTAATGCATAAAGAGTTGAAGTAATTCACAGTAATGTTATTATGCTGTAACTTAGAGTATTTCAGCATTAATGAAATTAGCATATTTTGATTGGGAATCTCATTCATTTGTCACACCAAGATTTAAAATGAAACCCAGTAATATTCAAGAGTCGTACAAACTTAATGATGTAATTAAGATCAAATGTCATCAAATTATCATGTGCATTATTAATCCTTACCGTTTGAGTAAAATAATAAAAGATAGAATATCATAGTCATGAATTGGCAAGCGATCATTTAATATCTGTTTACGAAAATCCTGAAAAACTTTATGAATTTTTTTCTCTAACCTTTGGTGTAGCGTTTGATGGAGCAATGCCCTGCCCATGCAGGTTCCCAATGCTCGCATTGTTTATTAAATTTTTCCTAATATTTAAATCAGGCTTTTTATAGAGATTCCGATGCCCTTTAAAAATACCGTAACTATTTTCGTTGCAGATTTTTTTCTACGTTAAAAGCAACACTGCAACCATGCACTGACCTGTCCACAGGTTTCTCCTTTCGTAGGCAATGGCTCTGACCTGGCTATTCTGGGAGATCGCAAGATATCGTCCCTCCCCAACCCATAATCATTTATTTTCGTTAATGGTTTTGCATTTCTATTTCTTTTAACTTATACATATTCTAGTAAAATCTGAATCTAAGTGTTTCAAAGACTGAAGTGGATTTTATGACTGATTTGAATTGTAAGCTTTAAGCTTACAATTAGATGTCAACAATTTCTGCAACAAATTTCTCTACGTTTTCTTGTAATGCCGTAAGATTGGTTCTAACCATTTTAAAGACTGAGCGAAATATTATAATTTCTAATGTCAAGCTTCGGACTTACAGTAGGTATCACAACATGATGTTATCAATTCCATCCGCGAACATTTAAAAAGGGCTTCTAATGACAGCAAAAAAAAAAAAAAAATCTTTTGTGCTACAACGATATTGGCAAGAACTAAGTATCCCAGGGGGGAATGAGCATGCAGTGTAGAATCCATATAATTACAGAAAATAATCTCATTATGATACTAGAGAGATAATGAAATCTGTTTCACTCCGCGAAACCTCTGTTTTCTACCAAAAGGGCAAAAAGAATTCCCTAATGATGCTACAATAAATGTTATGTTACTTCATCTGTGCCAACTGTCATTAACAATCTCATTACAAGTGGGTATATACCACCACAGCATTTTTGATACTTTGGCAATTCTCTCTCTCTCTCTCTCTCTCTCTCTCTCGCATCCAAAGGGGGAAATTTAAAGTATTACAACCTATTGGGACGTACATAATTTCATTGTGAATAATTGAAGCCCGATGCTGGAAGGGGACCACTTTTGATATCGTGGCGGTCCAGGTGAAACAATTATAGAGGAAATATATATGTATATACATGTAGGGATACACATACCTGTCCGTAAATGCAATGAATGATGCATATGTTTCGCCGTCGGCACATGAATTTTGTGTCGGTCTTTTTCCCAACGTGTGTTTACATTTGACATTTATGAATTTCGGACTGCTTTCTTTCATCATCAATTTTCAAAAATAAACTTTTAGATTTTATGGACCGCTCGGAATGCACAGGATTACGTGAGTGTGTGCCTGGTGACTGTGAGCGTGCCTAGATGCAGGAGCGCAAGACCGCCGTTGCGTCTAGTCTGAATGGTTGTCCTGAAGCATCTCCCCCCTCCCCACCTTTCCCCCGTCCCCAGAGTACCCCCTCCCCCATCCAGTCTCCCTCCCCCAAGGCCTGTCTCTCTTCTGGGAATATCAAGATAGTAGTCCGTAATACCCGAATACCATGAAGAAATAATGACGACAATAAAAGAATCCAACAAAAATGTTATATTTTTAAGAGATTAAAAAAGCAATGGGAAAGAATAACGTAAAAGTCACTCCAGAGGATATTAAACCAAGAAAACTAACCAGTAGACATTCCGTTTAGAGAAGAAAGTTTTAAAAACAAACTCTTAGAATTAAAAGGAGTTTTTATTTTACTCTTTCATGAATGTACATTACGAGTAGAGCAGGAAAACTGATGGAAAGAAAAATCTTTTTCAGTTTTGTTGTACACCATTTTTCCTCATTCTCTTCTTTTCATTATCAATCTGAATATCCTTTTTACCTTTCTACCTATGTGATTGTATTTTATAAAACTATATTGAGAGAGAGAGAGAGAGAGAGAGAGAGAGAGAGAGAGAGAGAGAGAGAGAGAGAAGAGAAAGAGATTGAGAGATTTTATGAAAGATATTTTGAGAGAGAGAGAAAAAGAGAAAGAGAGAGAGAGAGAGAGAGAATTTTATGAAACTATATTGAGAGAGAGAGAGAGAGAGAGAGAGAGAGAGAATTTTATGAAACTATATTTTGAGAGAGAGAAAAAGAGAGATAGAGAGACACAGAAAGAGAATTTGATGAAACTGTACTGAGAGAGAGAGAGAGAGAGAGAGAGAGAGAGAGAGAGAGAGAGAGAGAGAGAGAGAGAGAGAGAGCTCGTTCTCATTTGAACTGGGTGGGGTGACGGTGGCAGTAAGGAGAGAGTGACGTTCGAGTGGTCCTTTGTCATGTCGATTTTCCTGTTCTTTACCTCCCGAAAGAATGATACTTTACCGAAGAGAAATGAATACGGTCTAACTACCACGTCATCAGTAATAAATGTTTTAGGAAACTATCTTTTTTTTTTAATTCAAGCGATGATGCAATGCATAACTACCTTTAAATAATTCAACTTTTATTCTAATAATTCACTTATTTTTTATCTATTTGTTTATTAGATTAATTTATCTTTTTTAGTAACTGATCTCTTCTTTCTGTATTTCACATTATCTTACGTAACTTCTTTCAAATGAACACCATATTTTTCGGAAGCTCGAATTTCCCTGTAGGCTAATTCCATATGGATAGGGGTTACTCTTATGAATAATAATAATAATAATAATAATAATAATAATAATAATAATAATAATAATAATAATAATAATAATAATAATAGCATAAATGTTGGCAAAAGTCATCTGCGGAAAATATTACTTTTAAACGACAAGTTGAATATTTATGGAACAAATTTTTAATAACTAGTGAGACTACTGAAGAAATCAAGGATGGATTATTAGACACTGAACAATTCAATACGAAATTAATTATTACATTCTTCTTCAACAAATCCATATCCATTATCTCCTGGCCTTTCAAGTTTCACCTGAAATATATTTCTTATCCCGTAGACAATCTTCTATAAAAAGGCAATGCCGCAAATACTAACAGTGTCTCAATATGCCTTACACACTTGCAATAGTTCCTGCATCCTCTACATGCCCTATATGAATAGTCATAGGAGCTGCTGAAAAAAGGATTTTTATTTTATATATCCTAACAACTTTGCTTGGAGCTATAGCATGTTTGACGAAGTACCTTCTTATGCGTTTAGTAAGCAGTGGATTGGCCCAGCGTTCGACTCTCCGACCGGCCAGTGAAGAATTAGAGGAATTTATTTCTGGTGATAGAAATTCATTTCTCGTCACCATATGTGGTTCGGATTCCACAATAAGCTGTAGGTCCCGTTGCTAGGTAACCAGATGGTTCTTAGCCACGTAAAATAAGTCTAATCCTTCGGGCCAGTCCTAGGAGAGCTGTTAATCAGCACAGTGGTCTTAAACTAAGATATACTTAACTTAGTAAGCAGTGGCTTTCATCCACAAATGACAGTTATCTGAAGAGATCCAAAAGGATTAATAGATTTTACGTTTATATCTGACATATATATATATAGATAAAAATCGATGTTTAATAGCTACCTAAGAAACGTTTGTATTCGAAAGTAGATAAGTTTAAGAAACGCGTGCTCCCGGGCTCATCTACTGAACTGAACATTCACAAACTAAACTGACGAAGAAGTCTGTCAAAGTACAAAAAGCATTGAAAAATCATAGATCATTAAATAAAAACTTGAATATTTTCAAGAAAATCTTTCGTATACTAAAGTAGGTTTTTATATATAGGCGCAAACGTGTGCAAGTATGCATATTAACATGTACCGAACCATTGAACACTTTATCACGTGTTTCACAGAAATAAATTTCTGATTCACATTGGCCCTTTCATTTGAGTGACTGGGGTTCGATCCCGACGTGAGTCAGAAATTTATTAACGTGCAAACGCACCGTAAAGTACAGGAAAAAGTTGAAATTTCTTAGAGGACAAAAAGGACAACATCTAGATAACTGAACGGCCTCACGTCTGAGACTTGGCATAGGACAAAGAACAAAAAATAGGAATTCTAATAATAATTAACGTGCGAGTTTGGAATTTTGTTTTATGAAACAATTCCATCAAAAGTTTGAAAACGAAGAAGCACCTGGATGTGGCGTAGATCGGACTAAGAAAGTCATATGATGAAATTGTTAGGGGTGGCATGTGATAGTTGTTACGGATTTATGAAGTAAAAGGTAGTACATATAGCGATTAACAGTTTTGATGTTGAAACCGAAGTTCGTATTACAATATGTAGACAGGAAACGGACTGGTTTGGAGCAATAAGGGGCCTGAAGCAATGGTGAGTTATATTTCCATGATGGAAAGGACGGATGCAGGGAAAGAACAGATATAAATGGAAGGTGTTGATATATGAAAGTGATTCGTAAGCATTTTTGGTAATAGAGATTATGCAAAAGATGTGGAGATTAGCAGCGTCTGTAAAAGACAGTGTTAGAATATGTAAAGTGATTCAGGAACTGAAACAGTAGAATTAAATGTCAAGGAAAAAAGTGTGTGTGTTCAAGATGGTAGTATTTGGATCAGGGTGTTGCAGGTTTAATGTACATTTGATGGATCATCTATGGAAGTTCACAGAGAGGCTAATATTGTGGATGTTTTCTGTACCAGTAGGTTCATTGGCAGTGATCACTTACTTTGTGGTGAAACCACATAAACGCCTAAGATTAATATATATATATATATATATATATATATATATATATATATATATATATATATATATATATATATATATATATATATATATATATATATATATATATATATATATATATATATATATATATATATATATATATTTGGTATAAAGCCTATAAAAGAAAATAATACGCTTGAAAACTAAAATGATTCCAGTGATCTGTTTATAAGCGTTATATCATGAGAAAAAACTTGCATTTAGTTTTTATATTGGAAAAGGTGACACATATCTACTATTCGAATGGCTGGATAAATGCCCAGTCGACATCCCTGTTCGAGACTATCCTCCAATCAGGCACAGGGGCCGGATACCTCATATATATATATGATATATATATATATATATATATATATATTTATATATATCATATTAAACCAATATTTGACCACAGTTAGAACGCATGACGCTTGAACAAATTTCCAGTGATCTTTTAACAGCGCAGGGAGGCTTGCATTTACTTGCATCATGGAAAAGGCACATATCTACGTTATGTATAAATGTACCAGACACCTTTCATGACTTATCGTTTACTTGCCCACTAGCCGGATATCTCACTCATTGACTTTTCAGTTCGCATAATTTTTCCTTCACCTCAGTTAAACCAACCTTTGACCCACACACCCTCTTCCTTGTTTAAATCCACGCTGTTCTTCCCCTGTCAGTCCCTCCTTCATCTGTCTCATTCTCATTCGAAATCCTACAATACACCGTTCTGAGTAGTTATGCCCCGTAAGTTTTACAATTTCCTTGATCATATTAATCATTATAAAAGGAACAGCTATTCCTCAAATATATATATATATATATATATATATATATATATATATATATATATATATATATATATATATATATATATGTATATGTATATATGTATATATATATATATATATATATATATGTATATATATTATACATATATATATATATATATATATATATATATATATATATATATATATATATATATATATATATATATATATATATATATATATATATATTTATATATCGTTCTGAACCACGCTTTAGGATTTGTTCCTTATTTTACTAAGAGAACATCACAAAATGCCTAAAATATAAACGAACACAACCGCTTCGAATCTTGAATTAATGAAATGCCACCGCTGCCTCCCATAAAATTGGCGGCAAGGTACATAAGGTCCCATAAATAAACCGCACAAAGGAAATGCATAAAACAATAATATGCAAAATGGAAGCAAGATATGTCTGATGTCGCGGCTTCTGGCGCGGGATGCCGCCGCCCAAATCTCAAGCCTCTCTTCCCAGGCCGCCCGAATAATTAATGAATATAACGGTCCATTTCTGAATATTTTAGGTGTTATTCTTTCCCTTCCTCTATTATTGAAACTGGCATTCAGGTATATCCATAAGGCTTCAAATGTATTGGCCTTTTTTTTTTTTGAGCGTTGCTTCCCAAGTGAAAGACACAAAAGTTGATCTTACCGAAAGTATCAAATGAATGCCAAGTAAATGGAATATGCAGCTACGAAACCCTCCCCGAAAAAAATTAAACTGACAATATAAAGTGATTCTCAGAGTAAGCAATATTCCAGTCCCATAATGATCTAATTAATGTATACTAGCATTTAACACTTTTGTCCCTAGATGTTATAAAACTGAAATACATAAAAAAAATGACTGACTTTGTTATAAAAATATATACAAGAAAACTTACGAAATGATCACTGAAACAAAGAGAAAACTAAAGACCAACAAAATATCCTACAAACGTTTCATTACATAGTGAAAATATAAACAAAGAAACGATGTTCATATAAACACTAATGCTAGCCTTAAGTAAAATGAAGTAATTTGAATTTCGTAATTCAAATTCACTTGCAGAGCCAAGAAGCTTGCGAAATCCACATCTAGTGTAGATATTATGTATAAGACATGACATCTCGATTGCTTTTACAAGATGTTAGTAAAGCATGGCGTTATTATGCGTGTAAGGAAAAAGGTAGGTGGGGTATTTCATCTCGTGACGGGAAGGAAAGTATAAGAGTAACGACATACAGGATGTACACAGCGCACTCTCAGAAAAGGAGATGAAGACACAAGTACAAAGAGAGAGAAAGAAAGAGATAGGATAGGCTAACGAAAAGCAAAGCAGTTGTTAGTTTTTCAGTGATTGGTATAGATATTAGATTTCAATTCTTTACGCAGAACCAAAATGTTACTGGAATATCATTTGACTGGTTAATCTGTTCACATCAATGTTGCCGGAGAAAAAATAATATCTTTTTTGGTCTTGGCTTCGTATGATTCAAGAAGATCAAAGGATGATAATAATTCGTGTCAACTTCAATACAAAACTGTTATCCCTGTGATGTCACACGAACACGTAAATCTTAATGCATAAGTAGTTTACCTCATACGAAGAAGTATTCTAGAATTGAGAAATACTAGTAAATTCGTTAAAATTCCCAACGTAAGGATGTACAATACATAAATAGAGAAACATAAGGAAATGATACAAGGGAAAGCGAAAGGTATTTAGGATATGAAGGGTAATAAGAAAAGCAATGACCAGTTCAGAGATAGAGTTCTAAATTAAGGTGAAACGAAACATGAGAAAAGTTAAGTATACCTTAGTTTAACCACACCACTGAGCTGATTAACAGCTCTTCTAGGGCTGGCACGAAGGCTTAGACTTATTTGACGTGGCTAAGAACCAACTGGTTATCTAGCAACGGGACCTACAGCTTATTGTGGAATCCGAACCACATTATACCGAGAAATGAATTTCTATCACCAGAAATAAATTCCTCTAATCCTTCATTGGCCGGTCGGAGACTCGAACTCGGGCCTAGCAGAGAGAGAGACTGACAGGCAGACATACAGACAGACAGACAGGCAGTGTACAGGTTATGGTAAACCGACAAAGTTTCAAGCACAGACGACATAAAAAATCTCGGAAACGATATTAGATCAAAACCAGGATGAGGCTGTTCACATAAAAACCAACCATCAAAATATATCTCGTACAATTTATTGACTTTTACTAATTTGTCTTCCTTTTATATCTCTTTTTTCTCAAAACTGTTATTGGTATATTTTTGTACGAACATGTCATCGGAACCGCCATTCAATACCATGAACATGTCATGGATAACCGCTGAGAAAAAGTTAATAAAAAGAAATTTAAATAGGTTACTTATCATTAATTGATATGAAAGCGATTTCCTTCTGAAAGATTTAAAAAACTATTTAATGCAGGAAAACAGAAGGGAAGGCGATAATTTAAAGTTAAACTGGCTGAACTGACCCATCCAGAAAACTATGAATGATGTCCATGGATACAAAAAACATTCAAACATGCCAAATAAGAGGACGTCAGACGATTGTCAAATCAATAAGGAATATAACTACATGGACGGATACTTAGGTGTTCAATAGTATATACAAATAAGAAATATGGTTGTTCTCTTTCTTGCAGTAATGCTATACATATTTGAGCTCAGCGCCAGACTGCAAACAATTTATGGATCTGAAACCTACATTTTTTATGCGAAAGACTGATTATGGATTACTCGCATAATTCATTTCACTTGAGAGTGTCTCGCCTGAGCTTACATCGAAATTCGGTTTAATTCACAATTTACGTTCCTTTATTTAAAAATGACTGTAAATGCTTTACTCAAACCTATACTGACTGGATTAAAATGTTAAAATCCTAATTTTTTTAAAAAGTATTTTCAATATGATTACGAAGGTTAAAGTTAGTTTTATAATTTGATTAATGAGTAAATTAGATACAAAGAGAAAACCTTGCTATGTATTATTCTGAAGTATTATACAAGAACTTTAATAACATTTATACCAATTTCTACGCTTGAAGATATAAAAAAGCTGAAAGAAAAGAAACTGATATATCAGTGATGTAGACTATGTTTGGACGGAAAAAAAAGTATATACTGTACATCAAAGAACTGAACCACACTTACATAACCATTAAAAACAAAGAATGGGCTTATATATGACACAGATTTTCTTACAATCACGTATATATCAACATATATATGAATGCTGTTTACTTTGTCATGTAGATGCCTGTGCAAGCCTTTGTGGAAATTGTGTTAATGGATGTAACATAGGCAAAACTGGCGTATATTAAATGAATAAAACTTGATTATATGTTATTTTTGAAAAAGACTTTACATAACTATGATCAAAATCATGTCAACTTGGCTGGTAACGTCAACGCTATCTGTACAAGACTAGACGTCATAGGATCCTCTACCAACCAAATTTAGCAGATTCGCAGATATTGTGAAGAATTGACACGAATAAAAGTCAAAGCCTACATTTCATCCGTTTCTGGACTTTTTGACTCAACTCTTTAAGCATGAAATTTTCAACCGTCAACGCATCACCTTTTTGTTAAAATTGTTCACTGGAATCACAAAACTAATTTGTTTAATCTGTATCAGAAAGACTCATTAGTTAACTTTGCAATGTATATATTTCTGTGGCTCTGCCGGTCGAACAAACCAAACGGCAGCGGAATAAATTTATATCACATGGAAACAGAATAATCGATTCTAAAAGAAAGTATAGTCTGTATTCATCTAAATTACGGTTTAAAGATGTCTTAAACTTTCGGGAAAGTAAAAACTGGTAAAAATGTGCAACAAGAATTTGCAATGTAAGGAAGATGCTAAGGTGCATTATATTCATGAAGCTTATATCAACAAGCATTATTTTTAATAGGCCCTTTCCGTTAAGATAACGCTTTCTTTTGCGCCTTTATACAAACTACTTTTGCATTTCAATCAGTATGCATGCATACATACATATATACAGATTATGTATATCCATTTTACGTTCGTTATATATATACAGTATATATATATATATATATATATATATATATATATATATATATATATATATATATATATATATATATATACATATAATGACATTACAAATAACTAAGTGATGTGGTATGATATACAAGAAGGCTCATATATCTTTCATTACGTAACAAAATACGTTTCAGCCCTCAAGCAGGTTTGAACTGGATCATAGTCGACGGGCAACCACTTTACTATCTTTCTTTTTTTATTCATAATGCAAAACTCTTCTAGCAGGAAAACTGAGTGCATTTTCACTCTTCCCCTGTTAAAATAGACTTCGAATAAATTAGCATTTATCCTCGACATTATTATTTATGACATGATTCAATTCTAGCTGAGTTTGGAAGATGGATATAGGAAGTTCATTCACATTATTGTTAATGACATGTCCTAATATAGCCAAAAAAAAATTGTGATAATATTGCTCAGTACGAAATGTTATAACGCTGATAAATAATTTATTAAAGATAGATTTGGGGTAGTGTTTCCACCATCGCATTGCAAGGCCAACTGCACTACATTTGGGAGGAACTATTTTGACATATAATAAATTTAGATTAAATTCTTTATAGAATACTTTGCACTTTGTGAGGGACAAGGCTAAGGACAGTTATAAATGATACCATAACGCAATTTATGGACATTTCATTTGTCGATGGGATAATGAAGAGGGAAGATGAAGAGTGGCTGAGATATGTCCTTCGCACAATCCTTGGGAGAGTAATTACGTGAGTGTCAGCTAAGCTTAGAGTTCAGTTAAGCTTCTGTGGGCACCAGAAGTGCTGGACGACCCAGACCTACTTGGGGGAGCATTATGGGATAGGGGGCTAGAAGTGAGCGGAGAATTGTGGAAAATAAAGCACAAAAACTGACATGGGAGGTGGAATATCACTGAGCTCTTTTGCAATATGCATGGCGTTTTAAGTGATGATGACGCGATGACAAAATACGCATTCTTTGAAAAAATACGTGGAAACGTCTTCCCTCTGCCACTACGCTATCATATGACTTGGTTCTTCTTCTCACAGCCTTTATAAAAAAGAACCTGTTTTGAGTAAATTGGGAGAATCCCACAAGCTATTTTGAATATCAGGGTCTTTACGCCTTTATCACATAATTTACCACAATTCTACATCCCTCGTTCCATGACCAGCTTCTGAAGTAAATCAGAGCTTAGCTATCGTTTATTTGCTCTGTTTTTCCCAAGTTTTAAGCAACTGAAATATTTTATTGTATGAATAAGCGCTCTCTCCATGTTTTTAGTACGGATGAATAACACTAGTCTGAAAAACATAGCCAAGACAATAACCGTGGTGAATTTCTGGCTAATTAAGTTAACAGCTCTCCTAGGGCTGCCCCGAAGGATTAGATTTATTTTACGTGGCTAAGAACCAACTGGTTACCTAGCAACGGGACCTACAGCTTATTGTGGAATCCGAACCACATAGGACCTTTTTCACTTTCAACTAAGTGCATTTGGGTTGTCTCCTTGTTATTTATAAGTCAAAAGAGAAAATTAAATATAAAGAGTAAACGTCTTTTTAATTAAAAAAAAAAAAGATTCTTTATCATATCAGCGAAAAAAAATTCTGTAGTAAATAGAGTTTCGAAGCTTTAGTCACCAGTTGACAAGCATTTATACCTGTACAACAGGCAACAACTACTGAGTACTTTTCCATTCCTGTAATTAATTCTACTGGACAGTAATGTGAAATTTTTCATATCATTAATTTTTTTTTTTAGACCAAGCTTTCGCACTAAGTTTAAAATTTTTTTTTCCTTCCCAATCCGGAAAGTGAGTGGGTGGAAGGGAGACAGGTGAAGGGAGGGAGGGACACGGCCGGAAGAGCTACTGGGAGGCTTCATCAGGGGAACAACAAAAATCTGTCACAAAGACTGACAACAACCAATTCGGTAAAAGATTCAGAAGCGACCAAGGGAGAGCGCGGCGAGCATTTTCGATCTGGATAAAATGTCCGCGTTCATCGTGGGAACAAATGTTTGCTGTCTGAGTTTTGGATTCACGCCCTTTGACGACTGTGCTTGGAATAACATTGAAAAAGACAAAATACAAAAAAAATAAAATAAAATGAAGAAGAAAAAAGTCTCAGGACCACTACATAACTTCATCGTTTTTTTTTTTTTTTGTAAGAAGTGTTCTAGTCAAGGGTGAATTAAGTTAACAAAGAAAGGCATTTCTCTCTCTCTCTCTCTCTCTCTCTCTCTCTCTCTCTCTCTCTCTCTCTCTCTCATTTCGATTTCTCTTCCAATTCAAGGTCAGACGCGTATGACATATGATCAATGTTGCAGTAATGTGGTTCCAGACCTGGGCAGTACAGTGAGATTTCAATATTTATTTATGGTCAAAAATGAAAAAAAGAAAAAAAGTAGAGGCAATTACACAAAAGGGCTTTTAACGCAAATGCTTACGGCCGTTCATCGAATATAAAAGTAAAATGTGCTTTACAGTATTGAAATTCATTGTTAATTTCTCGTTACACAAACTGTTCAAGATATTTGCAGCACTGTAATTATAATCAAAATGCGTTTTCAAATTGATGGAATATTGCCCGTCGACGCATTTCCGACAAAAAATCATAAAATATTTTAGCAGGACAATAGTACCAAAAAGTAGTGAGATAATAGACTGAAAGTTTTATTACTTTAATTTGAAAATAATAACTATCTGCATCACCAAACGAATCTCAGTGAGAGTCGGTCTTTCTCTCAGGAGAAGTACATGACAATTTACTAAGTGTCATTCGCTGGTATCATTGTGGTTATGATTCCTAAAATAACCATCTGACATATTCTTTCCTCTTTCTCTCTCATTTTTATATATTATATATATATATATATATATATATATATATATATATATATATATATATATATATATATCTATATATAACACACATATATATATATATACATATATATATATATATATATATATATATATATATATATATATATATATATATATAATATATATATATATATATATATAATACCTCAAATGTTAAGTGACGAATTCATGGCTTATCATATATGAAAATATGAGATGTTACTTATACAATTATTGGTGAAACTATCATACACGTGCACATACACACACAAACATATATGTACACGCTTGCGTGTACATATATATATACATATATATGCATATAAGTATGTATGTTCGTGTGTGGGTTTGCGCGCTCGTATACATTACACAGAAACGCGGCTGTGGACATCGAATTCAAGGGACTCATTTTAACCAGCGGTTATTAATAGCAAAATGTGTGACCAATGAATGAACGTAAACGTAATATATAGACAAGTAAATGATGAATAAAAATACGCAAACAGTTGAAATACTAGACGATAACTTCCAAAGCACCGGTGAGGAAACAATGAACTCATGACAACGATTGATTGCGTTAAAGCTGAACTATTTTGTGAAATATTATCTGGGAACTACAGTTATCAAAAAGGCCTTCATTATTGTTTGTTTTCGTCATCGGCGCATTCGCATTCGAAACGAAAAAAATTAAAAGAAAAGAAATGGCTGAAAGCTTCAGATGCTGCGAGCGTAGCATTGTCATCATAGAAATTTTCCTTTGTATAAATACTGTTCTAGGGGTGATTTGCTTTCGCATAAAAAAAACAGTGGTTTAAAATATTCTAATTGTGATTGGTTATACAGGTGTGTTGGTGAGCAAATGTCTGTCTTCAAGAATAAAGAATGAAATTAAATCACTTTAATTTTCCTCACAAGAAAAATAGTATATTTATTATCCTTGTTTTCATCGTTTTAATCTTTGTACAAAGTTAAGTTTAATTTTATTTAAACGTCTATGATATTTCATTCTGAATCCAAACGTTTAAGGATTGTCTCGGTTCGTGCTACGAATAAATACTCTCACTCACTCCAAAGTTAAGTATACCTTAGTTTTACCAGACCACTGAGCTGATGAACAGCTCTCCTAGGTTGGCCCGAAGGATCAGACTTATTTAACATGGGTAAGAACCAATTGGTTACTTAGCAACGGGACCTACAGCTTATTGTGGAATCCGAACCACGTTATAGCGAGAAATGAATTTCTATCACCAGAAATAAATTCCTCTAACTCTTCATGAGCCGACAACATCTTCCTGTTGCTTAAGGACATGCCATGGCGCAAGGAACAATGCTGGCATAAGGCGAGCTTAATAAATACTACCACCAACTTTTAGAATACCATGTTACATACACAGAAGGGCGCCCACTCTCACACACAACAGAAGTGATTCTTGTCTGTTCGATGTTCAGATCCTTCATAAATTATTTACGGTAACACGAATTTGATGAAGTCATCCCTGACTGTTTGAAAAAAAAATATTTAACCAAACGACTGGCGTTTTAATAGTTATTCGGGGCATTAGCTGATGTTCATATTTAGTACAAGTACACAAAAGCCGCAAAAACGAAACAGAATTAAAAAGAGCCTGGTCTAATCGCGAAGGAAAAAACAAGCCTCATCTCCTGAAAGATGACAGGTTGTGTGAGTCAATGAAAATGGACGCAGGAAAAATGTCATTATTGAAGAGTAGGGATGTGAAGCGGAAATCTCCTTAACGCGACTGAAACTACGACTAAGTAATGCCTATAAAATCGAGGGACATGTATATTTCACCTTACGGCAGAGAGATGAAGTGTCAGTGAAATAGGCGAGAGCGGGGTATTTGGTCAGACGAATCTTCTTTGGCTATTTCCTCTGAAGAAAGACAAGAAAAACTCTAGCACCCCAATCACGAAACCATTTCTCTAATTAAAACAGGATAAGGCCAAAAACACATAATTTTCAATAACTCAGATGTTAAGAAATACTTAGGATGTCTGCGAAAAAACCTAGGTTTTATTGGCAGGCGTAACACTTTCAGTTAAGGGATTTCCCGAAACGTTGACAGATGTACGATGATGAGAAAAGTTTCCATCAGACATAAAAGGGTTCAATGCAAGGAGCAGAAACAGTAGAAAATGTCTCGTAAAGCAGGACCAAGTTAGAGAGTTCCACTTAAGTATTCCTTAAAGATCAGTTTGAAGACATAAAAATAGAGACAAATTTTAATAACAGACGTGAAAATAGGAGAAAACTTGAGGATAAGCGTGAAAAACAAACATGGTTACACAGCTGAATGAAAAGGATATATGAGATATTGAGCAATCAGCAAAGTCATGAGTATAAACATCGTTAGACTAGAGATAATCACTGATAACAAAGAGGAAAGGGAGGTAAAAGAGTAGGTTCAGCAATCAGCAAAAACATGAGTATAAACATCGTTAGACAAGAGATAATCACTGATTACAAAGAGGAAAGGGAGGCAAAAGGGTAGGTTCGGAAGAGCACCACTGCATATGGAAAAGGGAACAGATGTGGCTAAAAACCATGAAGTTAGTTTATCAACAAGACTAAACTTTTGTAAACAGAGCCATCAGCCAGACTGTACAACTAGTAAGTTAAAGATAAAGATCCTAATGGATTTTGTCTTGCAGAAGTCATACTGTTGGTCTGATAGATGAAAACTGGATTAGATTCGAAGAGATCGGGAATGTGAACTGCACAGAAATATATTTTTCCGTAGTGATTTTTTTAGAATACCAACAACAATCAAATATATAACACGCAGCGTGGTCTGCTGTTCAAAGATAATTAGATTTTTCATTATTACTATCAAGATAATATTCCATTTTGATAAAGAGATTTTGTGGCAAAGGATACGGGTTATAACCCAATTTTCGTGGTCATCGCGTTTGTTCACGAAGAAGCTGATATCTAGCTTGAGCAAAAAGCCTTAATTTCCCGTAATAGCCATGAGACTAGGATCGTATATGTGGCTCTCAACATCAGGGACATGACACTATCCACGTAATTTATGGGGTTATATGCAGACGTCGGAAAGACAGTAACCTACGTAAAAGATGGTAAAATCCCGAAGAAAAACAAGCTCCTTTAACAGACCTCAAAAGGACACTTGATTCATACACCACACCCTTTCTGAGAGCCCTGGTGAGAGAATAGTTGCCATCCTCATTTCGCAATAAAGAATCGATACTCTGAAGTCCCCAACGTTTCGACGAACGACCAGCAAATGCTTTCAGAGTGACTGTACCGGTAGTTGTCACAAAATGGTATAATCCATTCATAAACGGACTGACCTTGCATTGTTCCACACTTGTTAAGGTGAACAGCGATGTTCCTAAAAAGTGCATTTTGATTATTGTATGCAAAACATAATTTTATGTGAAATTACATTATCATTATTACTGTTATATTTGAATTTAATATTGTTGCACCGATGGTCAACCAAGCAGTAAAACGCTGAAAATAATGATGGGAAATTATTGGGGACACTTTTAGGGAAGATGCGCATGCCCAATGCATTTATGTAACTGGGGCGAATGCCACGTCATGGTTATGGAATATAAGTGGAAAATGAAATAAAGACAATTTATTCGTATGGCATAAACAGTGAACATAAATCTGAACCAAACAAGTCAGATGATGTGCTTCCGAAGGTGCTTGTTCTCCAATTTGTATTTTTTTTTTTTAGTTCCAAAGGTCGATACTGATCTGTTAACATGCCTGCCACAGCCACAGTGTCTGTGTAGGGCGTCTGAGGCATAAAAACCGACAGTGGAATATAGGGAAACGATGTAAAAAAAAAAAAATAAATACCTGAAGCAGTATCAGCGCACAATGTAACTTCTGAAGACAGGACTTATATTTTAAAATAAGTAAGCTTAGTAATGCCTGTGATATAAATGTTCCATTATTTTTTCCTTGGGAGTGGCTGGGGTGGGAGGGGGACTAGTGTAGATTATCCTTTAGCATATGAAATTACATAGGAAGTAAAAATATGGGGGAAAACAATCGGGTCTCAACTGGCGGGAACGAGTGAGATCCCAGGAATCAGAAGTAGTTAGAAAATTGGTTTTGTAGAAATCCTGAACGGTCTGAGCTTGAAATACTTAAGAAAATATCTTGAGCAAAGTTAAAATCACATTTTTTTTTTTTTTTTTTTTTTTTTTTTTTTTTTTTTTTGCCGTCAGGAAAATACAAATTTTTGGCGAAAATAACACTTGTGCTATTTCTTTCAAGTCAAGCCAAATATTACGACGGACCTCTCTGCTTATTATGGTCATCTATGTTTCTTAAAGTTTCCTAAGTTCTCTTTGGGTTCCAGATATCTAGAAGGATGCATCTTTCACTAAGCGGCCATCGCTACTAAAGAAAATATTAAGTGGTCTAAACTAAACTAATTCTTGTGATAAATTTAGAAAAATGCCACAGAAATTATCGTTTATAATTTTAGTAAATGAGAACTTTGCTTGCATCAAACCAGCGACCATTCCTATATTATCTCTAAAAATCCTGGAAAACTGAGATCTGTATATGTCTTCTGTTTGGTTTCTATGACTGCCGTCTGAAGATGTTCAAGTGTATTTATCAATGTCCTTTTGTTGGAAAAGTTTACCTCCAATTACCAAATTACGCCGAACCCATACATGTAGAATCTTTGGAGGGTTCATTGCCTTAATACATTATATGGTAGCCAGTTCCTTGTAATATGCAGTTGCTAGCTGATGACTCAAGCCATTTCCTATCGACTTTTAATCAAGGTTGTCTGTTACCTTTCCTATTAGTGAGCGGTAGGTCCAGCTGGTAGCGCCTGTTGCCTAGCAGGTGAACATTTCTTTAAGTTGAGTATACCTTAGTTTAACCAGACCACTGAGCTGATTAACAGCTCTCCTAGGGCTGGCCCGAAGGATTAGATTTATTTTCCGTGGCTAAGAACCAATTGGTTACCTAGCAACAGGACCTACAGCTTATTGTGGAATCCGAACCACATTATAGCGAGAAATGAATTTCTATCACCAGAAATAAATTCCTCTAATTCTTCATTGGCTTGTCGGAGAATCGAACGCGGGGCCAGCAGAGTGCTATCCGAGAACGATACCCACCCGTCCAATGAGGAACTGTGAACATTTCTCTAAGCGAAGGCTAGTTCCACATTTGGAAATTGTGGCCTTGCTCAGGGGAAGCACAATAGTCACTGGTAGCCAGGTAACAGACGACCTTGATTAAAAGTCAATAGGAAATTGTTTAAGTCATCAGCTAGGAACGGCATATTACAAGGAAGTGGCTATCATATAATGTAGTAAGGCAACGAACCCGCCAAAGATTCTACATGTATGGGACAGGCGTAATTTGGTAATTGGAGGTAAAGTTTTCCAACAAAAGGACATTGATAAATACACTTGGACATCTTCAGACGGCAGTCATAGAAACCAAATAGATAATAAAGATATTTATCAAGAGAGAAAAAGAAAAATAAGGAATGCTAAGTGCCAGAGAGTAGCAGATGGTCTCCAACTTGTCACTGCCACATTAAAGTTGAAACTAAAAGCGACCAACAGAAAAGTTGGTGGAGTATCTAGATTTAATGCAGCGAAGCTTCTTGAAGATGAATGTCAAGAAGAGGCTTTTGCAACTGGATACCGAAATAGATCTGCAGTTCTAGACGCCATAAATGAGGAGGAGGAGAGTGGTCTAACATCAAGATTATATATCAATATGCATTACAAGTAGTGCTGAGATGCAAGGTAACGAAATGGAAGCCTTGGACATCAGATGAGACCGAGGATAAAATAGATAATATACAAAAGCAACAGGTACATGTCGACAAACGTGCTAAGCGGTCAAGCATAGATGGTGAAGTTAAAGAAAAATCGAGATAAGAGAGAATATTTGGATAAACAGGCTGATGATACTGGCAGAGTCTTTATTCGGGAAGTGGCACTGGTCTTAGGGCAACCAGCAGGTACATTAGTGACATATGCACGAGTAAAAAGAAAATGAGAAAAATATCTGTCAAAAGGATGTATAGGTCATTTATAAAGTCAGAAGAAGACGAAAGACAGTGCTAGGATAATTTCATTCATATGTCAGAAGCTGACAAAGACCTGAATGTGTTTATGAATGAATTCACTGTTTTTTTTTTTTAAATACAATCAATAATATTGACACACTGGATTGGAAAACACTTCTATATAAAATGGAATGAAGAAACAAAGTCTAATGACAGGGAACTGGAAATCTTAGCTAAGGTTACAAAATAATGGTGACCCGACTGATTGTGGTAACTATTTTGGTATTACTCTTACATTTGTTGTAATGAAAACATCTAAACATTCTCGATGGCCTGAGGAAGAAATTGATGAAAAAAAATTTAAATTTAAACATGTTAGTTTTAGAAAAGGAATTGTGTTAAGCCATATTGTATAGCTGTATGTGGAATTCTAAAATTCCCCTCTAAAGGTTTTTGTTGATTGTGAGAAGGAATTTGATAGGAGTGAAGGAGTGAAGATGCGGAGGAGTATATATACGGAGTATGGTGAAAGACTAGATGAGGAGTTTGTTAAATTTCATGATGAGGTAATAAGAAAAACAGTGTGCTTGTGGGTATTGGAGGGTAGGATGAGGGAATAAAAACACTAAGTCATGGGATGAGAAAATGAAAGGTTTAGGAAAAGAAAATTATTTGAGGTGAAGCTTCATGAAAGAAAGATTATCTACAAGCATACAAGAGGATAGATAGGGTAGGCAAAAAAGGGGGATAGCAAAAAGAAGACAATACAAAAGAAGTAGGAAAGGTGGGCAAGAACTTTAAGGAGAATTAAAAAAAAACTAGAAGAAAGTAAAAGCAAAAAGGAAACGGGATAAACATGAAATTACAAAAAAATAAATAAATAAAAAAATGGAAATGGAGAGATGTTGTATCAAATGAACGTGATCATTTGTCAGCTGAGTGAGCATTTTGTTGTTCATGAAAGACAGAAGAGAGGAAGAACTGAAATATAAGCGTGGAACGGGACAATATCAGGTTAAGATTGCTTGTGATAGCAGCCACTGAGAATGTAAAGGGGACTATTAAGAGGCTCAAGAACGGGAAGTAACAGTGCCAATTGATAGGATTACAAATGAGATGTTGTGGCCCATTGTTGATAAGTTGAGGAAAAGGTTTTAAAGGAAGGGTGAGATGCATATCTGTTTTACTCTATAAAGGTAAAGGTCATAAATGTGACTGTAAGAATTATAAGGTCAAGTTGCATAATTTAATTCTTATTGACAAAGTAAGGTAGACACTGAAGGATTAACAGGGGAACAAAAGTGTGGGCTTATCCAAGGAGGAGGGTGGGTGTGTGGATCCACTGTTAGTTATGACAGAGTTGTAAGAAAAAATTGAAAATTATAGTTGGAAAACAGAATACTGCAAGCCCATTGGCCCTATAGGGAAAGCAGTTCAATACAGTAAAGGAAACTGTGAAGTAAAGAATAAACTGTGAAAGATAGATGACAACGTTAACCAAATGAATAACAGAAAAAAAGATATATAACAAAATAAATTAAACTAAACAAATAACAAATAAAGTATGAAGTGAGAATTCATGTCAGCCTACTCAACAGAAACTTTTCGTACCAGGCTTGAATTTCTAAAGTTCCAGTTATTCAACTAGTGTATCGGGAAGATAATTCAATATTTGGTCACAATAGCAACTAACCTTTTAAAAAATGTGTGGTATTACGCCCTCACAGAAAAAAAGGCACAACTCAAATTAACTGCATATCTAGTGCTATATGGTGGATGGTATTGTTTGGGTAGATCTGAATGCAAAGGACGATTGGAATTATAAAATATCTTCTACAATCTACATCATGCACAAAAGGCTGATTGGACGTCGGTGCCAGAGATAGATATCAAGATCAAGGATAAGACACTTCATAGAACTTTAGTGTTTGACCAACTATTTCAGATACAAGTCAGCTAATGAATACCAAACGAGGGAACAATATACAAAGCATAGTTGAAAGAGGAATTAAAACTGATCTTAGGGGTAGATAGAGCTCCAAATATCTTGAGATACTTTCTTAGAGTACCAGTTTTCTTTTTGCAACTGAAAAAGGGATATACCGGTTATATTCCCCAAAAGTGAATTTACAAGAAAGCTTGACACCTAGAATTATAAATGAGCTTTTTGTGGTCATGCAAACAGCATCAGTGACGTGAACTTGGAAAGGAGGATCAATGTCCTTGACCTACAAACATTCATAATTTGAGTTTTGTTTGAATTCAGCTTCATTCCACGTAATTTGTATCAAACACTAATGTTTGCTAAATTGAAGCAAAACGTATGCTACATTAAGTAAACAGGGGAGATACTGATTCTATGTAAAACAGGGGCTAACATATGAGTTTTTCAGAGAAAGGACAAAAGTTGTACTTGAAAAGTTGAGGTTAGGAAAATGGACCTTGAAAGGAGTGTGAAATTTTTATGTTTGCAGATGAAAGACAATTAGGGATAGTGAAAAATATCTGCAGTGAAAAATATTTGCATAATCTAGCAAAAGACTTTGAACTTTTTTGCAGCAGGAGGAAGCTGAGAGTGAATGTGAACAAAAATAAGGCTATGAGGGGTAATAGTCACATAGGCATTTGGAAGCAGACATAACAATGGGACTGAGATAAGAGAATTAGTTACGATAAATGAAGCTAGAAATAGTGGGGTCTGTGCACAAGACTAGCAAGCTTTGCTTGTGGAAGCTAAGATGGGAATCTATAATGGAATTTTCGAGTAAAACATCCTTAATAAAATGAAGTGTGGGAAAAAAGATTGACTCTGTTAAGATGGTCAGTTCGCATAACTTATATGGGGTAAGAAGTCCTGAAAGGATAGGAAGTTTAGAGGTATACAGAGGTAGTAGAAAGTTTATTGTAGTTGAAAAGGCAGATCAGAGCATTTTGAGATGGTTTAGTCATGTGGAAGGAATAGGAGACATTACGTTGGTGATGTACAATTCAAAAGTCTAAAGAGCGAGGAGAAGAGAAAGATTTAAAAATTTTCGAATAGATGAAGTGAAATAAATACCGGGGTAGAAGGACCTCATTATCGGGAAGAGCAAGATATATGCAAACTTAGCAGTGGGTTTCAGTGCACTGCTGATGAAAGTCTGTGTATAAGGGAGGTTTTCTGCACTATTCTGCAGTTAAAGTAGGAATTTAGCAGTGACCAATATGCTGTTTATTTCTCTGGAAGACCCCATTACGAAGGGAAATGGGAAATATATATATATATATATATATATATATATATATATATATATATATATATATATATATATATATATATATATATATATATATATATATATATATATATATATATGTGTGTGTGTGTGTGTGTGTGTGTGTGTGTGTGTGTATGTAATTGTAATAGCCACAGTGTCCTCTTAACTTCTCGAATTCTTTCGCTTTTTGGATACACTTGTCACTACAAAGCCTTAAGATCCAAGTGCGAGAAATATGAAGAATGTCCGGCAGCGGGAAACGAACCAGGCTTCCATAATCATAGTAATTATGATGTCCGGTAGCGGGAAACGAACCGGGTTCTATAATCACAACTATGATTATGGAACCCGGGTTCGTTTCCCGCTACCGGACATCATAATTTCTTCATATTTCCGGCACTTGGATCTTAAGGCTTTGTAGTGACAAATGTATCCAGAAAAGTTCGAAGAATTCGAGAAGTTAAGAGGTCAATATGGCTATTACAGCTACATATGTATCTGGTAAAAGTGACCAGTCGATTCTACACACACACACACACACACACACACACACACACACACACACACACACACACATATATATATATATATATATATATATATATATATATATATATATATATATATATATATATATATATATATATATATATATATATATTAATGTAAGTCCATTGTATTTGTGCGTGTCAGACAATTAATCAATCTCACATATCGAGCTGAATGTGTTTATTGGTTGTATTGGTACAAGGTAATTTGCTAAAGGACATTTTTTAATAATATCAAAACGAAACTCGTTTTATTCACACGTCAGAAAACAGCAGAGACCTCGCAGCACTGTCTTCGAAAGCAAACAAAAACCAAATCCCAAAAACGGGAAATAAAAAGACACCGGAGCGAGAGCGAAGTCTGATAGAGAGAACTTGTTGTGCTCATAACTCTACCTTTGAGAGTATCACATAAATATGCAAATATTGAACCCCGACAAGGGACTCGGTGTAGAGGAAATTAAACACCAATATATATTCATGGCCGTGATGAATGTATCGTTTTGTGACGGAATATCCGAGAGACACCGAATAACTTCCAGCTTTTGATAATTCGCGCCGAATTAAAATCGAATAATTGACATATTTAGAACCTATCGGCCCAGGAGAGACGCTTTTAATGCGCGCAAGAGGGGAACCTGGACACTGAAAGCTCTGGATGCTGAAAGAGAGAGGCCGTCGAGAAAAAGAGAAAATCATAAACGTCATATAAAGCTATATTTACACTACACACAGTCTCTTGGTCTCTGGTTTTTCCATTTTTCCTTTTTGAAGGTATCCCACACACGACGTCTCTAATAAATCAGATGACGCATATCTTGGGGGGATAGACCACGTGATCGGAAAGAAACAACGTATCAGAAATGGCGGCAAATTACCTCCCAAACAGAGTGATGGATGACTGGGGGTAGGGGGGGGTTAAGGGGAAGGGGGAGGGAGAAAGAAGGCTGTCTCGGAGAGTTATCACATCCTTTCATTCACACACACACACACACACGCCCGCCATCGACACTATTGGAAGATCGCCGATGTGGATATACATAACACTTTCCTCTGACCGAAATGATGAGTCAGTGCGGCCGAAAAGCAATGAAAACGAGCCACTCCTGGTGGCGAAAGAAGAAGAAGAAGATGAAGATGAAGAAGAAGAGAAGGAGGAGAAGGGAGATCGCGAAACTCTCAACACGAGAAGGCACTAGAAGACCATCTTGCTCAGTTACAAAGAACCATAAGAAACTCGTTTATCATATAAAAAAAAGAAAGGTTGAGCTGCGCGCCGCCATACAAGA
>NC_089744.1:17297500-17330000 GCF_040412425.1 Macrobrachium rosenbergii
TTTCCATCCTGTCCAAAGCAAATCTATGTTTTAAGAACAAAGCATCTGTCTACCTCTGATTAAAATATCTCAATGGGCAAAATATCAAAATATTCCTGATTCGGTATTAGACAACGTATTAATAACTGCAAAAAGAACTTTTTATGATAACAACGAAAACATGCAAGAACTACTTTACAGAAATAATTTCAAAGATGTTCAACATCTACTTAAGAGCAATGAAGTTAATGTAGCATTTAAAACGCAAACACAATAAAAAAGCAGTCATAAAGAATTCTCGCATCAGTAGTGAAGAATATGTATATCAAATCCCAATATGTATATCAAATCCCAATATGTATATCAAATCCCAATATGTATACCAAATCCCAATATGTATATCAAATCCCAATATGTATACCAAATCCCAATATGTATATCAAATCCCATGCACGCCAAACATGGTCTAGCATATTCAAGAGAGCAGAACGACATAGAAATGCTCAACATTTGCAAAGGAGAACAGTGCCATTTTCGGTCATGTTAGTGAAAACAATCACGTCATCTATAGAGGGGGAGTTAAAAAGATTGTTTATTCCAATAACATACTGGAAAAAATATTATGTCATTTGTTTTATAAAACAAAGACTTTGTAAGACATTAAAAATCAACAGAGGAATGTACAAAATCAATTAATTAATTTTGAAAGAAGCATGTAAAATATGTTCATTTTAAGAAAGGTAGTTTACCTCGGGCTAGGGGAAATGGGTCAGCCCACCAAGATTTTTTAATGGGCCACTGACCTCCGACGCACATGGGTTTATTGCTCCTCCCCGTTTTTTATATTTATCAGGTGTGATTATCTTATTTCCAACGGGCTGTATGCTCGTTTGCACTGTCACTCTAGCGTACACACACACACACACACACACACACGCACACACACACATATATGTATATATAATATATACATATATATAGTTTTATATATTGTAAAATTCTACCACTATGTATCATTTACTTTTGAAGAGGTATTTGAAGACTTAAGGTGAAACTAGTCAGTATTTATATACATCTGCACATATACATCATAGTTATGTTCTAGTGATTTCAAGCACACATACATACACTCGGTTATATATATATATATATATATATATATATATATATATATATATATATATATATATATATATATATATATATATGTGTGTATATATATATATATATATATGTATATATATATATATATATATATATATATATATATATCATAAAAAATAGAAATAATATTTCTAATAAGAATCTATATAATGTATAAATGCAGTCGAAGACCTAATTATGAACATCGACATGAATGAATTAAGAACATATTTCGGTGAGAAACCATGCATATCTGCGGATTTGAAGACTCACTGCTTTACGTTTTTGATAACTCAAGGAAATTTTAGTCATCTTTAAGATGTTTCCAGCCGTTCCTTAGCAAGAACAGCTGTGTGAGAGTCAAGAGGAAACTACCAGAAATCACACAGAAATGAGTCACTGGCTGAGTGTTGGGAAGATCCCGTAAGTCATGGGGAAGAGACCAAGAGGAAAGAATCTTGCTTTGTACATTTACATGACTTTATGTCAGAAGTCAGTAAACGATGATGTCTGTGTTTGAAAATTAACATTAAAAACTCCTGCTTTATCTACATTTCCAGGCTTGTATTGTGAATCGTATTGTTTAGGACCTTTTGTTGAAATACTCACAAAACAAAATATAGTCTTGAGAATGGGCGAAAAACAAATAGAAAATGGTAGAGAATTTGAAAAAAAAAAATCCATTGCGTGTGCGTGCTCTGATGAATCCAAAACTGAGACAATTTTACCTAATTGCATTTCTTACTAGTTTTTTAAGCATCCTTATGTCATCTTGGTCTAAAATGGACTAAAATCAAATGATATAAATCACATTTACTATAGAAATCTTGGTTTTTTTTCCAGCGCTGTTGATCTGTTAAAGAAAATTTTTTTCACCTCAGGCTTAAACCCGAAGAATCTGTACAAGCGTGCATAGGCAGGTCTTGTCAGATTTACTTACGAATAACTCTTGCAAAGATATTTTCATCCCATCTCTCTCTCTCTCTCTCTCTCTCTCTCTCTCTCTCTCTCTCTCTCTCTCTCTCTCTCTCTCTCTCTCTCTTCTTTCAACATCACAAGCCACTGTGAAATTCAAGATCGCATCCCATGATAAGAACCAATATCAAAGACCAGAAATCAAGATCTTCAAAAAGCCACGAAAACAACGTGAAAAATATGTAAATTGATTAAATGTTATGACTTTCCTATTGATTCATGGCAACTTGTGGATGACTGCTTCAAAAGCAATTGCATAAAGAGTAACTAGAAATGTTATATACTAAAAATGACAGAACAGTTGTAAGGCGCCGTGCAACTGTGCATATCTAGCAACGCAAATTATGCTAATAATAGCCTATATATTTGCACAGTTTACTTGGTAGTGCATCAGCACATACAAGTTAAAGGAAAATGGATAGACAGAGGTATTACCAAGGAAAAAATGAGGCTCGTCCAAGGCAGATTAATCCAGATCTCTTGCAATCAAATCTAAGTCGTGCTTATTAGTATTACTGCAGACCATTGAATAATCCAGCAGTAAGTATTGAGCTTCTGGTGCTTGGAGATCTAGTCCATGAGTAGACATGGCTTCATGTTTGTTTTACATTCTAATATTCTAAGCGATTTCTCAGGTAGCAAATATTAAAGGGAAGCAGCCCTAAGCAAAGTTAGTATGTCTAAATTTTCCTATTTCCATAACTGAAAAAATACCGAGAAAAAAAATTCTTACAGGAAGGCTCTACTAAATTATCAAGTGTCTTTGAAAGTAGTTATAAGAAATTTTTCTCAGAAAAGGGGAAGCTTTGGAGGGTATCAATAACTATATTGACTCAATAAAATTACACACACACGACGTAATCAAACTACGGCTGCAGGGTTAGACTAACTAGTGAAGCTGAAGTAGGCCTAACTTGCAAAGTTACTTGAAGTCTCATGAAAATTCCAGATTACTTGGGGCTAAGGATAATTTTCCAGAAGCGGGACTGAACAGGCTAAAGGTGGTCTTTTAATGTTACTTTTCTTATGGAGGCTTTCCTGGACAGGATTATCGTTTCAGTGGAGACCGATTTCAGGCTTGAAAAACACACTGTCTTTGATGAATCTCCAGCTCCTTAAAAACCTTGCAGATACTACAGTATTCACTAAGGCTTATTCATACTTGGAACTGGAACAGAGAGGAAAGGATCAAGATTCACAAGGCGTTAACGAAGGCTAGTTATAGAAAGCACGTTGCAGGCAAAATTATTTTCAAATATTTATTTTAACTATAGTCAAACAATGACACATCAAAAAAGTGTTCCTATCATTCGCTGATCTCTTTGTGTTGTTTATGAGAGAAGCAATCTTATAAGGCTAGTCTATGACTTGTGGCAATCACTGAAATTACACTGATATGGACCATCGCTTCCCCAAAGTCTGAGCGATATGGATCTGTTTCATTATTTGACGCCTATGCCAAAATGATCAAATGGATGGGTTTGCATCCCTATACCTTTTACTAATGTTGAAAAATATGGATATTGCTTCTTTTTGCTCTAAAGGGAACAAAATGGGTTACTCAAAGGAATAAGATGGGTCTTTTACTGTAATATACGCCGGAGGAAAGTGAGATTTGATTGCATTCTGAATCGTTATCAGTACTATCGTCACTTACAAGCGTAAGTCACCATTCTAGTTTGATTTTTTGTCACTGTCTTTATTTAAATATTATTGCCAAAAATACACATACTTACTTTTGGAACTAGTCCAAAAAGGAATACAAAAACTTTCAAAACATACACCAAAACAACAGCCTGAAAATTACCGATAATAATGGGTAAATAATAAACGGAAAATTTCTTTTAAAAAATAGAGTTAAAGGACTAGGTTGTTTTCAGTTACTATTACAACTTTTTTTAAACTTACGATTATCGACATCTGAAACAAGCAAGACTGTCAAGTTCACAAAAAGTATCAGCGGACATTGAAATGCAGTTTCTGGACGTTTTGGCCAGATATCAAACTTGAAATTCCAGACCGAGTTTTACATATATATATATATATATATATATATATATATATATATATATATATATATATATATATATATATACATATATATATATATATATATATATATATATATACATACATATATATATATATACACACATATATATATATATATATATATATATATATATATATATATATATATATATAATATATATGATAAAATTAAAACCACATTGATAAAAGGATGGGATATCTCTTTTTAGGACCTTCAATACTGCGAACCTTAATGTCGGCTACCCAGATAAATTTATAGATAAATTCATATATAAAAGTACCTCCAAAATCATGATGCGTTTTTACCAAAAGAAAAGGAAATACTTGGAGTGGAAATAAAGAAAAAATCTTTAAGCTCATGTTTTTCGTTTATAATGACAACACTTCTGCAAAAGCACACGTGACCCTGATGACTTCAGTTTCGGGAAAAAGCTATATGGAGAGAGAGAGAGAGAGAGAGAGAGAGAGAGAGAGAGAGAGAGAGAGAGAGAGAGAGAGAGAGAGAGAGAGAGACCTGCTGCCGAGGTTATCTGAACCCGTCATTCATAATTAAGTCAGCACTGTGGTTTATACCAGATATGGAAGCCGTCATATATACTAGGAGGTCACAAAATCAATGTAAAAAGATCAGTGAAATAAAATGAAGACATGTTATCTTAGGAGCATTCATTGACATCATCCCCATTATGAATAGACACAAATCATTCGCAACGGTAAACTCCATCAGGAGAAAGGAGGTAATTATGGAGATTAAATTAAATATGGTACCCAAAGGACAGAACAATCCTATGGGCCAAAGAGACTCTCCAGTGAAGGGAACACCACCGCATTATATCGAACGGTCAACAGGGATCAATATCAGTAACACAGCGACCGGATAAAAGAACATCTTCAAGACTGGGAAGCAGACATCTCTACCGACTGGTAGAGGTTTTGAGGCCGGCTTAATCTGGGCCAGCCAATCTTGTAGAACAGAACATTGCTAATCTATATCCTCTTAACATGGGAGGCGTGTTTCCCGAAACATTTAAGTAACAAGTTGTATTTCTGAAATGCAGACTATATACGAAAATGATCCCGAGTGCGAATGCGGAAAAAATGTTTTTATATATATTTCGAAAATGACGAAACAGTTGCTAGCTTGCATTATTATTATTATTATTATTATTATTATTATTATTATTATTATTATTATTATTAAGAGATTCACATTTTCGTGAAAAACAATCTGTGTAATAAAAATCCACAATTATATATAGTAAATATACTACGTTTATTTCACATATATTTACTATACAATTATGGATTTTTATTACACACATTATTATTATTATTATTATTATTATTATTATTATTATTATTATTATTATTATTATTATTATTATTATTAAGCATTCTAACCACAGCTATGTTTCTTTCCATTGGTTGATCCAAGGTCTAGACCTCTGGTTGATCATAATACGACCGAAATGGAATCAGCTGTTATCACTAGTGATGTCAGCTATCCATCTCTTCTAAAGCCTTTGTACAAGGAATAATTCAGGCTAATCTCAAGGAAATACGAACGTTCAGTGCTATTAATTAATCTGTTGAACAAGCAACTGTTCACACGTTGAAATTTCTTGGAGTTTCTTGGGAGCTTTATTCCGCTTTTTTCGCAAAAAAAAAAAATAAAAGGTAATCTCTCTTCTTATTTTCCGTCTTGTGTTACTTTGCGCTCTGCCAAGCGAGACTCGGTCGAATGCCGGAATCCTAAAGAAATTAAGTACAGAAAACTGCCATCTGCTTTTTTTTTTTTTTTTTTTTTTTGGCATATATGCTCCGGGCGTAGCCACCGGGCGTATAGGGTAGAATGCGAGTTCATTTCAGGACAGAAATGAGAGCGCCATCAGACCAGACTTTGCAGAGTGCTGATATTGACTAGGAATAATGACAGGACAATGCCAATATGGACCAGATGATGAGGATCTATATACAGCTGCCTCCTATGCTGGTGCTGTATTCAGAAGGATGTGGCGGCAGAAATAGCCAAAGGTTTAGCGGGTAGGTAGGACTACAGATCTTAGGTAGATGCGTGTACGTCTATAATGCAAGACCTTCCCATAGATAATCGTAAAACCAGTTTGGTACGCATTTGCTTGACACTGGCCATTGGCATATAGCAGCTCATATTTTCTTGCAATATCTTATTCTTTTTGGCTGTTTCTATAATCATATTTTTGTCCTAATCCTGGTCGTTATGTGAATTATTTTCTTGTCCAATATAGTCCAAATTCAAGTTAAAATCCTTAGCAAATTCCTCTTTAAACAAAGCAAGTACAGAACAAAACAAGTTCGGGAAAGTACTATATGGAATAAAAAAAAAAGTTTTGTGCACAAACTAAGCACTAAACTAGCCATATAGACTGATGCTGAAGATGTTAATTTTAGGATTTTTAATACCCAAAGACTCAGAAGCTTCCAAGAATCTTAAAAAAAATGTTGAAAATTAACAGTATTTTTTCTTGTTGGTTTCGACCGCTGTTTAGAAGTTTCAGTTGAACCCGGAGGAATTCTGAACAAGTTCAAAACAACTACATGTGACGTGTAGTTGGATACCTCGAGTAAAAGGTCACAAAAACAACGAGAGAGAGAGAGAGAGAGAGAGAGGTAAGAAGACACACCATCAGTCACCATGGACATCACGCACCACAAAGGCTCACCATGGACATCGAAGAAACCACCACAAAGCTCAGTCTTCTCAAACACATAGCCCAAGTTTAAGCCTCTTCATTTACCCGGAAAACATTCTGACTTGAGATAGCACTGATGATTATTTTCCAGGCTTCATCATACCCAATTTTGACGTTAGATATAATCTGTCAGAATGCCTGAGTTTAGGCATTCCCGGTGCCGATGGCTGATCTTGGGTTTACATAGCTAGAAAATAGGATTTAATAGATTTTCAGCGTCGTTTGATGATTTTAACTTTATTTTAATATAAAAGAAGGATTTTAGAAGCAATTATTTATGAAAATTTAAACTGTCCTTGGCTGTTAAACCAGAATTCAACTATTGATGTTTTTACACACACACATATGTATATATATACATATATACTATATATATATATATATATATATATATATATATATATATATATATATATATATATATATATATATATATATATATATATATATATATATATATATATATATATATATACACCTTCACCTTCACCTACCCGTACCTAAGACTCGCCAAAAGCACATGGATAACAGGGGCTCTCACTATCCAAAGAGAGCCGTAAAAATGCCTGCCTGTTTTTTCATACTCTGACACTTATGTCGACACTTATAAATTCATTTAGGTCAACATGTATTTATTTCACCCGCGTGGTTAGCAAAAGAAATTTGCCATAACTCCCATGAAAGATGGAACTTATCCCAGGGCATTTGCTGGTTGAAGAAGACAGGTGTGGGGAGCAAGACTGCAGAATATAACGGAAAAAAATTTAGAGAATAATGGAAAGAAAAATAGTCTGTCACAAAACTGCGGAAGAAAGAGAAAAACATGAAAAGGAAGAGAACAATGAAACTTAAATAATCATAAACAGAGAAAACCTCAAATTAGAAACAACGTGCTAAGGCTAACGGACAATGGATTGACCAGGCAAGAGGATGCAATTCTATTATGATGAATTAAAAATAATTATAAAAATATCATGTACCAAAAGCAAAAGTAAAAAAACGCTTAAATAAATGTAAGGATTAGCTCCACAAAAAAATCCAAATGTCAGAGAGTGGTTTGGAAGGAAAAAATCGTTAGAGAAAAAAAAATAAAATAAAAAAAAAATCAGCAATGCCCTTTCTTAGTTCTAAAGAAGGGAGGAAAAGAGTTGTGAGCCAGGGGGACGTTTTATGAGTATGACGAGTATGAACTAATGGATTTGAGGGAGGGTGAGAGGTTGATAAGAGGGTCTTCCAAACACAAGGGGTACAGGGCAGTCAGCGGAGATGGGGCAACGAGAGAGAGAGAGAGAGAGAGAGATGGAGAGAGAGAGAGAGAGAGAGAGAGAGAGAGAGAGAGAGAGAGAAGTGTGTAAGAGAGAGAGAGATGGTGTGAGAGAGAGAGAGAGAGAGAGAGAGAGAGAATGGTGAGAGAGAGAGAGAGAGAGAGAGAGAGAGAGAGAGAGAGAGAGAGAGAGAGAGAGAAGAAGGAAGAGAGAGAGAGAGAGAGAGAGAGAGAGAGAGAGAGAGAGAGAGAGAGAGAGATGTGTGTAAGAGAGGAGACAGAGACAGAGAGATGGTGTGTAAGAAGACAGAGAGAGAGAGAGAGAGAGAGAGAGAGAGAGAGAGAGAGAGAGAGAGAGAGAGAGATGGTGTGTAAGAAGAGAGAGAGAGAGAGAGACAGAGAGAGTAGACAAAGAGCCAGAAGGAGAGAAAGGAGAGTGAAGAAAGCGAACGAAGAGGTCACCAGGGAAATTAAGGAAACATTCCTTTGACTTCGCCACCTAACCCCCTTTCTCCTCTTCATTTCCCGACCAAAGAATCTCTCGGGATGTGCCTCTCCTACGCATATATAAAAACGCAAGGATTTCTAAAAGAAATGGGAATCGATAAAACCATTGACTCGCCGTGAACTTTAGAAAGTTGCTCCTCCTCCTCCTCCTCCTCCTCCTCCTCCCTCTACCCACTCCTGCGGCGGCGACAAACGCAGACAACAGGTGCTTCGGGCTCGGCACTCGACGCCAAGTCTGACCGAGTCGGTTTGCTTCTTGGCTCGAGGCGCCGAGCGCGCTCGCACTCCGTCAGCAAAGATAAATAAGGTTCACCTCATCCTGGACGAAGGGTTTAAGAATGACGTCTTTTTAAAGTGCGGAATTATGTAATTTAAACATTTCATACATTCTACCTGCTATAGGGTTTTATTATCTTATATTTTTCCTAATATCTCCCTCGTTCTTGGATGAAACAAAAGACAGGCATAGGAATATCCCGAAATCGTTCATGGTTAATATCAAATCATTAAGATTATTATAGCCATTATGCTCAACAATAACTGAAAAAAAATAATATTCATTAATGAATAACTCTTGCTATTCCAGGCTTCCATGCTAACAGTCACCAAAGGATGGTAGTCATTTGTTTTATATCTATTTGTCATAACCAAATAAACTATTAGTATGAAATGAAATGTCTTAATAGAGGCTTATATCCATACTGATTATGGTTTCTGAAGAGAGGAGAGAGAGAGAGAGAGAGAGAGAGAGAGAGAGAGAGAGAGAGAGAGAGTCAGTTGTTCAGAGCAGATACAGGAATATAGTTTATATGTGAAATGTATTAATTCAATACAGAAATTAAAAAGTCGATATAATCTTTATGCATGTTTATATATTCATAAACTCCTCTAAGCCGCTGAAACTATAGTTGATAATCCAAACTGTTTATCTACACACTTGTACTTCTCATGTGCAACTGAGCAAGTTACTGTATTTCTGTAATGAAGATACAAAATACATAATAAGCAAATAGAAGCAATACAAGTGTAACGTACAGACCCGCGGCGCAGAGTATGTATTGATCTGCATATGCACCTGTGAATGAAAAAAAGTCTCTCATCTAAAAACTATTTAAACTACAATGTAAACATAATTTTGAGCAAACCAAAATAACGAAGAATTTATTCTGTGCAAGAAAAAGAACAAATGTACACATGACGTGAAGCGATTACGGCTTTATTAAGAATGGCACCACAAAACAGCAACAAGGAAAGACTTACCTATTTTCCTGTAACCAAACAGGCATGTATTCTTTGTTTTTGCTCTTTTACAATAACATCCGAAACCAGAGTTTTTCTGATTATCCAGTACTCCTTTAAAGTTGCAATTATAAATATTTAATTGGTGGCAAAAGCTAAATAAGTTCCTGGGTCGTAAGCTTCAGTATGTTTTGTTAACAGAAAATAAAAACAGACTTCAAAGCCCTATGTGCAATAATTCTTAAATAACTATATTCCTATCTGAGTGGGTTTCACAATCTAGTTCTGTCTATAGAAAAAATAATTCAGTACTTATATGTGCGGATCAAGGATGCAAAATATGGATTTAAAATCATTCAAATTTTTTATCAAGTCATCGTTATCAATACGCCAGTTCCATACATAATACAAATAACAAATTCTTCCACTGTTTATGCGTACATAAGAGTGTAGGAGCTACCCCCAAAACAGACCCTACTTTCCCAAATCCGTGAAATCAGATGATGGCACTCCGCGAGTGCCACTCATGAAAGGCGTTCCCATCTCCCCAGCGACTAATAAACCATCCCCGTGTAGAGTTTATTCAGACTGTGCCAACTCCCAGGAGGAAGCTGAGGAACGAGGAAAGGTGGACTCTGACCGGGTAATTAGTTGTGCAGTTAACACCCAGATTTTCATGGATGCAATCTTATTTCAGTTGGTACCTAAGTCTGTAGTACTATTCATTCAGCATTTATTTTTGTTTTATTTCATTTTTAAGCGTTGAGTAAAGATGCTGAAATGATCAAGCAAATAAAATGTACTAATACACAGAGCATAACCATAGTCACAGTAGTATTAATAACTGCAGCTATGAGACACTAACGCTGTCAGAGAGAGAGAGAGAGAGAGAGAGAGAGAGAGAGAGAGAGAGAGAGAGAGAGAGAGAGAGAGCTTCTATATTTTGTATCTAGCTTTACAATGAACGCATAATTTTATGAAACAAGAACATAACAGAAAGATACACACAAGAGAGAGAGAGAGAGAGAGAGAGAGAGAGAGAGAGAGAGAGAGAGAGAGAGATCGCTTCTATATTTTGTATCTAGCTTTACAATGAACGCATAATTTTTATGAAACAAGAACATAACAGAAAGATACACACAAACAACTGCACAATAAACATAAAGAAAAAATAACAACCTACACTCAAGAAATGCTTAGCCTTGCTAAGTACATAAATAGGAAAGAAAAAAAAAAAAACTGACACATCCCTAACAAGCAAATACGGTCCGCTTTTTTATCATTTTTTCCCCTTTTTTTTGAAGGACAGGCACATTTTCCACATAAACTCTTTCCCATGATAATAGGAACATATTCAGAGTGTAGCAACGGCTTTCAGCGTCAGCCCAAGGGAGATCTCGGCAACCGGATGGGGACTCTGCCACAGACCAACCCACTCGCATAATTTCCCCAGCGATAGCACAGGAGGAGAGAGAGAGAGAGAGAGAGAGAGAGAGAGAGAGAGAGAGAGAGAGAGAGAGAGAGAGAGAAGCATTAGGAGATTATGCGTAAAGGAAGAGGGGTATGGAAAACAATGCTTCGGTTGTTTTACAGATTTCTGGGAATGATTCCAAGGTGATAATAATAATAATAATAATAATAATAATAATAATAATAATAATAATAATAATGGAAAGAGAAACCCACAAGATTCCTGTGTATAACTTGTTTACTTGTAAATACTTACATATTACTTGAATCTCGAGTACTTTCAGGTCCTAACTGTGACCCTTTTTTCAAGAGATGTGAAGGTGGAGTACTTTCAGGTCCTAACTGTGACCCTTTTTCAAGAGATATGAAGGTGGAGTACTTTCAGATCCTAACTGACCATCAGATCAGGATATCAGACCGACAAGATGGGATTAACAACTCTCAAGAGAATGGAAACCAGGACAGCCATCATATAAATGACAGCACGGGGAGAAGAAGTTCCAGAAGATTGCTGGGCCTTGAAGAACCAGCCTGACCACCTTCACATCTCTTGAAAAAGAGTCACAGTTAGGACCTGAAAGTACTCCACCTTCACATCTCTTGAAAAAGGGTCACAGTTAGGACCTGAAAGTACTCGAGATTCAAGTAGTATGTAAATATTTACAAGTAAACAAGTTATACACAGGAATCTTGTGGGTTTCTCTTTTCATCTTCAGAAGAAAACTGAAAGAAGTTTTTGTTTGGTTAATAATAATAATAATAATAATATGGAAAAAAAATTTATGAGCTATTAAACCCAACCTAATTTCCTCTAATGTCAGATCGATTTTGATTTGACGAAAATTCTTGATCGTAAACTTCAGGTAGTATCTAGTGTACTGATACTTATGGTATCAGTAAACCAGATACTAAAAAAATGAACCTAATTTACAGGCCATCATGAAAGGTGCCTTACTACGAAATCGATAAACTTTAGAAAAACATTTAACAGCAAGCAAAAACAAATTCTATAATTTCCGTTGACACCATCAAAATCAAGCCAAGAAAGTTGTACCAAATGAAAATCTTAAACATTGAAAGCACACACACACACACACACACACAAAGCAGTTTAGATGAAACTATGGGGAGAGCTAAAAGCCTCCCCAAGGAGGATTAGGACTTGCAATTTTCTATTTATACAAATGAGAAAATGCTATGAATTCATAAATCCATTGGGTGGTTAATCCTAGTATTTTACCAATATTAACTTTTGCATGAATTAGATTTTGAAAGTCATGACGTGACGTCTAAGAGCTATAGTATCATATAAATGAATACATGTATGTACACACACACACACACACACACACAGTATCAACGTTGACCAAGTTTTTTTTTTTAAAACGTGCAATATTCCTTTTTTTTTTTTTTTTTTTTGACTCTTCGCGTAACAAAACCTACAGTTAAACTGGAGGGTCAAAACCCGTATTTGTAACAATTTGACTAAGTAGCTAATTTGAAGCCATCGTTGCTGCAGTAAACAACTGCATGTAATAAATATGAAAACGTTCAACTTTTTTGTTTTTGGTTAACAGGCATTATATAACAAGTTGCACGAGGTAGTCATGAATGTACTTTAATGCTGAATATTAACTAGTTATGTCTTATTAAGTAAATGAATTACTATGGAATTTCACACATCGGAAACCACCGGGTGTTTGGAAATTTGTTGTAGTCATGTACTACCGTTCTAGCACACAAAATCAAAGCCCTAAGGTTTTTCCATTGTTATCTCTAAGAAATTTATCTGTTTCTCAGGCGAGTAACCTATTTAGGTAGACCCTGGTTCCACTGAATATGATTATGATCATTGGTTAAACATATGGTAACAGGAGCGAATGTGGAGTGAAGCTTCCATCGAAATAAGAAAAGGAGAAAGAGCAAATTCAGCATAGCACTTTTAGGAAATTTTAATTACATAATCATTTTTATTTGGATTGGTGCTCTTATCCAGCCTCGATTCATGGAAAAGAATAAAGGCAGGGAAATGAAATCAAAATATTATTAACAACAAAGGATATGTACACTCTGGGGTTATTGAAGGGTTGCTGATTGTATCGAGGTCTTGAGTAGCAACAGCCTGAGAGGTGAACAACTTCTTCCTCAGCCCAGCGGATCAGAAGCCAAAATCATACTTGCAGAGAAGAAACATTTCGCAGTCGGAGGGAAGAGTTCGGACAAATTGCAAGAGGCATGTCACTGACTGGGCGGATTACATTACATTCTTTAGAGTGAAGTATAATTCAGTTTAGAAAATGGACGAAGAGGAAAAAAAAATCTTTTATAAGTGTTGTTAGAAGTTTGAACTGTATTATCTCTAGGACAACTTGACAAGTCTAAACTAAACCTAATGCACAAAATGTTAATTAGGAAGAGATAATAAATCAGGTTTTCATCAAACACAATAGAAAATTAATATTAGGATTAAGCAGAGGAAACCGCAGCAACTCTCTTTTAAGAACCGAACGCAACTAAATTCCAGGCTCTTCTTTCAGAGATGGAAGAATATTGACAGATTAGTGCAGACAACAGATAATGGTTGGGATGTGAAGGAAGACGAGGTAGAAAGAAAATATGATTAAGGCAAAGTACTCCGGTGAACTACGCTAGAAATGAGAAGGGAACAATCAACAACAGGGATCAAGTGATAAATTTAAAATTAGAATCATTTCATAAGGAGGAATAAAATCATGAGTTGGTTCTTTTAATGAAATAAACCATATGCCAGGCATTGTCAAGTACAGCAGAGATGTTAGGAACGATGACATAAGATTCCCAGATATCAAGACGTGGAGGGGCTGTATAAACGCCAAGCTAAGAAAGATGGGCCTCGGTAGATATTGAATTGGAAAAGCTGTTTGTTGACGTGAAAGAGCATTTCATTCAAAGTGTTTAGAAAATGTATAAGTTTTAAATATTCTTTTACAAACAATGTAGTACTGGAGCAATAAGAACAGGTAAACCTGGCATTTGTTTCTTAGACGAAAGAGTTAAATTAATAATTAACAATCAGAGAGAGAGAGAGAGAGAGAGAGAGAGAGAGAGTAAAACTATGGATAACCAAAAAAGTAAAAGTGGGTTGAGTAGGGGTAGATATTACAGACCAAGATCGAAGCTATTTTGTGAGAAGACTGATCGGAAAATGTGATGCCTGTTGAATAATTTGTCTTATTAAGAAAAGAAATGTACGCCTCAGTGCCTCACAGTTCAGTCTGACTGCAATGGAGCCACTTTCTACAGCAAACATCAAGGTCTACATCATAGAGGACTTTGGGATGTTGGTGGGTAGTAAGGTAATATTTGGTGAACAGTATCGAAAAGTACAGAGCAATTGCCGAAGTTGGAAGCAGGATTTTGAGCAAAACAGCATAACGGAAAGTAAAAACTGACATGTCTAGCTGTACGTGTTGGCACTGCATCAAGAACAGCATTCTAAAAGCACAACTTCTAGGGGCATTCTTGTTGATCATAATTGAATTTCACATCTCTAAATTCGCCTTGTTGTCGTGGATATTTAAGCATTACCATACATATTGATAATCAGTTACACAGAAACTACACTCCCTAGTTTAGTTATTATTTTAAGAAAATTATGGAAAATCTTTGAAAGGTTTACATCTCATCTGGGTGAATGATCTAGTTTAAAGATATAAATGACTTATATTACTGGATAATATGCCATAGGTTGCCCTTATTCCATTACAAAATAGAATCCCTAACGGCTCCCAAATACATTGCCAGTTTATATACTAAAGAGTAAAATGCAAATATCTGTACAGCTGTGTGCATTTCCATGTTCAATAGGCATCATTAAGTAAGACAAGAAACACAATAAGATAATAGAAACCTCATAGACCATGCTTCTACAACTAACTTATCCTACTCATAAATTTATAAATGTAATTTTTCTATTTTTCTAGTACTTCCACCGTGCCATTCCATTTACATTTATCAATCCAATATCCAATTTTTCATTTAACCTTATCTTTGTACTCATCTTTTTCCTTCTTAAAAATCCTGTTCCCATTCTCCCCAGACATTTCCTCGGCTCTCTCAATTTATCTTTAATAGAGTCCTAATAATAACTCTCTTGTATCCTGTACTCACAGCACATCAAGCAGCCCTTTTTTTTTATCTATAAACTTTTTCAGTTCGATTGCCCACCTCCCATTTTTGTTTTCCACCCATCTCCGTGCCTATACCCATGAACACTCGTTGCCACATCAAAGACATCAATCCTCAGCATTTAAAACTTCCTGTCATCTCTTACCACTTCCGTAACTTGATCATATCATATTCCTCATCTTCACTCTGCTTTTTTTATCCTCACCTTCATCTAATCAAAGGACCTTTCCTTAATTGCATTCATGGTGTCATTCTGGATATTTCATGTCGAATTTAAACTATCATTTACGAAAATAACTATTTGAAATTGTTACCATATTTCAAGGATATAGGAAAATAAGTTGATGTACTAAATATTCATAATAAAAATCTGTTGTAAGGGTGTGAACTTTCTTGATTTGTTGGGTCCATATTGTTTTAATTTTGGACGTCCATACCTGTGCATTTACTTGCTTTGTGCCTTTTTTAAAACTCAGCAATTGAAAATAAACCTAATAACTGCAGTTTGCGGGTTACTGTCGAATTTAAGTCTCGTATGCAGAAATGAGACTGATGGTTTTCTAAAGGCTTCATACCCACCATTATGTGGCTTCATAATATTTATAATATGAAAAGTTACTTTGCCATACAAGGCATTTAATCCTTAATATGAATCTATGTCTTTTAAACTGTGAGCGCCTTTAAATTGGAACATTGTTTATTAGTATCCTGATCCACTGAAATTTTCCTAGGGCAGTATATATACATATATATATATATATATATATATATATATATATATATATATATATATATATATATATATATATATATATACACACACACACACACACACATATATATATATATATATATATATATATATATATATATATATATAATAATATATATATACATAATATATAATAATAATAATAATAATAATAATAATAATAATAATAATAATAATAATAATAAGTATTAACGAAAAGAAATAAAACTTCAGAACAAAAACTTTCCAGGAAGGTTAACTTAATATTCCGAGCGAGAAAGGACCGAATTTACCCCCTTTCCTCCTTTTATGCCACCAATTCCTTCTCGCAGGAGGTCCTGACGCATCATTACCCAACCTTTTAAGGACAGATGAATGGCGGACGCTGAAACCTTTCACAGCTCCTTCACACCTCATCTACAAAACACACAATGTTTAAATCACCGAGAAAACACCCAGAGAGAGAGAGAGAGAGAGAGAGAGAGAGAGAGAGAGAGAGAGAGAGAGAGAGAGAGAGAGAGAGATGAAGGAATCTGGAACCATGTTACACTCCATTGCTAGATAACTACCAATAAAAAGTTAAACGCTCACCAATATCATAGTTAATTTCCTCAGTTATCGACTCCGGTAAATAATATGTATCCATTATTGGTAGAGATGAAGAGCTTGATTTTGAGAGAAATTTTCTGTAAATTTTACTTAACACCGGCTGTTTGAGGATACGCGTGGATAAAGTGCTTTGTATTTCTGATATTGAAAGATTTTAGTTGTGAAAAAGTTGAGAGACGGATTGACAAGGGAAGAGAACCAAGTTTAGACTAAGAAGTTTGTAAATTGTTTTATTTTGTTTATGAAACAAGTTAGTGATAAGCTTGAGATTAAATGTGCAATATTTATATGACATACGTGACCCATTGTTAGAATGCAAAACGACATAATACAAAGGGAGATGTGGATGTATAGTGTAGAAGGAAACTTGTGATTTGCTTAGATGTTTTCTGTTGGACGCGAAGCCCATGTTGGGCCATGTAGATAGGGAAGCTCTGGTTTGGTGTAGAAAGGGTCGGCGACGATAACTGAGAGTACGTATTAATATTTATTAATTTTTGCTTAATGTCTTGGTGTCTGGTATGTGTAAGAAATCACGTAAAAACAAATTTAGATGTAATCTTGTGGGATGAAGAAAAAATGAAAAAAAAATGAGTTGTGAATAGTATGGAATGGCTAATGATATAAATGATTGAGTTAATTTAGGATAGTAAAGAGTTAATTTAGGATAGTAAAGAGTTAATTTAGAATGTGCAAAGTTAGTAATTGTTTGAAAGTGCATAAAAAAGTAAAATTGCTTTAAAAGAATGAAAATAAAAAAACAAAAACAAGGCTATAAAATTCATACCAAAGGACAAGCGCTGGGACCAATCGGTGTCAATCAAGGGAATGAAAGGGGTTGCAGTTAGGGCCGAAGGGACGCTGCAAGGCACCTTAAGTAATGCCTACAGTGAACAGCGTGAGGTCCACTGATGGCCCAACACTTTGAGTGGGAACGAATAGCTTTGATGGAGATGATGGAAGAATTTAACCCGGCTAATTCTGATAGGCAATTGGGAATAAACGTAACAAATAAAAGCAGGATGAGAGAAAATATAATTCACAGAACAGGCGAAGCAAAGGTTTCAGCGCTTATGCCAAGAGGTCCGGGAGAAAAGATAGTGTCACTAAAGCCATAGCTGGATTATATGAGAGGATTTTTGAGCCAGCTCTCTTATATGGAAGCGTAGCTGTTTATGGGCACTCTAATGGCAATGGGAATGTGATCCTCAGGTACTGTTCTTTAGTCAGTACTATCATACTTTATATGCATGATAAGTGGTTTAGATTGAAAATAAAGAAAAAGCTTATTGTTTTGGTGATATTACTGCTCAGTACATATAGATTCCATCTCCTGAGCATACTGGTGAATCTCTTAACAGAGATTTAGCAAAAAGTGCGGGAGGGTGGAAATTCAGGAAGATGAAGTTCGATTTCTATCTCGATTTATGAAAATTCGGCATAAAGCCAAGCACTGGGCCACTATCAGCCATTCAGTGCATTAGACATTGAAAAGAGAGACTTAGAGTGGTAGAACAGGAAGACTGAAGAAGGGAAGCAGAATGAAGGTGAAGTAAAACGATAAAAAGTCATTACAGTTAAGGGCTAAACTGAAGCTGCAAAAAACCTTCGGTAACGCCTACAGTGCGCCTCGTTAGGTGCACTGACGGAATTACAAGGGTCCTACTGGGGATGGGTAAAATTGAACCCAAAGGTAACCCAGTATGGTTGTTAGTCGACCTACAATACTGGATCCCTTACCCCTACCAAGATCTTTTCATTGACAGTGTTTCTTTAATTAGATAAAACTCACCTGGGCTTATAAGCACAATCCTTTATTGCAAACGTGCTTTAGAGAAAAGGTAGTCATCTAATTTTTTTCTATTTTATTCTGTTTCTAATATTCATTTTGCAAAATATGCAAGTATCTTAATTACTTAAGAACACACACACACACACACACACACACACATATATATATATATATATATATATATATATATATATACATATATATATATATACTGTATATTCTTAAGTAATTATATATATATATATATATATATATATATATATAAATAATATATATATATATATATATATATATATATATATATATATATATATATATATATATATATATATATATATATATATATATATATATATATGAACTGCCACAGTAGTTGGTGGTTAGTACAACCAAGCCACCAGGAGTACACAATAACCCTGACTTTGGCCCTTTATAATGCTGGAAATATTCAAAACCGATCGGGATGAAACTTTGGCTTTAGAGGTTTCCCACTAAGGTCTCTAATCGTGGCAAATTTCATCGAAATCCGTTGGGCCGTTCCGGAGATCCAGATATCGATTTTTGGCATTCAGGGGATGTGGTAGGGGGAGGGTGAGTGAGGGACCTAACATATCTGTGGAGCAATAACGGTAAAAGGTACAGCCGTGATACTTAGTTTTTCTGAAAGCTCGTATTCTGGAGGGGTGCCTTTTGGGGTTTGTTCTTTGAAATAATGAAATTTTAAAGTAACAATATGCCATTCAAATTACCCACCAAATTTCAAATTTCCTGATGCTCAGAAGAGACGCCGTTTTCTTAATGTGTAAGAATAGCAAGCGGTTTTGGTTTTCATGATCGTTGACCTACCCCAAATAAAGAGCCTCAATAGTTAGAATCTTTTATCACACATATATATATATATATATATATATATATATATATATATATATATATATATATATAAATATATATATATATATATATATATATATATATATATATACAGTATAGATATATATGTGTATGTGTATGTGTATGTGTGGATATAATTAAAATATTTCCTCGCATCGGGACCGAACACAGAACCCTGAAGAAAGGCAAAGGCGCTACAAACTGACTCACAAAAGTCACAAACGAAGGTGGGATCCAAGTACTTTATGGTACCTAAGGCTGCATACCTTTCGGTAAGAGATGTTTTTAATGAAATCCCAACATACCAGTGGCTCAGCTGATAGCAGCCAAGTATTTTATGACCTATGAGACTTGCTGGAAGACTCTTTGTTTCAGTGTGCATGTAATCCAATATGTATATATATATATATATATATATATATATATATATATATATATATATATATATATATATATATATATATATATATATATATATATATAAATATATATATATATATATATACATATTTGTAATTAACTTTTTTAATTTGTATACTATTCTTCAACAGCTTCACCTTATTCTCCACCCCTTTAGGGGCAGCGCCCCTGGAGTGGTGGGGGAGCCCCATGTTCTGCATAGTAGGTCATATGACCTACTATGCAGGTTCTTGGGTGATTTTGAAGAGGCCTCTTTCAGGTGGTAAGTACAGACTTAATCTACTGATTTGTTCTCTTGTAAGTTCAGACAGGTATTAGGTGTTTTAAATGTTCTTGGCTAACTCCCACTCAAGTTTATAGAAGCTCCCTAAGGTTTGAGGAAGTTAATGTTTATGCCATCAAAAGGATATATTCAACATTAAAATAAATTAAATTTATGTACAGGTCTGGCGTCTTGGTAGGTTTTGCTTTAGCATTTTAGATTCCTGAAAATGGAGTAAGTTTGTGGTTAGGTTAAGTCAGTAACTTTTGGCCATTATTCAAATTTTTAAGCGCAGAGTTGACGTTAGACCAATAGAATTTTCAGAGGATTCGAACTTGGTATTTCCTTTCTCGCAAACGAAAATTTCCGGTTATAGGGGTTAGATGTAATTCCTTAAATATACGGGTCATTTACGATAACAGGGCTTGCTTACCCAATAGCTAATCTCTTGAAAATCATCAAAACCTTGCAAAATTTTCCCCAGATAGATTTTGTCCAGAGTAATGTTTGGTTTTCTGCTGTTAGCAGATGGGATTAATTTTATGAAGTTTGTCAGTAACTCTAGGTTCCAGGACAACTTGATACCAGGACAACTCATTCCCGGAAAACTCACATCGGACAACTCATACCTGGACAACTGATATCTAGGACAACTGATATATAGGACAACTTATAACAGGTATAAATATTTTCATTTAAAAAAATAACCCACTTGAAAATAGTTATTGATAAAATAAATATGCAAGTTTTCACTTTATAGGCGTAAATGACCATTAAACTCTTTAATTATTAACTAGCATCCTTTAAATCTCATAGTTCATGCTTGTTACTGTTCGTCCAGCAAACAACTCTCAAACGGTCGTCACAACTTTTCACCGAAATCCTTATTTTTGTATTTTGTCCTTGTCAAGTCAGTGGGTTTTGTACTCGCCAACTTTTCAACTGTTTTAAAATTTTCTTAGCCTCCGATGCCATATTATACAAAATCTGAGCGAGAAGCTGTTAAACTTGTGGATGATAACTACGTTTATAATTTTCACAAAGAATGCAGATAAATCCAAAAAAGTATGGTTCTGTAAAGTAAAGATGTGCAGAGCGCTCGCTCAAACGATGGCTGAGGAGGACCCGTTAGAAATGGCATCTTCAACAGGGGAACACTTGCACACCGCTGATGTGAAAGTGAAATCGAGAATTGTCCACGGTTCTATTAAAGCCAAAGCCTCGTCATCACAAGAGACCGCGAGAATTGTGATTGCGACAGAATGTCCTTCTCTGTAAGATGAGGCGTTGGGTGGACTGCCAGCAACATCAAGTTCATCACGAAGCATTTTCGGTGGCGACAGCAAAATAGTAGTGTGCTCCCCGTATGCCATCAGAAAGACAGGGTTTTGACATCCGCTATTTTACAGCAAATCTGAATTGCTGGAACCATTTTTCCAATATGATACTGGCATAGATGAGGAATGAATGCTAATTTTCGCCTCATGAACAGGGCTGGATCTTGTAAAAATTCGTTATCGGGCTGGCGATGGCACACTTAACGTTTGTCCATCTATTACCAGTTATATACAATCAGCATTCAAGCAAATAATTTGAATGTCCCTCGTGTTTCGCATTGTTACCCAACAAGCGGCAAGCAACTTATGAAAGGTTGTTTTCTCAGTTACTCTTCGCCCTGATATCTAGCCTAAAAGATATATGATGGATTTCGAAAAAGCCTCCATGTTTCAAGATTTCCTGACATAAGAGTTCACTGGTTGTCTATTTCATTTTTCTCAAAACATCTACCGAAAACTTGTCGAACTAGGTCAGTCCAACATAATACAGATGAAGTATTTCGAAGGTTTTTATAATGCCTTACAAAATTCAGTTTCATGCCAACATCCTAATATCTGGAAATTAACAAATACACTAAAGTTGGAGGCAATTTCGGCGCAGAAAAAGAAAATTGATTTGGAACGAGGAGTGCAAATAACTTCAAAACAGGTTTACAACAAGCGAAGAGATCCAGAGAAAGTCTTTCCTAAACACGAACTCAGTTTTAGCTAGTCTGAAAGCAGTTTTTTTTACTTGAAAGTATCGAAGTTTTAAGTCTTCCAGGATGTTTAGTTTTACGGGAATTAGTTGAGTAACTGGAATAACTGTTTAAGAAAGCAAATCTTTGAGTGTTTTAAGGGTGTAGAGTAACTGGAATAACTGTTTACTTTGAGTGGGGTGTAGTCAAGTTAAGCTTGTCAGGTATGTTGGTTAGTTTTGATGTTATTAGGTTACTCATAGCATAAGCAGTGTATTTATGATGTTATCCGCTAACATTGAGCTTTCATGTTCCTCTATGAACACAGGCAATGAGTTTGTTATTCTATGAATACAGGCAATGAGTTTGTTACTCTGCGAACACAGGCAATGAGTTTACTAAGAACATAGGCAATGAGTTTGTTCTATGAAGGCAAGAAATGAGTTTTACTCTTGAATACAATGAGTTTCGAGCACAAGCAAAGAGTTTTCTCTCTGAAACACAAGTGGTCAGTTTTTCTCTATGAACACAAGCGTACATACAGTGTTACTGAATGCACACAAGCAATGAACACAGGCAGTAAGTTTGATATTCATGCATAAGCAATGAGTTTGGAAGTTACTCTTGAATACTGGCAATAAGTTTGTAATGTTACTCATGATCGCTGGCAGTAGTTTCGTGATGTTACCCATGAATACTGCCAATGAATTTATTTCCCATGAACCCTGTCAAATGTGTGTTAAGCCCTGTCCACACTAGCGGGCACTGCCTGACGGGAAAAAAACACTGTTCCCATAACCCGTTCCACTATACTGACCGACCGAGTATGGAGCCAGAATGATGCGATTTGTCTGGTAACAGTGATTCAGAAGCGAGAGAAAATATAAACAGCTGGAAGTGCCCGTCGGGCATGCCCGCTAGTGTGGACAGGCCATCAGGCTATCTGTGAACACAGACAGTGAGTAAATGGTACAACTGGCACAATGATTATGATGCTGTTTATGATAACAAGGCACTGAGACATTCATACTATCCTTGAATAAGGACACTGCTTTGTGGGGCTGGTCATAACATAAGCGGGAAGTGTGATGCTTCCTTGAAGAGTGCGTTGTGGAACTGTTCATGAACACAGACAGTGAGTTTGGGATGCTATCCATAATTAAGACATGAGTTTCTAATGGTATCCATCAACAAGTATGTGAAATACGCATTAACGTAGATAATGAGGTTGTGAACATGTTATATGACTTGGATGCAATTGTTGGTACCCACTAATTTAGTGAATGCGATACTGTAATGAACGTCAGTGTTCGCCAAGCTATCCATGGCAATCAGGAGTTTGATCGTATTTGCTACATAGCACCTGAAACGTTTAAAAGGTCATCAGGCAGTTAATGCATGTACCAATATACATTTTTAAATACAGTGTACTAAGGTAGGAGCTGTTGAGTCTTTTTGATAATTACTGGCAAAACTGATCTATATAATTACTTCCTCCCTAACAAGAGCTCACATTGCACAACATCGTTGCTTTATTTTAAAGTTCAGCGGTTTCTTTACTTTTTACCTGAATTCTTGAAAGATCAAAGGAATCTCTTTAAGAATACGACTTTGATCATAGTATGTGGGTTATCTTAATTTTGATTTTGGCCATTTTCAGAATAGTACAGTTTCTAAGTATTAATATACAAAATTTTGAGTAGTTTCTACGCATAGTGAAACTTGAAATGGCCTCAGAAGCAGAGTGGCATTGTAAAGTACAGGGTGGAGCAAATCAAATGCCCGAGTTTTGATAGGCTATTAGGAAAAGTAAAACAATACTTACAGAATTATTTGTTGTTTTATTTGAATCAGTATACAATGCCATTTGTGTGATCACTTTTTGAAGATGGTGGCCATCTGTAGCGATGCACTGTTGAAGGCGATGTATGAAGTTTTCGGCTGTTCTTCGGCACATCTCGAGGGGTATTGCAGCAATTTCCTCCCGAATTCGCATCTTCAATTCTTCCAAATTGTGTGGCCGACTTCTGAACACTTTCTCTTTCAAAACACAATTTGGAAGAATTGAAGATGCGAATTCGGGAGGAAATTGCTGCAATACCCCTTGAGATGTGCCGAAGAGCAGCCGAAAACTTCAGACATCGCCTTCAACAGTGCATCGCTACAGATGGCCACCATCTTCCTGATGCCATCTTCAAAAAGTGATCACACAAACGGCATTGTATACTGATTCAAATAAAACAACAAATAATTCTGTAAGTATTGTTTTACTTTTCCTAATAGGCTATCAAAACTCGGGCATTTGATTTGCCCCACCTTGTACAGCCTTAATGCATAATTATGGTATAAAATGTACGAGATAATCTTACTCCAGATGGTTACAAGTTTTCAGTGGGTTAACCTTTTTTTTGCGGCATTGATTGGAGAAACGTAACTCGTGGTTTTTATAAGCTAATTATCCTTAAAGTAGAAGATATCGTACCTATTTCAAGAAATATTAGAGTTTACGTTCTCCTTACGGAGTTACCGAGTAATTGCCTTAAGACCACTTTCTGCTGCCGTTGTTTTTCTGTTACAGGTCACAACTTGCTTGAGGAACCAGAATTCAAGAATGTGCAGACACGGGGCGGATTTGCAAACCTTTCAGTGATAGGCAGACGTTTCTAGGGATCCAAGATGTCCAAGGTAGATGCAGGATTCTAATAATTTAATTTCTAAATTTTCCGTGCTGCGCTTTTCATTAAAATCCTGATAGGCTGGTAAGTTAGGTTCCTCGGATATTCTGCATTCGTAAAGCTACCAGTTGCCTGTGTATTATAATTGTTTTTTGATTAATAAATAATTGGCCTTTAGTTTTCAGTTCTTGATTATTTCCTCGGTATTTTTATAGGGGAAAACAAAGCATGTGGAATCTGGTTTATCATCCATATAATTACAAATGTTGAAGGTAAAAACTACCTAATTTGGAAATTACCAGACTGTTTAACAGTATTCACGTGTGACTGAACACAGTGTGAAAGGCCTGTATCAAATTTTAAACGTAACCAAATTAATGTACGCCACCCTCATGGAATTGTTGAAAATTCCATTTGTTCAACACTCACAGTGGGAATGTGGTTTGGGTATGGGTTGTGACGACTCAAATGCCCTTAGCTAATTTGTGGGCCAACGAGCTGAAATCTGATTCCATACTACTGAATAAATGTACAGTACGAAGAGCGCCGTAAAATGTATTGAGAGCAAAAAAAAAAATTATGTAAATTACATATTTTTCTACTTTAGAACAATGTGTAATTCGAAGGTAAAACTAAATATCAAATTATTTGTTTCATGGAGCTAGTAAAAAGAAATTATTTCCAATCATTGGTATGAAAATTTGATAATGCGATGGTCAGCTAAACTTAAGCTACGTGGCTAAATAGAGGATTTAACGCAGGCGAAAAAATCTGCAATATTTAAGGTACATGGTTAAATATAGGGTTTAACGTAGATGAAAAGAATTTTAAGTTATAGATTATAAAAAAAATTCTGAAATACTAAAGTTTAATTCTTGTTGAAGTATTGCGCGACGTTTTTGAGGTCGTTTGGCAAACAAATCTGGTTGACCACATAAAGCTTTGATTCGATTCTGAATAACCTCATAGGTCCCAGCGCTTTGCTTTTTCCCTAAATTTCATATTCCATCCAGTTTAATATGTCACTAGTATAGGGTAATGACCATTTATTTTCACAACTATCCGTGAAACCCACGTAGGGTGGTTGTACCGTCAGTGCACCTCATGCGGTGCACTGTAGGCATTATTTAAGGTTCTTTGCAGCGTCCCTTTGTCCCCAAGCTACAACCACTTTCATTCCTTTTACTGTTCTTACATTCGTATTCTCTTATATATTTCTTTCCACCCTCTCCTATCAATAGTTTCATAGTGCAACTGCGAGATTTTTCTCCTGTTACACCTTTCAAACCTTTCTTCTCTCAATTTTCCCTTCCAGCGCTGAATGACCTCATAGGTCCCAGCGCTTGGCCTTAAGACTTAAATGCTATAATCTATTCTGTTCTATCCATGAAACCAATTTAAAGACTAATAATTCTCAGGACTGGTTGTTTAGGATAGTAACTATTACAGATACTACTGGCTTAGTGAGTTAGTGAATTTGACACCGAATAGGAGATAAATGAGCAAAATAGTTCAATTTAATAATCAAAGACATCTGGAGGATTTTAACATGACTGCCGTTAGATATGGAATGCTTCATGTGGATGTATCATATGAAATGGTATGTGTTAATGGGTCTCTCTTTAATTGCTATCGTTTCTGCTTATTACGGAAATGAAAATATAAACTACTGAAGGAATTTGTAAATTAGTGAATGAAGTAAAATACAGTTATTCAACACTGAAAGGGAAATTGACAATAAGGAGGTCTGAAAAATGTAACATAAGGAAAACCTTGCAGCTGCACAGTGAAGCAATTGTTAAAGATGGTAGAAAGTCAGATGGACGAAAGAGAATACGAAGGGAGGTAGAGAAAAAGGAATGAAAGAGGTTGCAGCTAAGAGCCGAAGGGACGCTGCAAAGAACCTTAAGTAATGTCTACATTGCACCACGTGAGGTGCATTGACGGCACTACCCACCTACGAGAGAGTTGAGGAACCTCTTAAGCTGAGGATGGCAGACTCATTAAATACTTGTTTAGGATGAGGAGGATAGACCAGAAGTTAGGGCGAGGAAGTGAAGCGCGAAGACAAACTGCTTAGGTCAAGGAATACCATCAACAAGTATAAACCTTTCGGCCCCCAGCTGCAACCCTTCATTCCTTTCACTGTACCCCCTTTATTCCATCTTAATTTCCACCCTCTCCTAACAATTGTTTCAAATTTGTGCAACTGCGAAGTTTTCCTCCTGTTACACCTTTCAAACCTTCCTACTGGCTGTCAATTACCGTTTCACTGCTGAATGTCCTCACAGGTGCCAACGCTTGGCCTTTGGCCTAAATTCCATATTCCAATTCCAATTCAACAAACACAAAGCTATAAATGAGTGAACAGCAATAAACGTAATTGTGCTTGACACTTGGGAATGATGGTTTGTGTTTATAGTTTAGGGAATGAAAACCTTCTGGTAGGGTGCAGGGTGACCTCATGGCATCTAGGCCCCGTAGGGCGGTAGTGCTGTCAGTGCACTTCACGTGGTGCGCTCTGTGTAATTACTTCAGGTTCTTTGCAGAGTCCCTTCGGCCCCTAGTTGCAACCTCTCTCATTTCTTTTACTGTACCTCCGTTCATATTCAATTTGACTTTCCACCCTTTCTAAAAATTGTTTCCTAGTGCAGCTTCCAGGTTGTCCTCCTGTTACACCTTTCAAACCTTCTTACTGACTGTCAATTTCGCTTTCAGCGCTGAATGACCTCATAGGTCCCAGGGGCAAGTGGACAGAGATTGTCAGTTAGTCTGTTTTGGTTAGCCGAAGGCGCTGACTGACGAAGCAGCGAGCCTTGTGCCAGGCAGACACTCATTTTCCCACACACTTGGAGGACCTTGAACTTTGAGCCAGACAATGCCACAGATAGTTCAAGTCTACCTCACATGGCACATCCTGGGATTCAAAGGGTGGGTGATCAACATACCAATTTGCAGTCCTCTAGCCTCAGTAGTTTTTAAGATCTGAGGGCGGACGGACAGACAGAGCCTGCACAATAGTTTTCTTTTACAGAAAACTAAAAAGTAAATCCTTGGAAAGGTCATGTTAAAAGCATTGGTAAGGCTACATTTAGAAATGAATTGCTGGCTCTCTAGTCACAGGGTGCACTGTGGTCGCAGCAGCTTTATCTGTGTTATGCAGGTTTTAACTATCATTATGGGAAGGAGTTCTCTCTCCTTATCAAATTCCCTTTACCTTTTCCTGTTTGTAGTCCATATGAAGTCCCTTATGCCAGTATTATTCACCTGATTTTATGAGGTCACTACTTCCCTGGCTGTAGCCCTTTAATGTCGACTAATTGCTGGATGCCTTATTTACTGCCTAGTTTAATAGAAACACAATGGATTTTTCGTGAAATAGCCCTAGAACTTAATACTGTATATTGTCCTTTAAAAAAAAAATATATATATATATCTTTTTAAAGGACAATATATATATATATATATATATATATATATATATATATATATATATATATATATTTATATATACACATGTATGACTGTGAAATATTTTCTTTTAAAACAGAATTCCATCAAATACAAGGAGCCAATAAAAACGCCAAAATGTGGAACATAAAGGCTATATTTCAGAGATAGTGAAATAGTGAATGAGAAAAAGTTAGTGATTAAGAAGATTAAAGAGAAATTGTCAACTGGAGTGACATAACGGCTGACCTATGGACCTTCTGGTATAAATACCGCTTTTCTGTAAATTTTTATCATTCACTATTTGCCTGAGGAGAGAAACAGTTTGGTCTCTGAATTATTACCTTTATTTTCCACATTTTGACATTTTTATGGCTCCTTGTATTACATGTATACACACACATGAAAACACACATATGTATACATATATACATATTTATACACACACACACACACATATATATATATATATATATATATATATATATATATATATATATATATATATATATATATATATATATATACATATATATATATATATATATATATATATATATATATATATATATATATATATATATATATATATTCACACACACACACACACACACACACACACACACACACACATATATATATATATATATATATATATATATATATATATATATATATATATATATATATATATATACTGTATATATATATATATAAAAGTGAATGTTTGTATATTTGTTTTGATACCATAGAAATCTGAAATGCTTGACAGACACAGGCAAAGTTTTGCACATGACCTCTATGTCACCCCAGGAAGGTTTATAACTCAAAATCAAATCCATACCCCGTGACAGATATACAGACACAGACAAAGAAAATTAAATTTTCGTTTTGCGTCACCTTTTCCTTCAGTGCTTTATGGGTTAATCCTCATTTTTCATTTTTTACTTGATGCTTCACCTTTTCTTCCAGGCGCTGTCAGACATATGATTAACCTACAATAATAAATCCCCTATAACAACAATTTTTGTCCAGAAAAAAAGCGATAATCACAAGTCATATGCCCTGCCTGTTCATGCATATGGTTGAAGATGTTATATGATATATTAAGTAAATAAACACATTTGGTGTTCAGATGGTCCTACACACGATCCTACGCGAGTCTCTCTCTCTCTCTCTCTCTCTGCTTAGGTCAACAATGCCTATTTCCTCATTAATTCGTTCGTTCCTTCACCGTTTTAACTTTCGGAAATCGTTATAGCGACTGATTCGTGACGTTACGGTGACGTATTTAGTTATACAGTCGGTTTAATGGGAAATTTTTGCAATTTTGCAAACCAATCACTGTTCAAAGGTATATTAAACTAAAATGAGACATAAATAACGTGATTTTTTTATTTATTTTTTTTTGTGATGGAAAAGCCTTCAAGGAAGTCATAGTAAAGTAGTAAGGCCCTCTGACAGAAAACTAAACTATATGGAGAATTCAGAAATTTAGAGATGATGAAGTACTAGCAAATACTTCAGAAATGCCAAAGGAACATCATTAGCAATTTAAATCCCAAGGACAAATTCAGAGCCATACGTTGAAAAGACATTTTATAGATGAAAAAGCGATGGTTACGAGTATGTACATGCTGAATGTTTCTCCGATAATGAATAGAGGATGACTTACAGGCTAAATGGAAACTGGAACCATGACACGTAAGAATAAAAGCGAGATGAATGTACATTACTTTCTGTGGGGTAATGTGGCGTATCAGGCTGGGGATTTTATTTATGTTAGTGAGGTTTCTGTATATTTGCTAATGTACCATGCTCATTAAAACTGTACATACGCACAGATTTTTTTTTTTATAAATATATACATTTAGTTTTCCCGGGCAGCGACGGGTTGGTCAGCTAATGTATACATACTTAAGTTTTTCCGTTACCTTCACTTTTTATCTTTTATTTAATTATCTTAAAGTAATTGTGCTTTCACTCTTTACCTTTATTTTTCCCAAATCATGAACCCAGCCCATACCTAATTTGTGTCAATCGTATGAAAATGAGCTGAGATGCTATTAGTATTTAGTTGTTCGAAGAACTAACTCTTTAAAAGTTTATTTTTCTGTGAAGATTACGTTTTAATCTTATTTTTTTCCCATAAAAAATATTACGAACTGTAAGATAAAGTTGTTGCTATTACTTCTGCCATTTCTTCAATCTGTATATCCCTAACGCTTAGATCTACTGTAGGTATATTAACAGAATGATTTACGTTTTAGTACCCATATATTTTAATATTTCTCATCTTAAGTACAATGCAAGACCGAATTTTTGGTTTCTTAGTTATTTATGGTTAAGGAAATATTATCCTCTGTTCCGCTGAAATATCCCTCCGGTGAAGTGCCCGTTGGGGAAGTGTTTTAAAGATGAAATATCCTGATTTACGAATATTATCTGCCAGTGAAATGACTTTCGGTCTAATCCTCTCCGTAGACTCGTTTAGCGTGAGAAATCTATCAGCGAAGTATCTAATTAGTGATGCTCTTCTTAGAATTAGAATTAGAATATAAGATTTAGGCCCGCCAAGCACTGAGACCCATGGGGTCATTCAGCGCTGAAAATGAAATCGAGAGTAAAAAGGTTTGAAATCTATAACAGGAGGAAAACCTCGCAGTTCCACTATGAAACAATTGTTAGGAAGGGTTGGAAAGCAGCAAGGAAGGAAGATAATATGAACGGAGGTACAGTAAGAGAAGTCAAAGGGATTGCAGCTAGGGGCCGAAGGGACACTGCAAAGATCCTTCAGTAGGCATTACTAAAGGATCTTTGCAGCATCCTTCCGCCCTCTAGGTGCACAAACTTTTTAGCCTTTACCTCAACTCCCCCTTCCTTTCTTCAACCTTGCTGTCTAACCTCTCTAACTATTATTACTTGGTGCAACTGTGAGGTTTTCTGCCACATCTTTGTTTTCATCTCCTTGCCATTTCCACCTCTAAATCTTTGTTTTCATCTCTTTGCCATTTCCGCCATTTCCACCTCTAAATCTCTGTTTTCATCTCCTTGCCATTTCCGCCATTTCCACCTCTAAATCTCTGTTTTCATCTCCTTGCCATTTCCACCTCTAAATCTTTGTTTTCATCTCCTTGCCATTTCCACCTCTAAATCTTTGTTTTCGTCTCCTTTATTTTCCTGACCTCTTTATCTTGCTGTCCAAAAACTCCAGCCCCCTCTTTTCACTTACTTAGGCGCTGAATGGCTGAAAGTGTATCAGTTCTCGGCTTGACAGCCCAACTGCATAAATCTATAAAATTAAAACTTTCGATTTTTATGACGATGTCTTTATCCTTATCTAACGAGTGATTGTGACCTGCAGAGAATCATCAACCTGTTATCGTATTTGTATTTTTTTTTTAATTGTTGCACATTCGTATTACGCAATTAGGACGTACGCTAATAGTATTGTGCTTACTTTTCACATTACTGGACGGTAAATGATTTACTCCGTGTGTTTTTCAAATACATTTTTACATATTTTACTTTTTTTTATTGTTTAAAATTCTCTATATTCGATGTTTTATTAATGACATTAAAATTAAAACCACATTAGCATTCTTAAATGATATTGTGGCATTTTCATTTATTCCTGTTTTTTCATAGTTTTTTTTATTTATTTTTTAAACAACAAAGTATTGTACCAATACTCCAATTTTTCTCTATATGAGGGACGCTCTCATTGATGGGACGGCTGGCGAGCCGACCTACAGTGAGGACTCTGTAGAGTTACATGTAATTGGTTGCACTTAATGTTTTTAGCACTCAGTTATATGCACAAACATAATAAAACATGCACGCAAAAGCACGCACGCACGCACACACACACACACACACACACACACACACACATATATATATATATATATATATATATATATATATATATATATATATATATATATATATATATATATATATATATATATGTATGTATATATATATATATATATATATATATATATATATATATATATATATATATATATATATATATATATATATATACTACTGGGTCAGATATATATTTTAACATATAAGTATGCAACTGTCGTAGCCAAAAATT